>NC_084759.1:91297807-91603627 GCF_028858725.1 Colius striatus
GCAGCTGTAATAACCCTCCAGATTTACACAGATGTTTTCCTCAGGACAAGCATTGAGTTCAACATAGGCACATTCATTGACATCTAAGAAGAAGAACACACCTTGTACAGATATGGATAGCAGCATCAAGATTTATCTGTAATATGAGTAGAGCAAGCTCTGGACATGATAGATTGAGTGTAAATCTGCAGTAACTCTACTGAAGGAATTCTGGGTGTATGTGGGTACAATGAAATCAGAATGTTGCCCTTCCCCAAAACTAGCCCTCATCCACTTATAACTCTCTCACTTTTTACTCCAACTCTTTGGAATAGGAGGAAAGTTAGTGGCAGCTCCTGCTTACAGTTATGAGATGTCACCTAAAACTCAAAGAACATTGATGGCAGGGGGAAGGAGATCTACCCAGTGGTTTCACTGAAAATTGGACCAAGTTTTCAAGAATAAACACAGAGTAAGAATTGATGACAACAGCATTTATGGATGCACTTCAGAAGTGAGAATGTTCAGATAACTACACAGTAGTAAGTAGATTAAAATGATTTAAAATTAATATGGTTAAACATTTACCTAATATTTAAAAATTATGTAGCAATATGCGGTAGTAAGTATAGTACCAGACTATAAATACTCCTTGTTTCATGCAAGCTACTGGAAGTAATACATGTCTATAAAATCAGACTGCATCTCCTTACCAAGAATAAATACTTTTTAAAAGAGCTTGCTTAATACAACTAACGATTGTGCTACAAATTTTGAACACCTTGGCTTCTTCATATGAAGATGGCCTATGCTATGCTATTAGGAGAAAATAAATGAGGAAGCAGGAGTATTCCCCTCCATACTTTTCACTCCAAAATAATTGTTGAGTAACTACAACCCTCTCCATCCTCTAGTGGATAGATTAGGGCCATATTTGCAAAGTTTACAAGATTCACTATGGTATTTTTGGAAGAAAAGTGATAGACATAAGGATGAAATCCCAAGTGGAAATGGATGAAGCTCCCTGACAAAGGTTTTCCCCATGATAGGATTGTAATAATTAACCTTGTACTTCCATGTCAATCACTTCATACACATGCTTCACAATGTCCTTCAAGGAAGAAGTAACCTTTGCCAGCAGAGCTGGCTGTTGCAAGCCAACAAGAACCTGGGAGGCCACTGTCCCAATATATACGTCTGCACGTCTACTCTGTATATGGTATGCAGAGACATTCAAGGGCTGTAATGCACCAGTAACCTGGAAAACAGGAGAACAAACACTTCTGTATGTCTCTCTTTTATCAGCACAGTGGTATGCCAATGAAGCAGAACTCATGAAATGATTATCATCATCTGAGTGTAGAAAGAATCAATTCAGAAACCATAGCAACGTGGCAATATTTAGGTTTGTGTTTATGCAAGATGAGCTCTTCTTATTATCACATTTCACAACAGGGTTATAGGAAAGTAATGACAAGCTAAGGGAGATATGGAGCTGCATGTCAGATCTCAAATGCTTAGACAGGAGGATGTAACCCAGGAAGATGAGAAAAAGGATCTTTGTCTTGTAGTGCTTAAAGATCAAAATCTCAATAGACAGAATATATATGCTATTACTTCTTAAACTTTTTGAGTCTTTGTCTTTGCCATAGCTTGCCATAGACCAATATATGAAAGTCTTCGTATATCGTTGCGCTCGTCTCCTCACTATGCGGTGACAGGACCAGGGTTTCTTGCTTTTTTAGGAAATGAGATGAGTGAATTCAGGTTGGAAGAAGAAGTAAATTCATGCAACACCCCCATGGTACTGCTATGTTCTGTTCTGCCTATTAGTGCTAGTTGATGAGGGGAGAAGGTTTCCTTTGCTACTAGCCCAGTCTCAGCTGGAAACTGGGGAGGGAAATAGGAAATTGCCCTCTTGGATACCTTTCAAAGGCCATATCCAAGTCTGTTTTAGTCCATGGCATAGTGATATGTACTAGGGGAATGCTTTGGGTTTATGGCCTATGTCCTAGTTCATCAATCCATTTCCTAAATACCACTGAGAGGATGGAGTCAACATCCCTATACATGCATGGCTTTAGTATGAAGCCTGGTTCTTCCTGCAGAGCCTTCTTCAGGGAAGAGTGCCTCATGCCTATGCTAGAGCTGTGTTTTTGTGTGTTGACTTGGACTCTTCCTGCATGCTGCACTGGGGATAGGGAGAGGCATGCCATGTCACCACTGCATGGTTGTGCACATGTTGTTGCCAATGCTGCTACTAATCTGTACACGAGATGGAGCCTCGGTCCTACAGCAAAAGCAACACCCTGCTGTCTCCCTCAACACTCTTCCTGTGGCAGGAATGACAACAAAATACCCTTGATCCAGACTGAGTCCCAAGGTTTTGCAGTGAAATTTCTGGCCCTGATAAATCCACCTGCTGTGTTGGTCCCAGTGTCATAGATCAGGTTAGTCTCTTAAAAGGTTTAGCTCAAAGCTCCTTATCAGAAAACATCACGTTTTGCAGGTCTTGATATCTGGACCCTGTCAGTCATAGACTAAATTGAGACAGACCTGGAGCAAGCATCGCTTAAGCAGGAAAAGAACAAAAAAACCTATATTTCAGAATGTTTTAAAGTTGCCCTTGGAAGAGACCTGAAAAATTTACTAGAGACTGATAAATCAATGTCACTTGAGCTGCTTGAAGATGTAGCTGACATTCGGTAATTAGGAATAAATTAAGACCAAAAAAATCCCAGTCTGGCAGAAAAAAATGTGGGAGTGACTGTCTTGCAAGGTTATGCCCAGCACAGATGACTATGAAGCAAGAGGTGGTTACTAAGGAATACAAGCACGGCCTCAATGGGCAACACACAGGAGCATTCATGTTTGTACATACCATGGAGTGCAAAAGGCGTGAATGATTCAGAAGGTGGGAATCCACTCTGATTGGTTCATTAAAATCCATTTTCACAAGCATTGTCACATTGTACCAGAATGTTCCCCCGAATTGTACAAAATAAAATAGTCAAGTTATCTGAGGTCTGATGCTATAGAAAGCAACAGAGCTATAGGAAGGCTCCAAGAAACCAAAGCAAGCTTTAACTTGGCAAATGTGAAGGGCCCTCATACAGCTATCAGCTACAGCTTTCTTTGCCATATGCTGCAGGTAGCTGTGCCAGCCAAGGAAGGTCTGCTGGACCCACGGCACCCCAGCACCATTCAGCGCTCATGGATGCAGACACCAAAGCTGCATATCCTGGAATTGATCCAAATATCCTGGAACTGATCCAAAGCAGATTCCCATATTTGTTTTGTGGAGAGCTATGGTAACAGTTTTCCTTCCCACCCTCAGAAGGAAAAACTAAGCGCATTTCTATTAGAAGCAGTCTTGGATTTATCAGTAACATACCCTCTGGCACTGGATCCACACAGCCTGTTCCTTTGGATGAGTTGCAGCGTTTTTCAAGCCCTGGACATTCAGTATCGAACGTGCAAGTGTAATTAGATGTTTGTATATTCTCAGATGGACAAATACCAGGTCTTGAGGCAAATATGCTGGATCTATTGAGTGCTAGGTGACAAAAAACATTTCTGAGAACAAAAATATAGAAAACCGTTTCCATAAAATTGTGCTGTTTTATTTATAGTAAACACCTCCTCCTCATTTCACAAGTGTGTCTGTTCTGAGGTTTTCACTGGGAGGAAACAGTAGCCTAAAATACCATTGTTTTCATTTTAAAACTGCAAATGTTGTCAGATATTTCTCTTGTTTGTGACATTTCTGTTGCAGAAATTTTTAATTGATCATTTTCCATTAATAATGATAGATGGATGGATGGATGGATGGATGGATGGATGGATGGATGGATGGATGGATGGATAGTTTATATATATTTCGTTTCTACATGTAGAGACACTGAAGCACTGCAAAACAGAAAATGTGCCTGATGTCAGCTATGACTAATCCAAATAATATATAATGATCAAAGAAAATGGGTAATGTTTAAGCTGGAAATCAGGAGGTTTCATTTAACCTTTGGTAAAGTTAACCTTTAGTTATAGTAATTGAAGATGTTACTTGAAAGGGGAGGCACAGTGCTGTCCTTAGGCACAGTTAGGTGGGTTATATAGAGGGACAGGAGAGCATAATTGAGCCCATGGTCTGCAGCCTCACAGCACTCACTCTGAATCTGCCAGCCACCACAGGAGGTTGGTAGCCCCCACCAGTCAGCCCTGCAGATAGAACAGTGAAGGCAGGGGGTTGCTGCTTCCCAAGCTGAGGGAAGCATGTACTCTTTTGCATATGAAAACAGAAACTCTTTCTAAGCTCTACAAACATTACTTTCACCCATGCTCTCAAACATAGCTGCAAGTAATGCTCAGATCCAGTCTTGTCCATCAATCTAAAAGGTTTCTCTTTTCCATTCAAGTTTTTAGTCCTAAAAATTCTTGATCCATTCCTGAGCAACTAAAGCCATCCACTGGATGTGAAGTCATATATGCATAAAGAAATAGCCTATTAAAACCAGTGGTTTTAAGATTATGATCTGTGTCTCTTGCAGGCACAAAGTATGTTTTTCAAGGGTCTCTGAAAGGTAACTAAGAAAAGCATAAGTATAGCTTCATGACGAGGGTCCACATCTCTGCTGGAAAACCTGCCAAAACTCACAAATATAATAGGAAAGAGAACAGGTAATGCATTGAGCTGATACTTCTTAGCACTGTGCAGGTTATTTGCAGGTGTAATTTCAAAGATTTGCATGCAGATTATGAAACAAGCACTTTCCCACACGACTTTAGATCATATTTTGTACACTGTGTGTATATACTTTGTGTGCACACAGCCAATGAGTGAGTGCTTTAACAGGGCTGTGGATATCTTTCGAGTAAACTTGGTGTTAGACCCACAAGAGCTCTGGGGAGTAAATTAGGAAACTCTGTCCCTGCCTGGAAAAGGGAGAGAAAGAAATCCCTTGCTTTCCAACCAGGTGGATCTTTGTAAGCATGACACAAGCATCTAAATTGCTCCAGCTCTGCATTTCAGGTTCAGTTCAAGCAGGTTTGAGGTTCAAAGCAGCTTGTTCCAGCAGGGTCTTTTTTTTGGCATGTTTAATTGTAGTGTAAAAGATTTAACGAGTCAGATGCAATCTCAGAAAACACTACTGAATCCTGGCCGAGTGCCATGCTAGCCATTTATTTCAAATCAAAAGGTCACCATTTTCAGATCGGCGGAAACAGAGATAGATTCACATCACATTTATGCCTAATTGTACCAGATGCACTTGGAAAATCTGATTTACGCTCTCCAATCAAGTTGGGGACAGTCACCTACCAAGCAACACTGACAGCACTGGGGAGCAAGCCAGCCAATCCCCCTGTCGGTTGGATAAAGCGGAGGTTTTTCTCTTCCATTATCTACATAAATGCACAGAAGCAAAAATGCAGCACCTAGTGCTTAGCAACCAAAGCTCAGTTACCAACCTGCCCACATGAGAGCCTCTGGGTCTGCCGTGACCACAGGATGGGGGTGGATCTCCCAGGAGACAGATGCTGAGGGACTCCATTAACTCAGCCATAAACCCCCCCTTCCTCTGCCTCTATCCACCTGGAGGAAACTAGTTTCATTCAGAAGGTGCGGCAGAGCCAGGGACCAAAACCCTGCATTCATCGCAGGCGTCAGAAGGTGGAGACAAATCTGTGTGATCATAGAAAGAGCTCCTGCAAAGCGTGTTGCTAAGACAAACTGTCGGTTTTCATCGTATGACTCCAGTTTCCGGGTCTTTGAGTACAGGTGGAGCTTACCTGCTCAAACGGATGTTTTCCAGCCGGATTGCCTGCCTGGGGCTTGCTTAATCAGGATGGAGGGCAGCATTGGGATGCGCTGTTTCAGCTGACAAATTTTTAACACCCTTCCTTCTGAAAAGCTGTGTCACTCACTAGAAGATACTCAGGAGCCACAGGCTGAAATTCGGCAAGGGCATGGCTGTTAGACAATGTGGGGAAATGTCAGAAAGCACAAACCCAGTTTGTGTGTGCTCAGAAGAAACTTAATGAAATTTAGTCAGTGCCAGCTCCAATGGGTTCATTGAGCTTGCAGCACTGTGACATGGCCATGCTCTGCCCTGTCAGCACTCACACCAGCAACTCGTGGAGACCCATCAGGAACACATGGTGAGCACACAGATCAGGTCAAACTCTGGGTAATCCTGTTTACCCCATGGTTAATTTTTTCAGGAATGGCATGGGGTGAGTAGCTTAATGGAACAGATAATTTGCAAGGAGAAAAAACTAAAAAAAAAGCTGGGGCTTTTTTTGCTATGGAAAAGAGAAGGCTGAGAGGGATGCAATCAAGCTTCACAAAATCTGAAAAGCAAGGGATATTTAGCTGAGTCCACAATAATAAAGCACACACTTCTTTACCCAAATACGAGTCAACTTCTGCAATTTGTTGGCACAGAAGAGCGTGAAGGCTGACAGCTTCGGTGGGCTCAAAAAATGCACAAGACAATTCCCAGACAGGAGACCCATAAGCAGACTCCATGGGGAACAGGCAGTGACATACCCTCTGACACCTGTCATTCCATTTCTGTGGCTGCTGGGAGCACACAAAGCACAAACCACAGGGCAGCCAGAGACATCTGCTTCTGGGTGAAGTCCCATAGGGCATTTAGCCCTTTCCCACCCTGGAGAGATGTTACAATGCTGCTCACATGTCCCTGGTGACACTGCTAAGTGATGGCTTTTCGGTGACAGCCCAAGCAGGGTGGGCAGCTGTGCCAGAGCTCCTCATTGCTTCAGTCAGACCCAGCATGCAAATATCTGCACACAGGCTCCGAAAGGTCCCAGCCCTGATGAGGAGATACCTGGCCACATAAAATGAGGAGTGTTTTACTTTACAGTTGTTTTTATGAAAACCGGGAAGTTACACACAAATGGTACTCTCATTAAAATGTAGCCTTAACATTGCAAATGAAGTTAGGTTAAGAACCTCTAGGATAAAGGTTGTCTGGCCCTTCTTATTTCAAAGTATTTATATATTTTTTTCTTATATGTTTTTGTTCATGTGTGCTTAAAAAGCAGCCTTCATCACACGCTGATGCACCCCGTCTCTCCCTGACTGGAAACTAAGCAGAGGTAGAGGGCAGGTAAGGAAGTTCTCTGCTTTCCGCTTACACAGTAAGGTGGAAGGTGGGCAGCAAACCAGTCACCAGGAGAAGTAACCGTGTCGTTGATTTAAGCAGATGGAAATAAGCCTGGAGAATTGGACCCTGTCTTTGCCTACAAGAAATTCCTGCAAGATGCTGGGAAAGACTCATACAACACATTGATAACAGCCTTCGAGAGGCATGGGTTTTGCAACCCCAGGAACCTAACCTGCAGCCCTGAGACCTGCTTAGCAATCAGGGGACTGCTCACAGTCACCATCAAAGGCACAAGGCTCTGCACTCCAACCATGCAAGTTGTTAATGGCAGCCCTAAGCACTCTGAAAAACAAAATACATTTTAGAAAACCCCAAAACACATCCTAGATGTCTTAGAGTAGGCATACAAAATGGTTCAAACTCAGCCTTTCTGCAGCTCAGTGGCCCAGCTGTGAGAGACAGAGAACGTCTCTCCATTCCTGCAGACTTTGTGAAGACTAATTGCTATCTGTGAATTGCCTCAGGATTCACCTCAAGAAGTGATAAATAATTCTGTGTTCAGAGAGACGCTCAGCAGAGCGGTGCGTCTCCACTCAACATGGAGTTCAGGATGATGTGCTGCTGGAAAGCTCCCTAGAGGGGCTCCATCATCCCTGAGCACCACACAGAAATGTGGTCCTTGGGCAAGGCAGCATCTGATCACGTAATTACAGTTTACAAACCTGCATCTATAGGCGTAAAGAAAGGAAACAAAGATTTATTTTATTTAATTCTGCTTTTAGAATTAATTCTAGCACTTTGTAACTTTTAGATAATTAGCTTTGCAACTTTCATTTTTAAAAAGTTGAAATAGTTTGCATGTGCAATGTCATCCTTAATAGACTGATGGGTGACTTGTGAGAACTACCACAGCAAGTCAACCGGTTATATAGACATTTTTTCCCCAACAGTAAAGAAATAAGAAAAATAGCATCTGCCATACTCCAGACAGAGGTAAATGTTTCCTTCTAGGAAGAAAAGGTGGAGAACAGCCAGGAGCAGGTTACTGTGAAAGGTCATGCAGACCTTTTTGCTCCTAGTAGGATGGAGAGCATGCCAGCATGGATAACATCAGGAAGAAAATAACAGTAGTTCAACAGCATGCTGTGCAGTAACTTCTGCAGTTGCAGTTTCCCTTTTCATCATTTATTTAAGACTGTGTCTAGACAGTGCATTACCACTCAGAGAATTTATGACTAATGCCCTGAAAAGCAAAGATGCCGGAATAATGTAAACACAGAAATCACCTAGAAACCATACAAAACCTTTCATGGTTTTAAATATTCCCCAATACACTTTGACAGGGAAAAAAAAAGTCAAGATGACCACAGAATTTCATGGACAAACCTGCCCAGAGTGCCCATCAAAAATGTGGCAAAGGCAGATCAGAAAATCTGCAGCTAAGCTTTACAAGAGATTTCCAGATTGGTTCATGTTAGGTAAAATAAGCTCAATAGCTCTCAAGCCTAAAATACCCCTAGAGATCATTTTAAATGCACTAGAATTATTCTGGGAAAAAAATATTTGAAGTGTTACCAGGATGCCTTTTTTCCCACCCAAGTAGACAGTCTCGATTTTCAGAGGCTCTGAAACACCTTGAAAATACTGATAATTTGTAGTTTCTTGTGCAAATAGAGACAACCACAACTAGCTAGTGACTCATCAACATTTGACAGAAATATTTCCGTGTTCTACAGAATTAAAAAGCACTTTCCTCTGATTGCTTCTCAGTCTTGTAATTTGATATACATGCGCTTGCATGTATGCATGTGCATGTATATCAAAAAGGCTTTTCTGAAGTGCACATTCAACACTACTTAGATCTACTGGAGATTTTCCCCAGCATGGAACTGCTGTTTGGAAAACACATACGATCAACAATGAGTCTGTGCCAGTCTGAGAAGAATGCCTGGTCATGTTGTAACAAGCAGGTCAAATTTTGCCCTGGATGATACTTCACAACAGCCACAGAGCCAAATAATTGAAGGAAACAATAAATGAGGGATGATGTATATCTAATTATGCTTTCATTCCTCTTCTCTAGAACGTAATTTAAAGAACAACTGAAGCACAATGACCACTTTTTGTGTTCTCGTCTTTCTGTTAATGGAATTTTTCTGCTATATACTACTAGTAACTGTTGAGGAAATACCTTGCAAAAAATCTTTGGAGGTCCATTTCCAATGCTCTGAAGTAACTTAAAAGCAGGATGAACACATTGTTCTTTACAGATCCCATGACGAGACATACGTCTCATATCCTCTCATGTCATGTCATATGATCCAATGCAGGAGCAGGTTCAGGGACATTCCCATAGAACTGAGTCACTCAAGTCTTATGACCCAAAATGAGGGACAGAGCTGCAATTGGACCTTTATTTTTCAATCTTTTGTTACAGTGTTGAGACTATGCAAAATCATGGGATGATAAGTTGAAAAGGGGAAACAGAGAAAATGCAATGTCATACTGAAAATAAGAGACAAAATTATGTCTTGCAGAACTCTTTTGGATACTGAAATAGTTCATTGCTGGCCTAGTTAACCCAAGATGCCCATTCAGTTTAAAAGTATGTGGCTTTATTCATTAAAAAAAAAAAAAAGGTTCCTTTTCCCCAAAGAATCCTTTCAACTTATGACTTGAGTTCTGCAAAAAATCAGCAGTTTCTTGTTGACAACTGATAGCCTTGATGTGTGAAGGGGAAAAATCTTTCATTCGAAGCAAAGATGATTAAGTCTTCCCAAGCAGAGTTCTGTTAAAACTCAGAAGTTAAATCACATCCACCAAAAGGTTCACTACTTTTCAGTTCCTCAACATAGCCATAGATAACCAAGGAAGCCGTGAGAAAATGGATCCTAATACAATTTTGATTGAAAAGCAGTTGAATTTGTGATTAGGGGTGGCAGAGAGCATGAACCAGGAGCATTAGTCTTTCCTATCTACTCCTTACCATGTTGGATCAAGTTTACTATAGATTTTTGCAGACTGATTTCAGAGAACAGAAACCTCTTGCCCATAACTGAACGAAGCCTTTGTATGTCTCAGTTTAAATGAGACATACATAAATGAGTTATTCTGTCACAACCATTTATTTCAACTATTCATCTCACTAAAACTTACCTAAAGACCAGTAGAGTCCAAGTTGTTCATATCCGTCACAGCAATCTGCAAGAGTAACTGTTTCAGGGACTTCAACAGTATGATACTGCATTTTATAGTACATCCAGGGACACATCATCCATGGTATCCATCCTCCACAGGAAGTCTTTTTCTCATAGGACTTTTGGTAGGCAATCATTTTATATACGTTCTTGGTCACATAATTGCACAGATGGTATCCTAGCAAAGACAAGCCTTTCTCTACGAAGGAAAAAGTAAAAAGGGAAAGAAAGGGATCAGCACTAACTTGTCACCTCAGAGCACAAGTTCCTTGCTGTATCTAGTTAAAAATACTGTCATGAGAAAGCAGCAACAGAACAACACAGATGATTGATTTCCAGGAATTCTGATGTTAGGAAGAACATCACTTGAGAAAATGGACAGAAGGAAGAATCACTAGTGACTGCTTGTCACAGGCATCACTTCAGTCATAAACAGATATAGATTGGCAGAAAATTCAAAGAGCTCTCAGGGCCTTCACATGCAAAGCAGAAAAAGGGCAATTCAACTCAAGTTTAGTATAAAGGAAATTAATATACACATTAATAGAAATTATCAGGAGAGTAAAAGAAGCACTCCCAGGGAAAAGTCATCCAGTAACATTAGATGTCCACTCCAGGCTCATGCTACCAAAAGTGTTCATCTTCCTCCACTGACAACAAAGGAAAGGGACTCATGGGCAGATGAGTCACAGCAGATGTCTGGAATAAAACATCCTTCAGACATCGCCCGAGGCTAAATCTAGGTACTCATACATCATTGGGAAGGACTTCCAGGTATCTGACACAAAAGGTATTCCTGGTGCTCCTACGTTGTCTATCTGTGTTTGTAGCAGACCATATTAAACCAGGCCTTTGGATAGCTGCAGTGGTTCATTGACTTCAGTATAGATCAAGTCAGCAATGAGTTCATTAACTACATAATTTCACACAGGTCTGGGAAGGGGTCTCAGCTTCTGGAATTCTGAATCCAGTCATGATGAGGAGTGAACTTGTTACATGCTTTACTTAAAACTGAAATACTTGAGCAGGAGCAAGAAACAAAAAATAACAACACAAAGAAACCAAAACAACAACAGCAACAAAACCAGATGGAGTTTAAGAATTAGAAGTAAGCAACCAACAATCGTGTCATAGACATCAGGCCGTCTCCTAATGAGATGTTATAAAAGTCAGAGAGGCTGAGTCACCCTGTATCCCATTTGGGAAACAGATGGGACAGAATGAAAATGCCTGTGTCATCATCTAGACAAAGCAAAAGAAATTTCAATGAGGATAAACATGAATTAGCTGCAGAGAGTCAAGTATGGCAGGATTGTTACAGAGCTCTGAAGGGACCAGAGATGGTCAGCAGGCAGACTGAAGCTAAAAAATACACAACAGGCATAGAATTAAAATATTTACAGCTTATCTGCACAACTTATCTCCTGACTGAAAAAATGAAACAGGTATAAACAATTATAGAAAAAAACAACTGTCAGGTTGTCATAAATCATGTGCTTTTATCATGTCCAGCTTTCCAGCTAAACAGAAGATACACGTGCAATTTGAACAGAACTGGTAAAAAAGCTTTGACTAGGGCGATCCATTTGTAGTGCAAGGATGGTCCAGAAGAAAGTACAGGATAGATACCATAAGGCACAATGTATCCCTCAAGCCAGCTCAACCAAGTCGCCCAGGTCTTTCTCCAGCCTTAATCCTAGCCACTGCTCAAATAAGAACAGCTTGAAAGACATCCCTTGCCATAGATGTTCAAAAGGCAATAAAGAAAACTGGGTTTACTTGGTGCAGCTCCCAAACAGAGGCATAGACACTTCCCTGCAGACAAAGGCACCTTGGAAGAGCACAAGGAAGGAGAGGTGTTTGGGACTGACCACAGACCACCACCAGTATAAATAGCTCGCGTCTGACCAGACCCAAGAAGATGATCAAGCCCCTGGGAGTCTAGCTCTTCTATTCCTAACCCATCTGTGCCTTCCTCCTGCAGCACAAGGCAGAGTATAATGCCAAGCCATGCTACAGAAAGCACGTGTGAGAGACCTCTCAGCAGGCTCCAAGGACACCTTTGCTGTTGCTTAGAGCAGGTCAGCAGGAAAAGATCTATAATAAGGCCACAGTGGAAAGCCCACTCCTTGCTTCTTCCTCCTTCCCAGTCTCAAGCAGGACACCTCTGTGTTTGGTCCCTGGAGCTAGCCCCAGAATCTGCAGCTAAAAGGCCTTCATCTCCCTAAAAGCACAAGGGTTGTGCTTTGTCCATAGAAAAGTGGAAGGAAATGGTTATGAGGGGCAGGAAGAAAGACACCCAGCCTGTTTCAAGCTGAGAAGCTGAAATCCCCATGCTGCCTGACCCAGAAAAGGACCCCAATGGTCAGGATGGAGGTCTGACCAGGACCATGACAGCTTGTACTCAGCTGTGATATGTAGGTGGCTATACAGGAGGCAACTGAAGGTGAAGTAAGCCAGAGGTAGCTTCCCTGCCCTGGTTAACTTTAGGACATCCTTTTGGGAGAGGGGCAAAGGAAATATATGTAAGTTCTGGAGCAGAAATTAGAGATCAAGGGCTGCTTTTTAACCAATGCATTTGATCAATTACCACTTCACATGAGGCACAAGTGCCCTACAAGAAACAGGTAGCTATCATCGTGTTTTGTAAAGCATTTCTTCACCATCTGTTAAGAGTGCTCCAGGGAAAAAAAGCTTACTCCAGAAAAAAAAGCTTCTAGGCATAGGCATGGGGAAATAAACAAAACAAAAATGAAACAAATCTTGTTTCATCTTTTGGATTGTCTTTCCTTAGTTTAAGATTTGAATGGCTAAATATCAAAAAGGTCATGGAAAGAATACCTAAATCATTTTAGATCTAGCTTTTATCTGAAGAAAGTGCACAATCATATATTGGTGATTAGGAAAGGTGTAAGGAGCAGGACAAATTTTCGTCTATGAAAATGATAAAAATAAACTGTACCATTAAGAAATCATACTGTTACAGTATAAAATTATGTAAGAGGAGAGTAGGGCAGGTAAAGAAGATGAGTTTAGTTCAGCCTTGTTCGCCCTTACTTTGATCCCCCCATTTCCCCAAAGTTCATGTATGATCATGGCTAGAACAAAGCAGGGACTGTGAGTGAACAATAAAGTAAGGAGAACATTGAAGATTCATGTCTTCCATGCAGAGCTGAGGCTTCAGTGAGGACAGAGCACTGGGAAGCTAAAAATTCCAGAGTCAACTGAGCTGGCTTAGGCTCTACAGCAATGTGCAACATAAATACAGGTATGAAACTCAGAATAAAATGGTATAGAATTAGACATGGTTTATAATTAGAAGCTACAGCTGTCAGAGCAGATATGAAATCATATTTCATACTTCAACGTTGCTACTAC
Source organism: Colius striatus (assembly GCF_028858725.1). Lineage (NCBI taxonomy): Eukaryota > Metazoa > Chordata > Aves > Coliiformes > Coliidae > Colius > Colius striatus. The sequence goes on from NC_084759.1 coordinate 91,311,489, forward strand.
AGATAGAATAAGGCTGCCAAAGCCAAAAGAGAAGGTCTGAGCTATGACTATGGTGGTACAAAAAGATACCCTCACTGGAAGAAGTCAGACCAAAGGTGACAGCAAAAGGTACAACCACCCTTTCCATCATCCATCACTTCCACACAGTTTTACACAAGCTTTGACACTCACAGAGTTCTATTATTTGCTGACAGCGGTTTCCTGCTGAGCAATGTGGCTTAGATCAATTTGGGCTCTTTAGCAAATCGGTTTTGCTGTTCTCATTACCCCCATCTATGGGATTATGGCACTATTAAATGGAATTAAAATGCACTGTCTGTTGTTCCAGCATCACAAAGCTGAAGTCAATTGCAAAGCAGGAGAAGGCAGTCACCTGACACTAGTAGGGCTACCTTATGCCTATTATGGACTTGAGGTTTTTATCTTAGCAACCACCAGCTTTCAGCACTGTCAAGGAAAGTATAAAATTTATTATGTTAAGCAACAGTAGAAAAAATTAAAGCATGTACTTTATAAATAGAAACAAATACTGAGAGGAAAGGCTGAAAGGAAAGTCTGCATAGAAGCAGGCTGCTTATAATTCAAGACTGAACTTAGACCAGAACTGAGAGCATTACCAAAAATTCAGAAATAAAAAATGCTTGATAGCATTTATGCCACAGACACAAGACAGCTAAGAGCTGCCATTCTGGAAACTTCACTGCTCAAGTGCCAGAGAAAACACTGTGAGCTGAGAGAACAGCAAGAGCCAAAGACAAGCACCTTTCCTGTCTCGATGTAACCTTAAAAGTAACCTGTTGGAACAGGTTCACAGAGGGCAGATTCAAACTCAGTTCTAAAAGGCAAAGGCTCTGATACATAAAGAAAAAATGGATTAAGGGCTCGGTTTTTCTGGGTATTCCAAATTCTTTTTAAAGTCAACACCACTTTCTTTAAATGTCACTTTCTCCTGAACCCCAATCTATAGAAATCTCTTTTTCAGCTGTGACTTTGACAGAATAACAGAAAAGCCTTCAGGGCTTTAAGAACTATGGTTTGTATTTCAGCTGCGACTTGCAAAACCACTTAAGAAAAAAATGTAACAAAGAGCAGCCAAAAAAATCACAATTTTCTCTCATCAAAATAAACGAAAACAAAAATTAAGAGCAAATTAGGATTTAATTTAGCAGTTACAACTTACAGTGGGGTTAAGTTTTCCCAAATTACAGCCCATACCATAGATGAAAGCTAAGCATCTTCTACAGCTTTGTCTGATGCATCTCAAGGAATTTGCCAGGTACTTTATGCTACTACATCATTTCCTTCAAAAGTTTAAAGACTATTTTCATTAAAATTTGCACTCTACTGATTCACAGAAAGGAAATGACAAAGCTTTTGCCCGGGGATGAAGAATTGAGCACAAAGATTATATTTTGGCTTGGTTAGATTTTCTTCATTTAATTATCAACAGAGGATTCTACAATGCTCACTGAGTTTTCCAGAGTGGCCACCTTAGCTGGTTTATTTCAAATAGATACCTCCACATCCAAATTCAGCAGTCCTACATAACAGCTGTGGTCCTCTGACCAGGCTTGCATCACTCACCTGTAATTTAATTTCCCCTTCCCTATTCTGTGGCTGCCCAGAGGATGAGAGCAGAAATAAGAGTGATCCTGGCCATTGTATCATCCGTCTTGGATAAGCTCTCCTTATTATTTTCTTTCCAAGGTGGTAGAGCTTGATTGTCCTTATATGTAGGCTTTTGGATTAGGAGAAAAGGTGCTCTGTTCCTTTACCTTTTGCAGGTGGTTGATAACTACTGGCAACAGAAACAAGGAGGCTCCAGTGGGAATTTTACTGCTTTCTCCTTTGCACTCTCCCCCAGGACTTGCCTCTTGTGCCTGCTGGGCTTTGCTTTCACCTCTTTGCCTGACTTCGAGAAAAAAGCATTTCAAAATTGCTTCTTTAGCCCACGTTTATCCTTCTGAGCAACTATTCTCTCTTGCACCTTGAACACTTGACAGGTAGGAAAGGAATACATCTCAAGTGTTAGGCATGTGTATCTTGAATTTTGTTTCTGTCCATACATTAGGAGATACTATTATGCAGGTCTTTAATTCTGTACCTTGAAAATGAACTAAGAGTAAAAGCAAACCTCTATGTCAATGTTTTTTTCCCTGAATTTAAGCTGTTTCACTAGTTGCTCTCATTGTGTTCCTCATTTCAATGCAATTTCAGCAGCACATAAACCAGAGCAGCACTAAGCAAGCAAGAACCTTATTAGGCAGAGCATGAATCAGGAAATTTAAGAAACTGACATCTCTTTCTTTTCCTATCTACTCCTACCCATTCCCCAGGTAGATGTGCCTGCAGCTTTACAACACAGGTCAGTAACTTCAGTGCAGTATCACTTAGCTCATGCAAAGAGAAGTAAACACAATCTGACATTTTATTAGGAGTTGACACTGAAGTATGGAAAATAACCACTACAGTTCTTGGAGCTGAGGCAGTATGTTCAGATGAGCATTTAAATGCATATAACAGTATTGTAGAGATTTCATGTGGGTGAAAGAGTCAGATGTAAGGGAGCCAGAAGCAGAGACTCTCTCAATTGTGTATGTTCAGAATATCACCAATAACACTTGTGTAAAACTCTGTCAGGCAATCACTGCCTTAGCACTCACAAAGTAGGAGAGCTAGGGGCTTGGAGAACATGCAGGGCCAAGAGAGGACTTGTAAGATGGTTCAGAACCTCTGGCAGAGGGCAGAGCCAGAGCTCTGTGTCATGTCAAGGCACTTGTGAGCTGTTCTTTTGGCTCAGAATATAAAATATTACACTCATGAGAGGAAGAGGGAAAAAAAAACATAAGGCTTGTCCAAAGTTCAATTGAAATATGTTTTAGTAGAAAATGGGAAAATGGGTAGAAGGGACTATTTCAACAAAAACAAACAAACAAAAATGGGTTGGAAACATTGCTGCTGTGCCTAAGGAGAATCTGTACCTTAGCACCCCTTCTGCACACAACAGGATGTCCAGTCAGGCTGTATTCACCAGGAGCACCATTTACAGCTCCTGCTAGCACAGGAAGGCACCAGGAGACCCTGACTGTAGGCTGCAGAGAGGATGCAATCTGACTCGAAAACTCCATTAATAAAAAACAAAAGAGGACTCGAGCCAGTGAAGTTCAGTTTGCAAACAGAAATATTTCTCCGTGGTCTTTTACATTTTTTTTCAACAGACTTCTAATTTTCTGGAAAAAATATATCCTGATTGAAATTTTTCAGCAAGCCCTAACAATAAAGGTCTATAGACCTTGGAAATGACTTGGCACCTTCTGCAAGAAGAGAATGTCCTGGCCAAATTCAAATATAGGTAAATTCCAGACTGGCATTTGAATTAGATTGCATCTGGGGTCTCCCAGTTACAAACCCAAATTGCTGGATAGGGTTGCCATATGTCTTAAACAGCTGCTGCTTTCCAGAGATAAATATAAGACAAATGTCATCATCTTTACTGCTGAGGACTTCTGTTACTGAAGTAAGATCCTCCAAATTGCAATAAAGGACTAACATCCCTGTTTTAAAAGATTTAAGTAAACATGCTTTTCTTTAGAACTATTAAATAACAGGGATAAAACTTTACACAGTTACAGCTCAGCCTTGTGGCTGGCAGCTGTTGCAGGCTTAGATTCAGGGTTAGACAACTAATGGTGACCTGCAACTTTACTGCAGCAGTGAATGAAATGGTTCCTAAATACGGAATATGCCTTTTCAAACAAAACTGGAAGTCAAATGACTGGGTGTTTAAACAAGAAATGGATACAGAAGCTATGTGTATTTCAGGATACATCTTCCAGATGTATTCTTGCACTGCATTAAAGGCAGTAAGTTTAAGGTGATGTCGGCATTCCAGGCAGTAGCATGTATTCCTCACATTACTGCAGCTGCTATAATGAGTTGTACTTTCTCAACACAAGTCAACACAGAGTCTCCTGCAGGGAAAGTAGCTAAATTATATCATTGTCGAAAATTGACCATCTGTATATGCATGGCTGATCAAAAAAAATTAAATTTTTAGTCACCATGGGTTTATTTCACAGATAAATTTTTGGTCTTTTTTCCCTAGTTGCTTTCATTTACATGTTACCTTAGGACTTCAGTAGAAAATTTGCTCACTCTTGCTTTGGTAGTGAGGAAGGTCAGTAAAGAAAGGAAGGTAGAAGGAGACGTTCAGTGGAATAAAAGCCCTGGCTGTGTTGTGCTGGTACTGCACTCTGGAAGGAACTGATCACAGTCTTTCTGGCCCAGTCATCTGGAGCTGATCAGTTCTCCTGGCTCCGTTATACTTTACACAGTTACATTTATAACGCCTGAATTGATCTAAAGTATGCAATTTATACAAAGAAAGGCTGCACCAATAAAAGGCATGTCAAAATTTCTTTTTTTTTTTTTTTTTTTTTGGTAGGGATTGGAAGGGACCTTTTGAGATCATCCAGTTGAACCCCCTGCTAAAGCAGGTTCACCTCGGTCAGGTCACACAGGATGTGTCCAAGCAGGTGGGTTTTGAAAACTTCCAGAGAAGGAGACTCCACACCTTCCCTGGGCAGCCTGTGCCAGGGCTCCCTCACCCTCACAGGAAGAAGTTTTTCCTTGTGATTAAGTGGAACTTTTTGTGTTGCAGCTTTTGTCCATTCCCCTTTGTCCTATCATTGAATACTACAGAAAAAAGTGCTGCCACACCTTCTTGACATACACCTTTTAAATACTTGTAAGTATTAATGAGGTCCCACCTCAGTCTCATCTTCTCCAGGCTGAACAGTCTTGGGACCCACAGCCTTTCCTCATAAGGAAGATGCTCCAGTCTCCTGATCATCTTGGTGGCCCTGCGCTGGACTCTCTCTAGAAGTTCCCTGTCCCTCTTCAGCTGGGGAGCCCAGAACTGGACACAGTGCTCCAGGTGAGGCCTCATCAGGCCAGAGTGGAGGGGGAGGAGAACCTCTCTCAACCTGCTTTGCACACTCTTCTTGATGCATCCCAGGATGCCATTGGCCTTCTTGGCCTCGAGGGCACATCGCTGGCTCATGGTTAGTTTATTATCAACCAGGAATACCAGATCTCTCTTTGCAGAGCTGTTCTCCAGCAGGTCAATCCCCAGCCTGTACTGGTGCATGGGGTTGTTGCTCCCTAGGTGCAGGACTCTGTACTTGTCCTTGTTGAACCTCATGAGGTTCCTCTCTGCCCAACTCTCAAAGCTGGTCAAGATCCTGCTGAATGGCAGCACAGCCTTCTGGGGAATCAGCCAGTCCTCCCAGTTTGGTGTCATCAGCGAACTTGTTGAGGGTACACTGTCTGCTCATCCAGGTCATTGATGAAGATGTTGAACAAGACTGGCCCCAGAACCAATCCCTGTGGAACTCCACTGGCCACAGGCCTCCAACTCGATTCTGTGCCATTGATCACCACCCTCTGGGCTCTGTCATTCAGCCAGCTCTCGATCAACCTCGCTGCCCACTCATGCAAGCCACACTGCCTGAACTTTCTGATAAGGATGTTAAGGGAGACAGTGTTAAAAGCCTTGCTGAAGTCAAGGTAGAAAACATCCGTTGCTCTTCCCTTATCTAGCCAGGCAGTCATGCCATCATAGAAGGTTGGTCAAGCACAATTATTCATGGAGAATGTTACTGGATCAAGCATATTTTTAGATATGGGATTTAACACTTCCAGACTGTACTATCAGTAATTGTAATATTGTGGCTGACAGCAGGCTTTCTCATCATACTTGTTAGGCAATTATTTCTTTAGACAGATTCAGTTTTGATTTAATTAGTGACTTAGAAGATCCTGATCTTCTTTAGGCTAGGAGTTTGACACAGAAAGGTCAGCTGCTGGAATACTTCTTTTTGCTTTGCACTATTTTGTCTATGAAGTTATCACTATTTCAGGTGCCCAGAATGGTCATGGTGTTTCCAGACAGACTGGTGTCCATGTAAGAAACAGGACTATGCATTTGGTCTCCATGGGAATCTAACAAAAGCAGTTTTGTGCTCTAGAAGCCAGCATGCCTTCTTGCAGATGTATATAATTTAAAACTTGACAACCATTAAATCATTTAACCTGACCTCTCAAAATCAGCTGTCAGTAAATTTCTCCCAGATACCTCTTCCAGACTCCCACCATTTCAATCTGATTACAGCCTGTCAGTCTGAGAAAGCCCAGACTACAGTCAAAGCAGACGGGGAATGGATGGAAGGGCCACTAGACCCAGTGAAAATAAACTGATTCAGGTCAGAAATGCAAAGGCAAAACCGTGCTGCTAATTGCCAACAAGGATGACAAGATGTTCAGACGAGACCTGATTTCCATCTGACTTCTGCCCCATGACTGCGTTTGTTGGTGCCTGTGACTTGCAGTGAATCTTGTCTCACTATCAGGGCAGTCTTAAAAACTGACCCTGCTGTGACATTTTCAATGTTCAGTAAGGGTTGAGCTCCATCCAGTCTTTCCCTTAGTGTGGCATTGCTAAGGTTTCTCTCATCTTCTCCACTCACCATCTTTGCAAAGCCTGCAGAAACTTAATTACTTTTGAGACTGCAGCTGATCTGTCAAAACTGACTTAAATCAATCAGCAAGGCCAGGCCAAAAGGTGTTAGAAGAGAGGAACAGGCTGACAGAAGTAATCTTTATGCAGCTAAACTCAAAACAAAACAAATCACTCCTGCCATCAGGACACAAAATTATTCCAGCTTCCGAAAATCAATACACATAACAGATACATTGATGTCTACTCCCTACAGAGAACTGAACTTCTCAGAAACTTCAACTATTTTGCTCTCAAAGTGCTACTCTGCAATTCCAAGGACCTGAATTCCCTGCCCTTGCCATGGACCTCTTATGCAACCACAAACCAGTCACACAGGTCAAATTTGCCACTGCAATGAAGTCATAGCGTGGGGCAGAAAGCCTGGTGTTTCAGACTTCATGAAAGCTGTGGCTACAGTATTATAAATAATGCTTTTTGCTTATGTGGTATGCCTATGTTGGGATGGACAACAGCTGAACTGGCAATTTTTAATGGGGTCCTTGTTTCCCTGAGCTTCAGATGCAGATCCAAAGTGGAATAGTGACACTTGCTTATTTCATCGGTATGTTTCACAGAAGAATGAATTAAAGATGAACAGACACACACAAACATCAGTAAAAAACTATTCACTTAAAGCCTGAAGATTTAGTTAGCTCAACTGTCCCTGACTGTAATCAGTGATTTGCTGTCTCACCAACGAACTGTTCCTCAGGAAAATTTTTGGGTTTTGTTTTTTCCCTGATCACGCACAAACTGTTTTAAAGTGACTCATGAGGAAAAAGTTCCTATTGGTAACAGGAGGAAAAAAATATGAGTCAGGCGGAGGTCATGCTGAACCTCTGCCTGGCCTTGCTCTGATTGAGCACCAGTTGTGCAATCTCAGCACAGAGAAGCTCTTGTTTGCTCCAGTGCTTTGATGGCATAGTCCCATTCTCAACACTGAGTCTAGTACCAGATGAGACTGTTGCTCACACCTCATCCGTGATTTAGCACCTCTGGAGCAAAGTAAATCCCATCTAAGACATTTCTTAGCATGGTTTTTCTTTTTAACTCTAAAACCAGGCATTTTTGAAAGAGAACAGTCTGGTGGTAGGTATGGCCCTTTGCTATGAAAGCTTACTTGGAAGAAAAGTCAGAGAATCTCCTGCTCAGTATCCCACCATAGGGTACAAGGGCCAAGTCCACCAGGAGATCCCATTGAGCCAAGTGTGGTGAGTATGCCAGAGTATGGCAGAGTATACCATGGAGCTCAAGAATGGCAACACCTTGCAAACAGTGGTGATCAGCCCACGTGTTTGGCTGGGCCTTAATGGTTTGTGCCAGTGCCTGTAACCCATTTTTGACTGAAGACACGTGTTGCTCCTTTTGGAAGGATGACTTATTCCTCCTAAACACATCTGACATACAGCAAGGGTGGAGACAGAGGACTGCATGCAACTGGCAATTCCCCTTGTGAATCAATCTCTTGAACACATATGCAAAACCCGCCTCTGTAAAGCAGATTTAAAGCACAGAATAAACCAAACAAAACATACAATGAGCTTTTTGCTGTTAGTCAACTTTAGATTCGGCCCTGCTTTCAGCTAAGAGACATAGATACACATACAGACCAAAGCACATGTTTTTGATGAGAGATTTTTCTAAATTGTTGCAGAAGCTAATCTATAGACCAAACCCCAGAAAATGTTTCACAGTTTGGGTAAAAGATCTTTTATTGATGTATTAGATGTAAATGCTTATAGGAAGCTTCTCACTTTGAAGGACGTAAAGGAAAATTGTTTCTGTGCGCTCCTGAACTAGCTCAATTAAAAGCAGAGAAACTCATGAAGGAAGAGGTGCCTTTCAAAACAGAAACACTGGACCAAGGGAACTTGCAATACAGAGAAGGCAGGTAATGGCACCCTGATCCTGCTGTGGGAAAAACTGATTAAAGACTTCAGGAAAGTTTTGTAAAAAAAAAGAACATTTTAATCTGGTTAGAAGGTACAAACACTTGAATAGATTTGTATAGAAGAAGGAATGCAATAAGTTGTTTTGGCAAGGTGTATTGTTTCCTTTTTTTCCCTGACTGTTAATACATGTAATTGTGATAAACCCAAACAAACACTGGATTACTAAGTACAAAGGAGGTAGGAAGTTGGGCAGAAAATCACCAAACAACTAAATCACCAAATGACTGAAAATCAATATGAAGTAGAAGTTCAGGGTAAAGGGAAGCTTGGGCTGCAAAAAAAAAAAAAAAAGAAAAAAAAGTTTTAATCTTTCTGCAAAATGTAATGAACAAACAAGTTGTGAACCCAAATCTGTGTCTCTGAGGGAATCTGAGAAAACACAAAATTCACCAATAGCTTCAGAGATCAGATTATTTTCTTTTTTCTTCATTTTTTAAAGAAAATTCTGGTCTGCTGTCAAGTGTGACTGGTGTTTTGAAATTATTTCTGTTTTAAGATTCATACTGAATCATCAGTGGGATGAAAATCAAAGGAACTATGGGTTTTCCACATTCTTCCTCACAGCCTTCCCCCAAATAAAGATTTAAAATTAGTTGAAAGAGCCCCTGCACCAGGTATCTGTCAGAAACAAGCCAAGTCTGAACAAACATTCAAACTTGCCCAGAAGGCACTACAGGGCTAAATCAACCTCTGAATTACTCAGTAGGAGGCTATTGGTATCCTGCTTTGACTTGGTATTTTGACACATATACATCCACCATGGTTTCACCTACCAAGTGACTTCTGTCATCTGAAGCATCTGTTGAGTTCAAGCTTTTGCTTAAAAAGATGAGTGCAAACTCCAGCTCTCACAGTGCTTTCCAGCATGCTAGCAGGCCTTATTCTATCAGTACCTGTGAATTCAGTAATGGAAGAGTGGAACTCTAATATTAGCCCACAGCTCTCTCACAAAGCGGGTACTTTGCAGGACTACACAGCCAGAAGAAAGCCTCCATCCTTGGAGAATGAGTTTTACATTATCGTGGGGAAGAAATGTGCTCCGGCTCAGCAGAGTTTCTCAGCACCAATATTTCCACTTCGGATGCCAGGAAAACTGCTGCTCTTTCTACACTCTGTCCTACATACAGTCCCTGCCTCAGCTAGACAGCACTGCCTGCTTGTGCAGCTACTCAGGAAAAGAAAATCATTGCTACCTCCTAACAGCATCAACTGCTGACACAAACATTGGCAGTTTCTCTACGATACCATTGTGCTGAAACAAGAAGCAGAAATCTAAAAGCTTGGTTTGGAATAAAGATTATAGGGCATCACTGACTTGATAATCCATAAAAGAAACAATCGATCACCACCTTTGCAAACCTAATCGGTTAAAAACAAGAGATGCTTGGCAAGGAGGTTCGATGTCTGGAGTGCAAAGAGATTTCACACCAGGTTTTGGCATTCTCAGGTGAAGAGAAATATGTGGTCACACACTGCAAAAGAGGAGGAAAATAATTGTCTTGATTTTCCTCTCCTTCCAGTTTTCAGACCACGAAAACCTCAACTAAAATTATCTCACTCAACAACACAAAAATATCGCATTCTGCCAGATATTGAGAGCTGATAATTAAAGCTCAAAAAGAGATGCTTTTCAAAATGTTTATTGGCTTGTGAAAACCGTGGGTTATTTACTGAATCTGTTCTGTACCCTTAATTAGCACAAATGCCAGTAGGGAAACTTCCTGTATGCCTTCTCCCATGCTGACCTTCCGCATGAGAAAAATTCCCTAGCTAAAATAGATTTTAATTCCCTCCCTGAAATCAAACATCTGGCTTTGGTTAAGGAGGCATATAACGCTGTCTTTTGTGATATTTGGATCGCAAGTACTCTGGGGCAGGGAGCATTTTGTTTGTTTTTTGTTGCTGAAAATGATAGGGCCTTTGGTTTATAGATATTGTCATGATTAACATTAATTTATCATTCAAATGCCAAGCATAAATAGCAGCACGCATTTTCCATCACTCTTCATCTTTGCAATTAATTCTTATCATATTCTAAAACCTACCAAATATTGTCCTACTCAAAACAGGGCTCACACACTGATCTAATGCCTCAAATTCTCACAGAAAGGTAGGAGTTGGTGTGTCAATCTCTCCCAAAAGGTAGTACCGCTGATATAATTACATGCATCAGCTACATTAATTTAATGAGAGATAAGAGAATGTGCGTGCACTTCTTAAAAAGTGTGAGGCAAAATAAATAAGATTGCATCTAGCACACAGAATAACAGAATGGTTGATAGCACATTTTCATTTAGTTCACTCTTCTTTTCTTCTCTGAGATCAGACGGGATGGATGGACCAGATTTCACTGGCAAAGTCAGAAAAGGCTTTTGGACAGTCTATGAAACGTCCACACAACGTAGCTGCAATAGACTTAAGAAGGCAAAAGTTTAGTTGATGACAAGAGTAAATTAATGCTTTGCCTATATGCCTCTGATTCTAAGCAATTGTGCATCTAAGAGGAAAAATTTTGAAGGGCAATGTCACTCCCTGTATGCAAAAGATTTGATTTTAATAGACCTTGTATTTTCAGAAGCAAGAGGAACAAGAATACTTAACACAACTTTAGGCACTGGGAGCATTCATGTGATGAGTCTCAACGGCTTATAATGAGCAGCAGATGGGTAGAGCCCTAATCATCAGTCTGAGAACATCTCTCTGATGTCAGTGCTGGAATTTGATGCTGCCTCCAAGATGTGGTTAAGTAAGTTTCCCTATCAGCAAGGTGGAAACCTCATGCTGTGCAAGGACACAAAAAAGTATCCACATGGTAGCAAGTATATCTTTTTGATAACAAGGGTCCCATAAAAAAGCATTTGTCATGTGATCCACAACTGAAGCAACATTTCCACGTCAAAAATAGCATAGCTGAAGGCATTTTTACACTGAAGAGCTGCAGTCAGTGATAGAAAGCAGACAAAAATTCAGCAAATTACCTGGAGTTTTATTTAGTACAAGGGGCACAGAAAAGGAGGAATAGTCAGGACATTTTGCATTTAAGATGCTGCTGAATCACCTCCAAGGAAGATATCAAGAGGAGGCAAATTCAACAATACCAGTGTTTGCTTTGCTTTTGCCATGCCAAGTACAAAAATAGGAGGTCTAACTCCTTTTTGTAAAAGCAAACATCTGAATTTTGAAGGGTCATGTGCCCACATTATGCAACTACCTAGTCCCTAACAAAATGGGATGATTTTCAATCTAGAGTTGTCTAAAAATAAATCTGGGAGGACTGGTTTCCCAAAAGGGTAAGGGTTATGCACATAACTCAATGTCCACTTACAAAAATCTTTTCTGCATTCCTACAAACAGTGCTAATAACCATTACACAAGCAGAAAGGTCCTTTTAACCTAATTTGCTAATTTTTATCCTAACATCTTTCTCCTTTTACATTTCTATCAGGCTGAATAGTAAATGCAGATCAATGTTTTGCTGATTTTTTTCTTATTGTCTCTGCCATTACATACATTTATTTTTATATACACTTATATATTCACACATAAGCATATATACATACATATGTGCAAAGGTGCAACCTTTGGAAGAGGAATTCTATTTGATTCAACACAATATTTAAATTAAAAATTATGTAATTATATTGGCCTGTTGAAACTTGGTCTTACAAAACCCATTTTTCAATCATGATTATTACTCTCTTTAAATATCACGATTTATACAGAAAGCAATGGTGACAAGGATCAGTTCTGACACGGGTAGATGAGATAAAAGAGGAAAAAAGTCACAGAAACAGTAGCTTGCATTACAGTCTTCGGCAACTGCGTGCAATTGGTGAGGAGGGAAATGGCCCTCTGAATGTTGGATGCTGGAGCTGGATGTTGTAAACACCCTCTAAAAGCTTTTATCTATCGGTTCAATTTAAGCCTCTGTCTTTAACAAGTCTGTACATGTGCACCATAAAGGCAAGTCCCATAGCACCTTATTAACTTGTTTATTCTTTCCAGCTCTCTGCATTCACGCAAAATCGCATTATGCAATTAGCTGCTATGAAAACAAATGAAACATATTTTGGTTTTGCACATTTAAGGATCACTTCAAAATCTGTTCTCTTCAAAAAGTATTTGATAGACTGACTTAGAATCGGTTTCACATCTGAATTATTTTTCCTGTTCTATGAAAAGATTGCTGCTGAGGTTATGTTTAAAACTGTTAAGATGGTGTAAAAAAAAAAAATCTGTGACTTGACTAATAAATTTTGATGATTTGAAGAACTTACCATCTTTCCTAGAGAAACCAAAGAATTCATTATTTTTAGGAAGGAGATGTGACAAGGTGGTCCTGACCTGCTACAAAGTTCATCCTGTAGTATATTAATATTTTTCCCATTGAAAAATCTTGCATCTATATTTCAGTGTTCAAGTGATTCAATTATTAGCAACTTCTGGCAAATAACAGGCAGCACATCTCAGCTATGCGACATGACACTTATTTGTATGGGAAAAAGAAAGAGACAGTTACCATGTAAGCAAACAAGAACATCTCATTTGCTCAGTTGAGCTCATCACCAGCTAAGCTTAATTTTGATTAACTCTCCCGTCTACAGTAGGATCCACTCTAAAAGAATTTACCATAAAAGGAGTCTTGGGGGTTTACTGTTATAAGAGGGATTGATCAAATGTTAAAATACCAACACTGAGAAGAAACTCCAGCTATTTGAAACTGTTGATTTTAGCATCCATTTGTTTACTAAATGTGTAATAGGTCCACCGTGGCTATCACCAGAAGGGCTCTCTGTGATTTATTTCATGACTTCCATGGAGTCAGTTCCCACAAGCCTACTTCCAGTGTTAATGTATCCCCCAAAGAAGTGCTGATACGTTGGGTGTATCCCAGGTCATAGGAAAAACCTCTTCCTGGCCATGAAACCTCTTATTAATATATTTCCAGAGAATAAACACATTTAACTTGTCCTTTTTATTGTTAAGCATTGAATTCAGTCACAAAAAATATCTCAGTCCTATAAAAAAGGAGGGGGGGTGGAGGGCAGGGGGGATGTAGTAGCTTACTTGCCTGAAACATAGAACAAAATTAGGGTCTTCACATTCTTCTCTCAAGCACGGGACATTGTCAGTGTATGAGGTTCCCTTTAAACCAAATCATGCATACCATATGTCTAAGAGATACACTTGAAAATTTCTTAGTCCTTGAAGAACGGGGAACAGATTCTTGCACGCCATGTGAAGACAGGATTATTTTTAAAAGAGTACTTTAAAGTACACTGAAATTTAAATTATGCTATAGTAAGCTATTTAGTTCAAGTTCAAGCTAATTCCCACTGAAAATAAGTGGGATGAGTTTGAGAAAACACAAGCATGTCTTTCAGTAAATATTTCTGGAAACGTAGAAATAGGAACAGAAACTTGGTCATAAATTTGCCAAGATGAATAGAAGGTGTCATTAACGTTTGTTCTCTCTGTATGAGCCATGGGCTCTTCCTCTCCGGGGAATCACAGTGGAAAACTGTAAACAAATTTTTTTGCACAGCATCATAAAATAAATTCCCAGTTCTGTATTCAGTGCTGAAGATATTGCCAGGCAACAGGAAATTATTGCTGTATCTTGAGAGAATGCCTTGAATTTACTACATTTAAGTTGTTCGTTAGTGACACAATGCAAAGTTTTGCCTAGGTTTCAGTCCAATGAGCCCATACTTGAAGCTAAAAAGATATCCACCAATTTCAGCAGATTAAAAACCACAAATCTCTTTAGTTTACTAAAATCTGTAGTTATCAAGTGACAACAATCACTGTGCAGTTTAACAGGATTAGAGTTTGGCTGCCCTATTAGAGCTCCAAGATGATCCATGAGGGTCAGTTCCCTGCTGAAGCTTCTTCATAGACTTTGGGCATACCACCACACCTGCAGGAATGTGCCAGGCACATATATGTGCTGTGGCACAATCTCCATACAGGAACCCAGTCTTGAGGACAGGGAAGCCACCAAAACCCTCTCTGTTAAAATAACACTGCCTTTTCATCTTCCTTCTTGATGTTAGAGCTTCCAGTCCTGGAAATCTGATGGCTTTCTTGCTATCACACTAATTACCTATTTTGCTTAGGACATTTTCAGGGGAAATGGTCCTTGCTTTCCTAATTTTTTGGCTTTTGAAAATTCAAGAGGAGGTGATTTTTGAAAGGTTCAAGTCTTCAAGCTCTACTAGAAGCTATAAAATCAGTGCAGGGTTAATGAAGGGCTTTGTGGACCATTTACCTGTAGAGATGTATTACATGATCCTAACAGTCCTCTTTAACTTCAGAATTTTAAAATACCAGACTTAATTTTCAAGAGCTTCCTTCAAAATGTAAATGCATATATCATCTTTCAACACAAATCTATTAATTCGGCATCATAGATGGTCTTTTTAAATATTAAACACTTTCACGTTTGCCATTCTTAGTGGTATCCTGTTTTGTTCACCATTGGCTAAGAACATGTTTCCAGTCCAATTTTTCAGCTCAGGTGGCAAGCAGTCACCTGTCAAACTATAGTTAACTGCAATACTTGCAACTCCCTCTCCATACCCACCAGCTGCCCCTAACAGGCTCATGGAGATGCAATTAGGTGGTGTCTAGTTTTTAATCACCGTACACAGAAGCAATGGCTGCCCCTGTGTTTATAAACACTTGGGTGGAGAATTGATCTTGGTGGCTGAAGACACATCTTGGTGGGAAGAGGCTAGGGGAGGAAGAAAAGCAACCATGTCACACTCTGCAGTGGGACTTGTTGCTGAAAAATGAGTAGCAGTAACTGCTGACATAGTACCTGAAACACTTGCAACCATGCTGGTCCAGAACATCTGACATCCTTTGCCTGCAAGGGTTTTTGTTGGTACCCGGCTGTAACTTGAACCCGCATGAAATGCCGTGAGGTCTTTCCTCTGAGTTAATTCATCACTAAAGAAAATAATCCACATTTTAGCAGCAGAGTAAGCAAACCCCTTCAAATCATTTCCTGAAATGCTGTAATGCAATAAAGACAAGAAGAAAGAAACAACCTGGGACTGAGGGACATGAGGAGGGGGAAAGAAGGAAAGTGGAGGAAAAGACAGAAGGGATAAAGAAAGGAAGGGAGGAAGAAAGGAAGGGAGGAAGAAAGGAAGGGAGGAAGAAAGGAAGGGAGGAAGAAAGGAAGGGAAAAAATCTGTATGTTATTAGAAATACCATTTCTCAATTCCCAAAAGACTGTAATAACTCCGAAAGTCCAAATTAAGGCAATGAAAATGCAGAAGCATTAATGCAGAGATGAATCATCTAACCTAAAATAGAGGGAATGATGAAACATACAAGGGAAGAAAGCGTGTCATTTCAGCTTTAACAGCAAAATAATTCCAGATACAATCTTTCAAAGATGTTTGGCCAACAGAAACCACGAGACAGTGTTGGTTACTACAGTTTTATTCAGGGTACAGTGGAGAATTTATCTATTGCAAGCTCGAGTTTAAAATGGATGGGTCTGCAGGTCTCCTACACAAATGCTAGGCAACATTCAAAGTACCACACATGCCAGCCATTCCCCAAGAGTGACAACGCCAACTGAGAAAACAAAATAAACTAACGATCAATTTATCAGCTTTTTAAAGGAAGATGTCAAATATGTCATAAATTACAGAATCCTCTCTCACTTTCTCTCCTCCTAGTCAGCTTTGTACCAGTGAATAAGTTGAGACTACAGACTAGCTCTCTTTACAATGTAGGTTTGCAGCAGTTGTGAAGCAATGGAGAGAAAGTTTCAAATGCAGAGAGTCTGCACATATTTCCAGAACTTTTCCAGCCGTTATTTAAATGAAAAAATGTCCAGCTGAAGGGAGGGAAAAAATATATCCAGGCAGCTGAGCAGTCTGCCAAAGAGGAGAGGACAGAATTTCTGTTCCACATCATATGTTTCTGCAAATTCCTGGGAACAAATACACCCCTTCAGTAACTCCAGAGTCCATTGACAAGACTGCATGGGTCAGATTCCTCAACCACTGATGTCAGGATTTAAGACTTGCTCTAAATCACTCAAGCCAACACTCTCCTCTAGCCTGGAAAATGCAAATCTCTCCTGGGAGTGTGTCAAGTTCCAGCAGTAATTCCCGCATATGCCATTCTGGCAGCACGGCACCCTCTGCATTTTCCCATTTTGACTACCTCCATCATCAACATACAAAGGGAAATTTGTACTTTCACCAGGCTCTCTCCAACGGGAAACTGCCATTTAATACCACTTTGGAAACAAAAGGAGATGTTAAAGGAGAATGAATGGCCACATATACTGAAATGCAATAGCTAGGTCTTTCTACACCACTCAGACACTCAGTATTTTCTGTGCTTTAATTAGGCATCTGATAAGTGCCATCATCTTTTAACCCAGCACCAAAATATACCTGCATAACCCAAAAGCCAAGTTCAACCTAGGGGCCAGCATCAACTGAAGATTTCTCTAGTCCTGAGCCATCAGATATCATAGCTAGTGAAACTTCTACTCATTTGGGCAGTACAGAAAACAATGTTTCAAACATACACATATCATAAAGTACAAAACTAAAAAATAGTTTGAAGTCAGATTTGTCCATATACCTTTATCCTTTTTGCAACAATGCTCTTTAGCTTCATAATTTGTGCAGAAAAACATCAGATACTCAGTACCTTGTGGCAACATGTCACACAGAGCGTTATACTTTGACATTTCGTTATAGCTGAGGCTTTGCTGCAGACTGCCCAAAAGTCTACATTAACTGCAAGGTAGAAGTCCACAGCTGCAACAAAATTGATGCTTAGACAGAGTGCCCTGACACACGTACAGTCCACATGCATCTGTACCACCATACAACCCTAGGTCAGACCAATGAATTGAGGTACACTGCCTGAGGTCCTCTCTTTTATCACTTTCATCTCACTGACCCCAGATCTTTCTAAATTTGATGCCAAATGAGGATACTTGGCAAGAGACCTGCTGTTTAGCTAGCCTGTGTAGGGATCTCCCTTAGGTCTTCAATGTTTAAAACTCTGAATATTATGCCCATCAGCGGGGATTTTTTTAAATAAGTTGTGTTATTTTTCTGCCCCCCAAGAAAGCCAATGACAACACCAAGGGAGCTGCTGTAAGAAGTCATCAGATTGAGAAGAATCTGGCGAACAAAACAGGATAGCTGATGTGTGTGATTTTACCATCAGGGTTGTTTTCAACCAGAAATACTTGCCCTGTAATTGTCTTGTAGACATTCTAGTTGCACTGATCATGTGAGGCCCAGAGCTATGATCTCTGGGTAATGTTTGTATAATTGAGGGAAGAGAAAAGAACTGTGTAATAGTATGGCCAAATTTTGCCTCTTCGTATTCACCATTAATAATGATGTACTCATAGCATGGTGTAAACACATATAACATGTAAACACCCACCAAATCCCTAAAATATAACACATTGCAGCCAGATAGGCTCCAAGCACGATGCTTGTACTGGAGTAGCAATCAGCCTCTCTGTCGTCCATATCTAATTAGCTCATATATAACAAATTGCCACAGGCAAAGTGGGAGGAAGAGTGTTAAATTGACAGAAAAGCAGGTCATGCAAAAAGACCTCTTCTGGAGCACTGTTTATCTACTTCAGAACTGTAAAGCAACATTTACTAAATAAATGCCTATTCTTTTGTGTCTGAACTCATCATGCAAACAATTTAATTTGACAGTGTAGAATTTACAATAATAAATTCAGTCAGTAGCCTGAACATAAAGATATCCATATCCTGGTATCTCTGTTATTTTCACATTGTCACTTGAACTTTGTAGTCAGTAATGAATAAATCAGTACGGAGATGACATCAGTGAGACGGCACGGGCCATAGAAATGCAAAAGTTGATCCACAGTTGTTACAGGACAGTATTTCTGTATTCATGGCCTGAAAGCGAGTTTCAGTTCTCAAATCATGGGCGTGTCTTTAAAATGCCCAGAAAAGCACAAGAATAGGTTTAAAGTTGTTATAAATTGCAACCTCTCCTTGAAATACACGTCTTTTATGCTTAGAACCAGTATGTTAACATCATATATGAAATGTCTTGGTGACTCAACAGCAGTCTGTTGTGCATATGCACAAATCAAAAAATACCATCTAGAATAACATTTCTGGCACTATTTATTGGAACAATGAAATGTAGACACAATTTTCCAGCAAGCCAATAGGCTTACTTCCTAACTTTGGCATTTTTTACTTGTCAAGAACTTACTACAAATCACCTCTAGCGCCTGGATACAGTCTTCTGAGAAGAAAAATAATCTACTCAACGTAGATTCTACTTACATTTTTCCAGCATCTTAGCAATGCACAAAGACAAATGCACTTGCTGTAACTCTAAAAATTACTCCACCTCTATGTAATCTCTAACCCCTAGGATTGTTGTTTGAGGACAAACTGATACTGGGGAATTAAAGCATCAAGCAGACTTTTAAAATATATTGTAGCACCAATAGCTCTTTGTTGCTCTCTGATTTCACTTATATAAACCTTCTAGAGAACTGAGGCTACAATCAGAGTACTTTCTGCCAGGAAACTTGA
Organism: Colius striatus; assembly: GCF_028858725.1. Classification (NCBI taxonomy): domain Eukaryota; kingdom Metazoa; phylum Chordata; class Aves; order Coliiformes; family Coliidae; genus Colius; species Colius striatus. The sequence goes on from NC_084759.1 coordinate 91,330,592, forward strand.
TCTCTAAAGCTACATTTACAGGAAAACTGGACATCAAACATAGTTATTGTACTAATGCACTATCATTCCATTTCTTCTTCTCGAAAATAAACTATGCTAAATATGAACAAAAGCGTGAACCATTTTTTTTTTTTATAACAAGCACAAGACACTTCATTTTTCTTTGCTTTTCCTTGTTCAGAGTTAGCATGTGGACATAATATGCTTGCAGTATCATCCATCTTTCTATTTTCTTTTTCCTGAACTTCTTTCCATACAGTTTGCCTAAAATAAAGAGCCAGGATGCACCCACTTGTAACTAGGAAATCAAAGCTGCCTTTTAACATTGTCTTACACACTTCTACTGTAATCAGAATACTCAGGATTTTATTTTTAGAAGGCTCAGACACCAAACTCCAGCTGAAGTTAATCAGAGCTGTGACAACTGATAACATGAAATCGTGTCCTATCTGCTGTACTGTGACAGATTTTGTGTTTCAGTTGCTTCTGAAGCTTTTTATCAATGTGTTTTTTAAAGTAGTTGCAAATGGATTACTAGTTCCAAATGAAGATTCATTGTTTTTAAACAACAATCATGGTACTGTGACCCTCTGCCCCTTCAGAAAACGCATGCCTTAATAATTGTAGTGTATTTTTATCTGAATCACTGTCCAACCTGTGGAACTATCCTTTTTTGAAGCAGCTATGGGTTTACTACTACTTAGCAGTTTTCTAGGGCAATGTTATCTTGTTGCTTGTCATTGTTTGGCAGCATTTATCTGAAACCACGCGAGTTGTTAGGCATGTGGATTCAGAGTGGAAAATATTAACTAGATTGTGCTATTTGCAGAAGAACGAGAGTGACAGCTAAAAAAGCTCAAGGCTTGGCATTCAGAAACAGCAATATCAGGGATGAAGGCAGTTAACTGTTCTTATAATTATTTTCCTGGTCAGAAATTTAGATTTTCAGAAAGAGTCTTGTATGTGTACCTTGCTTCACATCGGTTATGGAAACACTGCAATTCTTGTAATATTCTCATTGTGTGTCTTACTGTCTGGTTGTCTCTCTGGATACTGGCAAGTGTCCGTATTTTAGTGACCTGGTAAAGGACAGGTTTTAACCAGGAGAAGCAAGACTTCTTTTTACCTAGTTATGGAAAGTTTCATACGAACATATTAGGAAAAAGAAAAAAAATAAAGTCCAGGCACCTTTTTCCATGCACAGCTGTCAGCAATGAGAAACCAGTAGAAAACTCTGCATCTGTGTTCTGGCAAATCATTGCTACCTGCATTTTGGCAGAATATTTGAAATCAATAAAGTTAGACCACTAATGTTTCCAGAAACAGCTGATGCATCCAAAGGTGGCTGAAAGGAACAGGTTCAACTCACATGTTTTCAGCAATCAGAAGTAACACAGTGCGTCTCTTCCCAGAAGCTCTGGGACAGAAGCTGCTATCTGAAGGGACAGGGTAACAGCCATCGCTGGTCCCTCTGCATCAAGTGCTTGCGCAACTGATAAGATTTTCAGGGCCAACTGAGACAGGGCACAGTTTCTTACTGATTAATTCTCTCCCCCTGCAATACAACCTTGGCAACAGTAATTCCAGAGTTTCTGGTGGGAAACAAGACAAATATGCAATTCGGACGGTCGGGGGTTGCGTTTCTGCCATTACAGCAGCTACAGGAGAACCTTGGAGCCTAAAAAGTCTTGCTGCTATCAAACTACAGGACAAACCTCTGTACAGAACAGACATGGGACTGGAAGAAAATGTACCAAGACGAAAAATTTTAGTATCTACACCTAGTGAAAGTTCCCTCACTGAAATTAAAAAAAAAAATTAGACTGTATGACAATTCTTTTGAGGTGCATTCTTCTTTCTTTGGCCTCTCTCCTTTCAAACCAAGCTGTTCTCTGAAAAATTATTTTATCAGCTGCTAATAGAGGAGTGCTTAAGGGTATCTGAGATACCTCTCAGGCTCTCTAAAAAAATAACCTAATGTAATTTATTTTAAATTAATTACACAAGGTCTAAACCTTCAGAGAGAACTTTTTAGGGGTCTATATATATGAAAAAGGGATGAAATTACAGGCCTAGAAAACAGCAGCTTGCCTCTGGGATATGACTTTATTCCAACTATTTTTACATTGAAAATTAAGCAAATGTTAACATTAAAAAAACTTACAACTATTCAGACTATACAACTTGGCCCTGTAGTACAATATTTGCATCACAAAAAGTAGCAACTTCTCATACTTACACATACAACCAATACAAGTGTTTTAGTTTTCACATGCGATTTTTTCACAAAGTCCATGTATAAACATCCATATTCTTAAAATAATTTTGCTTTACATTCTACGTTTCTTAAGGGTTCTGCTCTGAACAAAATTCCAGTGATTTGGTCAGCACGATCAAAAGTTAATCTGGGCAGCTATTGGATACTCTGAACAGAAAACAAACCTTATATTCCACAAACGTGCATCTGGCAATAACAGCTGCAACCACATACATATAGATGAAAAATGTATCAAACTAAGCTCTCCATCAAAGCATTTAAAATTAGAAATGTTTGAAAAAAAATCATGAACAAGCTATTCTTGAAGAATGAGAAAGTATTCAAATAATTGTGAATGGTGCATTTGACAAAATTAACCTACTTAGAGACAAGCTAAACCTCAAATATCTCTACAGCACAAATTCTTTGCTTAGATTTCATTAGAATCAAGAAGAATCTGATTTATAGGGAATTAAAGCATCCGCACAACTTTAATAACACCAAGTCAATCAGACAATCAGAAAACAGTCAGATTGAGTCCCATTTTCCTTCAAAGCACAAAATCTTTGAGAACTACATTAAAAAATTTCCCAAATCATCTGCTTAAGATAAAAACTACAGAGAAGAGCTGCCGTCTGGTACAAATATTATTCAAGCCACTACATGGGCTCTATTCTAAGGGCTGCACTTTCACTAGGGAAACTGATTAATTGCAAATACTGATAATAAATACCTGCCTAGTAAGACATACTTAAACACACCTGTCTACTCACCTTAGAGAACAGATTTTTTTTTTGACAAGGTAGTTCCAGCACAGAGGTTCTCCATCTGGGATACTTCTCCTTTTGGAGAAGCGCAACTGAGAAAATCGGTTAAGCAAGACCAATTTGTTTCTGCTGGGATGAGAAATAACTGACTACACAAGAAAATGGTTAGAAGGGCCTTGCTAGATTTACAAGAACAGGTCAGTTTCACAAATGCTTTGCTGGCACAACAGCCAGTGTTACTGCCATAAACTGGTTTATACGAACAGATCCAGCTGCTTTCCTAGTTGTTCATCCCCACTACCACAGATGGGCCTATTGTACCAGAGCAGTTGTCTGTGTACCTGTGCAGCAAATCAGATTGGGGAACTATTCCAGATTAAACCAAGCAGCTCATTTGGTTTTCATGCTGGCTCATCACACAGCCATGCTAATATCAGAAGAGGCAAGTGGCACAAGTCTATGAACAAAAAACCTCATTCCATTCACAGGCAGCTTATCAAGTTTGCAAAACCACCGAAAGAGCTAGCAATGACAAAATCTACAACTGAAAAGGGGAGCCAAGAGCCTCACCTAGTGAGGTACATCACCATTTTGCTTACAATTTTGTCCATTTGCCACAAACCCTTGAAAAAAAGGTTTAAACGCAGCACTAAAAACATTACAGAGATTCTAGCAGCTGCTTCTGAGTATTTGTGACTTAGCTGGAATATCTAAAAGCACACTTTGAAAATGTGTATGTGGATTAGATGTTAATCTCCACAATTCGAGCTGTCCTTAATGAAAAGATAATGAGCCAGATTAGCTTTGAAAAAAAAAAAAACCACGAGAAACCTTGTAATTCAAATTTCTATTTTAATACTTGTATTTTGACACATAAAGCCCTATTCAGGTACTTAATTCAGAGCGGATCATTTCAACAGGAAGCACGCCCAAAGCGATGATCATCCCCATTGTAATTTTTCAAATCGCATCAAGACGAACGAGTACGGTAGCGACAGAGAGTCTGAGCCAAAAACCCACCAGCAGCAGGGCATGTGCCCTCCCGCTAATACCAAGGGAACGGTGGACTCGCTTGTGAGGAGGCCACTAGGTATTGACCTTTCTTATTGAGCATGCTGGACGTTCCCCCTACCTTTTGGAAAACCATGGATTAAAATAAATACATTTAGAAAAAAAATAAACTCAAAACCAAACTAAAACACAACAAAAGAGACTATTAAATTAGGCAATCTACAGATTAAGACTGTCCATAGAGGTTTCCCCTGACAGACCACCCTCCCGAGGCACGCAGGGCCCAGGCCGGTGCGGGAGGGGGGGCGCGAATGGTGCGGGTTACCACAGCGGCACCCTACCAACATCTATCGACACTGTCACCGGCTCCATAACGGTAGGAGTCCTCGGTGGAGGAGACACACACACACGACGGGGACCTGGCCGTGTGTTCCCACACACACCCTCTACACACACACACGCGCTGCGTGCCGGCCCGCGCCCCGTCCCCTCTCCCTGGAACGCCTGGGCGCGCCCGCCCCCGGCGGCTGCCTCAGTTTCCCTGCCGCGCGCGCGCGCCCAGCCGTTGGCGGGCGGGCGGGAGGAGAAAGGGGCTTGAGCGGAGGGCAGCCGGAGACGCGCTGGGAGACTCCGCTTGGCACTTGGGCGGCCGCCCCTGCCACGCGGCGCGCCGAGCCCGCGCGCGCCCCAAAGGGCTTTGCCGGCCGCAGCGCTACCTGTGGGGGAGGGGGGAATCCCCCGTCCCCCTAAACCGCTGCCCTTCCTTCCCCGCCGCGCCAGCGCCTCGCCCCCCGCTCCCCCGCCGGCCAATCGCAGCGCTGCGCACGTGACGAGCGTTCCCTTCGATGACCTCATCCCTGGTGTGGGATGACGTCAAATTCAAGATGGATGGAATCACGGCGGTGGCAGCAGCGCGCGCGGGCGAACCGTGAAAGGAGGCGCCGAGGGGGGCAGCACGGGGGGGGCGCGGCCGGCGGCGGACAGGGTGAGTAACGGCCGCGTCTCGCGCCCGTTCCGGGGGCTGCCCGCGCCGTATGGGTCTCCCCGTGTACAAAGGCGTCTTTTCCTGACGTAACTCTGAGGTGTTTTTTTTTTTTTCCCCCCACCGAGCGGGGCTGCGGTCCCGGAGCAGCTGAACGCGCCTGCGCCGGTTACGAAACTCGTCTCCCTCGCTTCCGCGCATGCTCTTTTGGCTTTGAGGAAACTGCTTGGTGCCCGTTGCGCCGGCACACGCCCGCCACATAGACTCGGCCGGGCTGCTTCCTGCGCATGCTCACGGCGCCTCCTCTTCAGCTCTCCCTCATGCGCCTGTGCCGCTCTCCCCCCCGTGTTTTTCCCCCTGCTCTTCTCCGTACTGGCCGGAATCTCGCGGAACTGCGGCTGCGCGGCTGCTCTCGCTTCTCTTACCGCCCCCCGCCTCCGGCCCCCTCCACGGCGCATGCGGAGCGACGCCGTTGCCGGGCGGGGAGGAGGAAGGCGGGGCTGGGGGCGCGCGCGTCCCTGTCCCTGCGCGGCGCGCGGCGGGAGGACAGCGCCGCTTCAGGGGCCGCGCAGCCCCTGAAGTCGCTACCGTCGCCTTGAGGAGCGGGAGAGACGGGCCACCCCCCACACACACCCCGGTACCGACGCTTTCCCCCTCGCCGTCAGGGACCTGCGGCTTACGACTCTTCTCCGGGCAGATACCGGCTCTGATCTGAACCGTGAAACGTGACAGGAGCCGGGAGGGCTGCGCCTCAGTGTCATAGGCTCTCCACGCTATGTCTTGAAGGGGAAAGCTGGGTAAAATTTCAGGGGAGAAAAATATAAAAGGCAATCTAGCGATGTTCCCGCGATGTATAAGTACATGCGGGTATTAAACAAAGTGAGCCTTTACTAGTCCAAGCACGCTGGCTATATTATTCACAAGTAGGAAAAAGCACATCTCATAGTCTAGTGGGAAAACCCCCTGTGCCGCGTACCAGTGTGCTATACTCCCGCAGAAAGTGGAGGAAAGTATTTTACCTGATGACAGCGGTCAGAGAGACTTTTACTTGAGTGCTCTTTAGAGTCCAAACTCTCATTAGATGTCCAAATTGGATGCAGTTCATGTAAAGTGTTGAACAATGGGAAAAGTCATGGGAGTTATGAGATAGGAAATACTGTGGAATTTCACTGTGTAGTGAGCAAGCTCTTAATTAAATGACACTTATTTGAAAAGCTGTTAATTTTTGTTGCTGTTGTTGGACTCTGGAACTTAAAGGGTGGGTAAGCTGTAGGTATGACAAGAGATGGTGATGAACTGCAGAAGGACACGACTTTTTGTGAATATGGTGAAGATCTTGTAGTTTTAGTTAATATTTTTATCCTTAGATGATCTCTAAAGGTCCCTTCCAACCATACCATTCTATGAGTCTATGATTAAAATACATTCTTAAATGTATTGTTGTACAACAAGGCTTTCAGTATTAAGTCGGGAGTAGTAAATGTGTATTACAGGTAAATCCAGTAGTGCTTTGTTTGTTTTGCCTAAACACTGCCAGTTGTAATGTTCTGTTCTTAACTTTGCTCAAACTCACAAGCTAACTGCTTTGACTAAAGTTTTCCATTGGGGTTATGCTGATTTTCTTGAGGGAAAGTTTCGAGCAAATTTTAGCACGTGATTATATAAAACTTGTTTGCAAAAAAACCCCAAATGATGTGGCCATCTCTTAGGTGCAAAGGGGATCTCACATCTCTTTCTCTCAGAAATTTTATTACCCACATGCTATTCAGCTGTAATCCCAAAAGAGCATTTAGTTTACCTGTAGAAAATCCACCCAACCTGACTGGATTGTGTAGGTTTTAAGAACTGTCATTTGTGTATTCTCAGCAAGGACTTGCCAGGAGATGTCACAGATTACAGCCTCTGGAGTTTTCAGCTGCAACAATGTCTGCCAGACCAGAATTTATTAGGAATGTCTCCAGATGCAAGCTCCTCTGAGCCTGCTGGAGCCAAGATAGGGATCCAAACGGAAAGTGAGAGACCATGCCTCTTGCTCTCAGTGATGCTCTTGCTCCTCTGCTAATTTCAACATTGCCATGTAATCCAGAACAGGATGAGTTGAGTTCTTTTTTAATGCTTAAGAGAATCTATCCTTTACTATGTATTAGCACTCTAATATAAAAAGAGGCAATGACTGCTAAGAAGTTCCTGGAGTTCTCTTTGCACTGTATAATTAATAGTACATAAGAACACCTTTACAGAAAGCCGTGAACTCTCATGCTGTATTGAAGTTGCTCTTTTGAACTTCAGTAGCTGTGAAGCAGTTACTGTAAAAGCATCAAGTAAATTCCCATTATAGTTTTCAAGGTTTTGTTTTACCTGAAAAATAGTGTTAAGTACTTTCTGTAACCAAGTGTAGATTTACAGGGTAAAGGAGGAGCTGGGAAGAGGAAGTCGGGCTATAGCCACCATATAGTTTGTACTGCAGTGGGAAGTACTGTGCTGTGAGTCACACAGTATGGTTGCAGCTATTTCCATCTCTCACTGAAAGAAATTCTTGACTTTTGAGCAAGTGAGCTGTGTCATAATGAACTCTGCTACCTTTAATGATCTGAGATCCTCCAAAGGGAAGAAAAAAATCTTTATAGAGGCAGCAAAATAATTTGTTGCAAGTGAAAGGGCTGCAGTATGCTGTGCTTTAAAATAGGTATTCTGTGCAGATGGAGTTGCTTTCCTCAAGTATTTATGATGTAGGTTTAATATTAGAGTAGTCTTGTTTCCAGTTTCTCCTTGATCATATTTTAGGCAGCAGTTCTATTTTCCTTCATTCATCATTCACACTTAAAAAAAAAAATCTGTTGTCTTTACTTATTGTCTACATTATGTGTTATGTTTATCTGGAATAGATCAGGCATAGTTTATGAACAAAAAAATGAATTACTGAGCAGCTGTTCTTCCTTATTAAACTCATTCTACCTCTGCTACCATCAGTTCAGTGGTCTTACAGCCCATCAAAAATAAGAAAGTTTCAAAATCACCCAGTCCTGATTGTTGACAGGGTTTTTTTCCCTTAGAGGTTTAGTGAAACACCACAACTTTGCTGTGCAAAAATCATAATCTATGATGAAAAGGCATGAAAAATCCTTTGACCGAATACTTGCAAAAAAATATTGTGGAACTTTTCATATTAATCTGTATACAATTAAGTTGCATTCTTCAGGAAAAGGAAGAAGTATTTTCCCCTTTTTTTTTGTCTCAGACCATTAATCTCCTTATCCCTGGTTTATCCTTCATCAGCACTTAACAGTGTGAGTAATCTTTAGGTTGCAATTCATTCTCAGTAATCTCTTTGATAAGTTTTGGCTGGTGCAGGGACAGTTTTTACAGGGACAATGAGTGTCCCTACTGTCTCCTTGGCCCCCATCCCTCTGCCTCCCTGATTTCTCTCCAATGCTGTATGGCTCATGCTTAGGTCAGCACCAAGCCTGACACCAGACTACACTGGAACTAGGAGTGTACCAGCAGTCCCAGTGAGGTGAATGCCCATCAGTTAAAAAATATTTAAGAGGTACATTGAAGTGGACTATTTGGTGTTCTGTTCTGAATACATTTATGAGTATCTTCTGAAAAAAAATCTAAAATAGTGTTCTTGGTACAGTAAATGAGACTCACAAAAATCCTTCTAAAGTAGATTAAGAAATGTGGAAGGAAAAGCAGAATTACTGTGATTTCCAATCACTGTTTGTCACAAATTAATCTACCTGTTGCTATCTAAAAGGATTAGTGTATTTTGTGCTCAGGCATGGCTCTGAAAACAGTCCTTCAACTGTTGAGGTCAATGGCCAAATTTCTTGGAAGGTCAGTGAGAATAGGACTAGCTGATTTCTCATAAATGCTTTTGAGGAATAAAAAAATATATATAGTGTTCTTGTTCGTGGGGTGGGGGGTTGAATGTATGAGACATTGCCTACCTCTAAATGCATGTAGACTTTGATTAAGCTGAACCCTATTCATAACTTTGTAAATCTCTTACATAAAATTCATGTAAAATTGCAGTTGTCTTTCCCCTTTTGCAGTATCCTGTATTGTCTTCCCAGTATCATAATTAATGATGGCTGAATGGAGATGATGGCTGAATGGCATTCTCTTTGGATCCCTTAAGTGAGTGGACAATATGTATGTTCCCTGAATCATAAGTTTCTCGCTTGACAATTTTTTAGACTCAGCTTTTATATTAGTTCTTCATGTTTCAGTTCAAGTACATGACTTTTCCTCCCATCTCTTGTTTTATTAGAGAAACCTTAACATAAACACAATCTCATTGATAGAAAACTTTATATGGCTTCACTTCCCATCTGAAGTATACTCTGTCTGTAAAATGTGCCTTTATATTCATAAAAATATGCCCACATTTAGGGTTTGGCATTTTCACTATACCAGCAAAACTAAAAGCAGTATGTAGACAAAATTCTATTGCGAATTAGGCCAGTTAAACCCGGGAAGAGTGGCTAATATACTAAAGCAGATGACTGCTTTACTCAATTTGGTAAGTATATCTCAGTATTACCAATACAATAATAAAGTCAACCTATAGAAAGAGTACAAGTGTACACGTCTGACGTGTGTCTTGCCTCCTTCAAATTCTTAATTCCATGCATATCTCACCAAAAAGTTATACAAAGTATTTCTGTGGATGAGGTTTTTGTAAGTGTTTAAATTTTATGGTCTTGCCCCATCAGACAGTTTAATAGCAATGTCACAAATTCCCAAGAGAAGGGAAATTGAAGAACTTCTTAGGTAAAGGTGTTTTCAAACTTTTTAGTCTCTCATTTAGTTTACAGCAACTTGGTTGATGAGTTACACACCTTTCAGTCAAACCACTGAGGCAAGTATCAAGCTGTGTTGGATGTGCTTTAATCTTCATGGACTCTTTCAAGAAGTATTAGAAAAGCTCACAAAGAGCACATATTTCTCCCTTATATCCAGTAAATGAGTAGTCCTATGGATCAGTTTACTTATACAGCAAGCTAGTCCTTCCTTACTAGGGGGAGGAGACGTGCTCCTTGCAGGAGCAATCCTTACTTAGATTGGACTGTGTGTCAGATGAAGTGACACCCTTACTTACTGCTTGTTTGTAAACAAGAATGAGAAGGACAAGTAGAGCTTTGTGATGTTACTGTGACATTCTGCAGTTTGCTGCAAGTTGGGAGGAGCTATTTTCAGTATCAATTGGCAAAAACAGTGGGTATGATCTGGATGTGAAAAGTAGCTTCTAATTTCTAAGAGAATTTCTAATCCATAAGCAGGATAACTGCTTATTATTTGTCTCTAGTGGAGGGCAAAATAGACTGCACAATATTATAGAATTTCTTCTTTCCTTCTTAAATTTCTACTTCTGTAGATGTGGAGGATAAATAGTTAGAAATTAATAGATCAATTTCACACATTAGCAAATAGGGTGTTTATCTGATTTCATGCCAGTCTTCCTATTGGTGAGTCTCTGCTTGCTGCCGAGTTACTGGAGATGAAAAACATTTTTCTTTTTTGGATAAAGTTCACAGTATTGTCTGCAGTGGAAAACAGTAAAAGCAGTTAATCACATTTTGTTAAATCCAGGAAGATGGAATCCCTGAACTTGCAGCGAGAGGTTACTCAAACATCTAGTTAGAAAAATATTAGAGAAGTGCAAACAGTCTTGACCTGCAAGCTTAAAGCTTTTAGATACACTTTTCAAGGGTGTGTGTGGGGCGTGTGTGTAAATATATATGGATTGTAGGAGAAGCTGTATGTTGGAAAGGCTGCTGATGGGGGAAGAGGCATTTGATAAACTCTTGTCAAATTCAAATAATGAAATCCAGCATAGGATCCTTGAGTAGAGGTTTAAGCAATATTGGTTTCTTTTGCATCTGGACTCTTGAGGAGTAGTGGGACTTTTTTCCCCCTTGTGTCTGAAACAGCATATGAATTATCAGAGTTAACAATTCCTCTGCAAAACACTTACAGCTGAATGCAACATTCCTGCATTTATATGGAGATATTCCAGTAAGTCACCTGTGGGTTTTTTTTCGTAGCAGTTTTAGAATCCATGTTTCTTTGAGTTTGAGTGTTTTTTGTGGTGTGGTGTGGTGTGGTGTGGTGATTTACTGCCACCACATTTCTCCTGTATATTTTCCCTCTTGAAACCCTTGTTCAGTCTCCCTTGTTGCCTGAGTCCTCTGAGTTTCTTCCTCCTTCCTTGTATTCTCTGCTTTTAATTGCAGTTTCTTACAGCCCTGGTGCTTCTTTGCTGCAATGTTGCATCTTACTAAGTGCTTCAGAACATGGTCTTTCCTGCTGCCATCCCCAATGTGCTGTTCACATAGCTTCAGGTAACAGCTATGCCCTTATAATGGAAGTCAGCAGGCCACATCAACATCTTCTTTTAGTTGTTTGTATATTTGCAAGTGTATTAAAGCTGACATTATTCACACAAATATGTGCCTGATTCTGTGTGTAAAGTTTTGGTATTGGTGACTTCGTTGTTTCTGAAGGTGAAGTTTCAGACAGGCAAAACTGATGGAATAACCTGCTGACAAAGACTTCTCTTGCTTCAACTCTGACCTCTTGTAGAGCGGGTTAGACTCTTAACATACAAAACAGCAAACAGATATAAAAAGCTGGTTTTATTTTGTTTGCTTGTGTGTTGTTTCCTGCTTCATTTTAGAGAGCTGAATCAATCAACTTACCGGGAGGTCAAATAAGCAGCAGAGATGGTGAAAGGAAGAGGAGGGTACTGCAGGGCTGTGAGGAGGGGACAGAGGAAGGGAAGGGGAACTACCACTTCAAAGGCAGGTCGCTGTGGAGATCCATAAATTGTTGGGCCAAAGATTCAGCTTTTTCACCCTTGTGAGGAGCTTTCCTTAGTAGAGATTTTCTTTTTGCAGTAATTTTCAAATAGTAGAGGTGCCTTTTTCTATCCTTGTTGAAGAAAGAAAATAAATCTAATACCAAATACACAGTGCTTAGGTTTCTGAAATCTAGTTTGATGAGATCACTAGAAGGCTGTTGAAGATTAAGTCTAAAATCTCTTCTTGGCCTGTAGGAAGCAAGGAAAGCTGCAGGTGCCTCTACTGTACTTGCCCTTCCTGGGTCTGAAGTCTTGCCGTCACTGTTGCTCCCGAGGACCAGCAGCTGCTAAGAGTACGTGGCACTTGAACACAGACAATGAGAGATTTTCTGATATGCTCCTGCTGTTTCCTTGATGTCACTGGAACATCATGGAAGAAAGAGAGAAGAGGTTTTTTCCAGTCAGTAGCGAAGAAGACTGGAAAAAAAAAAAAGGGTTGGAATAGAAGCAGACTGTCTGGAGGAAAACGCTTAGGTAGGTAATGACAAAATAGTCTTTAGCTGAGGAAGTACAAGTCCTCAAACACCTGGAATCAAATCTAGTATTACAAGAAACTGCCGTAATTCTGTTATTTACACAAAAGCTAGGCACACCTTGTGTGTTAGGGCTGAACATGGTCAGTCAAGTGTTGGCATTGATGGCAAACTGTTGTAAGGAGTTCTTGCCTTCTTGCAACTGCTGCGCTGCCACTTTTTGCTGCTTCTTCAGTTACGCCAGTGCAATCATTCTTGAGATTGTGGTTTAATATAAGAATTGACCTGTGTTTGAAAAGAAATATTTGGGTTTTATTTATTATCTGATCTGCTGTGTAGTACAGGCATGCAAATATTTGTAGTGGCACAGCCGAAGGAGGAGTGAATTATACCGTGCAGATAACATGAACAAAAGAGAGCAGGAATGTCTTGGATAGTGTTACTGAAAAGTGTTCATGTAAGGGATACATTGTACCTTTACTCTGGTAATCTTTGGAAGTTTTTTACATCTAAGTATTTTGAGCTTTCAGAAGACCTGTGTAAATGTCTTTAAATGGTTCTGCAAACCAGTTCTGGTTTTGTTTCTTAATGTAGCTTGTTTTATTTGTGACTGTTGTGGCTACTAAGCTGAAAGTCAAGTACTTGAATTAGAAATACCAGGATTAAAGCTGCCTTTGCAGGATTAATTTGGTCCCTTGCCATTTGTGTATGTTGCAGCCTTGGTTTCTGTTAAAGTGACAGAGTTACATTGCACTAACTAGCTCTGCGTCCTTCACTGCCAGGAGAAGATTGTGTGCTTTGAGAATGAAAGGGAGGATTGTAGTGGGATGCCTTTCTCTGTCTTGTTTAATGTGATAAATTGAAGCAGTTCTGTGAATAAAAAAGGAGAATGCGGAAAGAAGAATGGGTGACTTGGATTCTGTTTCAGGTGTGCAGATTTTACATGCATCTCTACTAATAGCATTGCTGTGCTACAGTGGACAAAGGAATACATAGTAATGACATGGTGTTTTTTCTGCTAGTGTCTTACACAAGACATAAGGCCTGGTTAAAACAGATGAAAATAAAAGATTTTTAAATATTTCAAAACATTTGGCTGGTATGCTCCTTTCCTACTGTTATCTTTGAAGCATGGATTCTGCAGCAACTTCTCCTGGCTGTCTCCAGTAATATTTTAGTTCATATTTCCTTCATAAGCACACTGTTGAGCTGTTACCTACATATAACATGCTGTAATGTGCATCCCAGATGAATTGCTTGAATTTGCAAGCTCAATTTCTTTCAGATGAAGCTAAATGAAACTATGCATTCCTGGAACACTTGTTCTAATAACACTCCGAAGTGTCAACATGTGCCCACACCACAAGACTGGATTTGGGCCAGTCAATCTCCACAAGGGAGACAGGTAGTACATACACACCATACCACCACTCCTCCCCAGACAGCACTGTTAAGCAAAACATAGAAAGGAAACCAAAACAGATTGGTTTCTCAAATTCACAGAAGCTTGGCTGTTCTGCTCTTTTTAGATGGAGGTGTCAGGATATTACATGATAACGATATGGAGTGAATTAATGATAAATTAGTGTTGATAAAGTGACACTGCAATACAATGAAACACCCAGTAAAGAAAGATCTGGTGAGGAAACAGTATGCCGCTTTTCCTATTGCTATGACACTATTAGCTCATTCAGTAGTTGCAGACGTAGAAGCAGTAGCTTGGTCCTATGATATGGTCAGTGCCCTCAGTCACCACACGTGGCACCTTTTAAGTCATTTCTTAATAAATCCAAATTAGACTTTGACCACTTATATCCATTAGTTGTAAGATTTACCATCCTTATTTATTAGTCATGGGTATACAGCTTCTTAATATTGTTTTTTATTTTGATAAACTTTTCACTTTTGCTTTTAAGCTGATGGATAATGCAACCTTTTTTGTTGTAGTAGCATGCAGAAACACAGAATCTCAAGGGTTGGAAGGGGCCTTGAAAGATCATCTAGTCCAACCCCTTGCCAGAGCAGGACCACCTAGCAGGTCACACAGGAAGTCCAGGCAGGTTCCAGTGAAGGAGACATTTGTACTTCATGTACAAATTATCAACTAAAGAGCAGTTTATCAAACCAGACATTAAATGGGGGACTTGCTCTTAAGAGACACATTGACTTGTCTTACTAGCACCATAGAGGAAGATGGTGTAAAATCACTTTTTTTTTCTGTTGTGTCTAGTAACAGGACTAGAGGTAAAGTTCCATTTAAACACAAGGAAAAACTATTTCACTCTGAGGGTGAGGGAGTCCTGGCACAGGCTGCCCAGGGAGGGTGTGGAGTCTCCTTCCTTGGAGGTTTTCAAAACTCTCCTGGGTGCATTCCTGTGTGACCTGATATAGATGAACCTGCTTTAGCAGTGGGGTTGAATTGGATGATCTCTAAAGGTCCCTTCCAACCCCTACCATTCTATGATTCTATGAAAATTCTTATGGGTTAACTTGGGCAAAAAAAAGAAAATTTGCTCTTACTGTTTTCTCTGTGTTTGTGCTTGTGAAAGGATACATAAATTTCAATTCGTGCTACTGAAGTTCTTTGTTTAAACTGACTTAAAACTTGATTTTCTTTTTTTTTTGTTAAGATCTAATCAGAATCAGTCAATTGAGTTACTGAGACATCCTACAATATAGAGTGAGCTGTGTTTTGAGGCATATGAAACATCTGCAATGTAATTTAATCTGTGCTTATTGTACTCTTGAATGCATCCAGGGGTAACTGTTCCTCAAGTATATGGGTTGTGGACATAAAGTGCTCTTATGCTAATGAATGAAACGGGGAGTATAGTTCTCTATTTGCTTTTAAGATGGAGCAAAGCAAAGCAGGGATAGTTCAGTTCTAATTGTGATACATCCAAGAAACCAGATCCTGTTTGTGCAGTTATAATCTAGAGTTTGATATTTGATAGCTAGCTAGAAGTCTGTTAACAATACTTATAAGCAAACGTGATAAATTAATCCAGACTACAGAAAATAATCCTGCTCTTATCTCCCTTCCCAATATTAATGCCCTTTTCATAATCCCATTAAAAATTACAACAAACCCTGATAATTTTTATAGTCAGTAAGAGACTGTCAGGATTGCTTAGCTCAGAAAGGTGACTTGGCATAACTAAGCTTTAGGTATCTGTCTCAAGCATTTATCAAGATAGATCTTTGTAAGGCTAAAGCTGGGAAAAAGCTGATCAAAACTGAAGGGACTCAACTATTTCTTCATGTGGACAGGGGTACTGCAGGAAGATAACACAGTTGTTCTTCTTCCCCACAGTTAGTTAGATATAATATTATAATATAGTATTTTGAGTGTAAAATGAGTGATTAACAGTGTATGTGCAAGTGGGCACATGAGCTGGTTCTTCTCATGCCTGTGCATCTGTTGGAGTGTTGCTTTAATTCCCACACCTTTCCTCCAAACAAGCTGTTTTCTTCAGTGCTGCTGAAGGTAGTTTAGTTGGTCTATGAAGTACAGAAGGATTAGGTTTGTTTATCTGTTACAACAGTTCAGATAAGGCAACCTACAAGTTTTCCTTTGTTCTTCTTTTTCAGAAACAGCAGAATCATGGAGGGGCTCTTGCATTACATAAATCCAGCACACGCCATTTCACTTCTAAGCGCCCTGAATGAGGAGCGTCTAAAAGGACAGCTGTGTGATGTTGTTCTTATAGTAGGAGATCAGAAATTTCGAGCTCATAAAAACGTTCTGGCTGCCAGCAGTGAATACTTCCAGACTCTCTTCACAAATAAGGAGAATGAATCACAGTCAGTGTTTCAACTCGACTTTTGTGAGCCGGATGCTTTCGATAATGTGTTAAACTACATTTATTCTTCATCCTTGTTCATTGAGAAAGGCAGTCTTGCAGCTGTGCAAGAACTGGGCTACAGTCTTGGAATATCCTTTCTTACAAACATTGTTTCTAAGAGTCCTCAAGCTCCTTTTCCAGCTTGCCCTGCTAAGAAAATACTCTATCAAGATGAAGAAGAAAATAGTTCTCAGAAGAGAAGTGTCATTGTCTGTCAGAACAGAATTGAAGCACAAGTGAAAAGTATAAATCAAACACAACATGATTTAAGCCATATTTCTAAACCTTCACCCTCTGTTACTGTCAAAACTAGCAGCAGACCACAAGTAACAAAACCAACTGACACCCTTCACAACTTATCGCTAACTGAAAGGAGATGGCTGAAAGAAAGTCCTGTGAGCTATACCAAGGTTCATGAAACTTCTGCAGCTGTGGAGGATCAGAGCAGAGGTGGCTTAGTGAAAAGGAACACAGTACTGCCTCAAATACCTTTAGCAGATAAAGAAATTTCAAGTGATGAACCAGGAAGCAGTGGTCAGCTTTTAAGAGGAAAGGCTGCTGAGATGTCATTAAAAAGACCACGTCCGCCAGTCTTGTCTCTGCGTGGTGCATCAGAGTCTACATTTTTGCTGCGAGAAGCAGGAAAAGGAAATGGCCCAGGTGAAGACAGGAATTTGCTATACTACTCAAAGTTAGGGCTAGTAATTCCATCTAGTGGATCTGGTCCAGAAAACCAAAGTATTGACCGAAGCGGTCCACTTGTAAAAAGTCTCCTTCGAAGGTCACTGTCCATGGACAGCCAGGTTCCTATTTACTCACCTTCTGTTGACCTAAAACCTTCACAGGTATCATCCTCCTCCTCACCAGGAACTAATGATTCCCAGAAGACATTTAGTGTTGTGTCCCAAAAGTCATCCTTGAAAGAGTCATCAGAGAAGTTAGTCATAGATGAAAAACCACAGGTAATACACCCACATCGCCTTAGGTCTTTCAGTGCCTCTCAGTCAACCGATAGGGAAGTTGCTTCCCCTCTCACAGAGGTGCAAATAAAAACTGAACCTAGCAGTCCACTTTCAGATCCTGCCGAAATAATAAGAGTTACAGTGGGTGATGCTGCAGCATCGACAAATAAAGACTTTGCGTTTAAAACCGAGGATGATCATAAGGAACCAAGTAGACTTCCAGCAAAAAGGAGATTTCAAGCTGATAGAAGACAACCATTTAAGAAACTGAAAGCAGATGAGCAGGGTTCTCCTGGGTCAGAAGATAACTTTGAGGAAGGCTCAAGCCCTACACACCTTGATGCTGATTTTGCCGATTCTGATGTCAGTAAAGATGAATACAGCGAGATGGAGGAAGCGAGACCAAATAAAAAATTTAAATGCAAGCACTGCCTTAAAATTTTCAGATCAACAGCAGGACTTCATCGTCATGTTAACATGTATCACAATCCAGAGAAGCCCTACGCTTGTGACATATGCCACAAGAGATTTCACACAAATTTCAAAGTGTGGACACACTGCCAGACGCAGCATGGAATTGTGAAGAATCCCTCACCGGCTTCTAGTTCACATGCTGTTTTGGATGAAAAATTCCAAAGGAAACTGATCGATATAGTGAGAGAGAGAGAAATTAAGAAAGCTCTAATTGTTAAGCTGAGACGTGGCAAGCAAGGTTTTCAGGCACAGTCTGCTTCACAAGCACAACAGGTCATCAAGAGGAATTTAAGGTCGAGAACCAAAGGAGCCTATATTTGTACCTACTGTGGGAAAGCTTATCGTTTCCTCTCACAATTTAAACAGCACATAAAAATGCACCCAGGGGAGAAACCGATTGGAGGAAATAAGGCTCCGAAGCAGAAAGACCATGCTCATATTGAAAGTCCAGTAGAAAGCAAGGAGGTTTATCAGTGCCGTCTCTGCAATGCTAAGCTCTCTTCACTTATTGAACAGGGAAATCATGAGCGACTCTGTAGAAATGCTACTTTCTGTCCTTACTGCAGCCTTAGGTTTTCTACTCCAGAGCTGAGGCATGAGCACGAAAACAAGTGTGAGTACAAGAAGCTTACTTGTCTTGAGTGTATGCGTAGCTTTAAATCATCCTTTAGTATTTGGCGTCATCAAGTCGAAGTTCACAATCAAAACACGATGGCTCCATCAGAGAACGTTTCCCTACCTATCCCTACCCTGGATCACAATGGAGAAATAACTAGTTCATCGAGATTGCCTCAATCAGAATCCAATAAAATGAACCATTTGGTTGCTGCAAAGGAAGATGGTGTGTTCAGTGATTCGTCAGAACAAATCAATTTTGATTCTGAAGATTCCTCATGCCTACCTGAAGACTTAAGTGTTTCCAAGCAGTTGAAAATTCAGATCAAAGAGGAGCCTGCAGATGATGTAGAGGATGAGGTCACCGAAACGAGCAGAGAACCTAAGGAAGTAGTCTCCAACAAAGATGCCGGTTTGTGGCCCTGTGAAAAGTGTGGAAAGATTTTTACTGTACGCAAACAGCTGGAACGTCACCAAGAGCTCTTATGCTCTGTGAAGCCATTTATTTGTCATGTGTGTAACAAGGCCTTCCGAACCAATTTCCGTCTGTGGAGTCACTTCCAGTCTCACATGTCACAGGCCGCAGAGGAGTCCACCAATAAAGAGCCTGAGATATGTCCACCAGCTAATTCCCCATCACCACCACCCTTACCTCCACCACCACCCCTCCCCAAAATCCAGCCTCTGGAGCCTGATAGTCCAACAGGCTTGTCTGAAAGCTCCACTACTACTGAAAAGTTATTTGTACCACAGGAATCAGATACACTCTTCTATCACGCTCCGCCACTCTCAGCAATCACATTCAAAAGACAATACATGTGTAAACTCTGTCATAGGACTTTCAAGACAGCTTTTAGTCTTTGGAGCCATGAACAGACACACAATTAGCTTTAACAGATACCTTGAAAAGCTGGTTCGATGGAGGCTGTGTTCAGGATATGAGATGTCGGCCATATAAAGTAGAAATCTAAGAGGATCAAAACAATTACGATGAAAAATTTGGACTTTGTGATGCTGCTTGGATTTCAAGATTGAGGTAAACTAACTTGGTAGGTAGAAAGCAGAGTAATTTAAGATACTGTGGTCTGGGATCTAATAGTAAGAGAAGAATTTTTATTTCCTTTAACACTGAAAGACGATCACATCTGGATTGTATGCATGGATCTTCATCTTGTGATGTTGGTGTGTGCGTGTGTATTATATATAAAGTTATATATTAAATGAAAGAGCAACAACAATTTGGATTCTAACTGAGTTTATAGTAGTGACATACTGTAACCAATTTCATGATTTTATTTTTTTTAAAGGAACCAACACACAAGCTCCATATAAATAGTTGCCATGCGCTTGCAGTTAGGGAGGAAGTGGATGGAGTGTCTTGTATTGACTTAGGTCTTAGAAACCTTTAGCAATAACAAATAAACCTCAAGTTTGAGTAATCCTGGTGTTATTGGATACGAATGTTTGATATTTTAAGGGAACATAGAATCATTTTGTGGTTATATGGAACTTGTACAAATTAAAATAGAATCTAAAGTCAGCAATATTATTACTAAGATTTTATATAAAAAGTAGCAGCAAGACTGCTTTCAGCCATTTAATAGTAAGTTTCTAAGGAAAATGAGGGAGGGGGTTCTTTGCTTTATATAATGTCCCAAAGACTAATTTACTATAGATACTTTGGTAGTTCATGTCATTGTATTAACAGCCATCATCATGCAAATGGTACTGTTTATATTATGAAGATTGAATGGATATCAGTCAAGTTTCATAATTTGTTTCCACTGTTTGTACAACTATTTATAATTCTAACTACAAAGGAATGCATAACAAATCAAAAAAGGAGAAAAAAAAAAAGAGAGAGCTCATTAGGGCCAGAAGATGAGTTGTGTTCATACACACAGTACTAAGTTTGACCATGAGTACAAAGATACGTTTTAACAAAAACTAAAAATGTAAATATTTATATAGACACCTGTATAAATGAAGAAGTTTGTATCTGAAATCTGTATTAAGCAAACATATCCAGCGCAAAGCAGAGGAAAAAAACCATCACACTACACAATCACTGCATTTTATGAATACAATGCATAGAATACTTCTTTCTGATGCTTTCTATCGTATGTGATACTGTGTTGCAATTTTCTCATTTGTTGAAAATCGTGGTAATAATGGGCTGCAGATATTCTGTGTGGTTCCATTATTTTACCTCAAATCACAACTGGAGCATCTTGTGTTAAGTAGTATCATAGATATTTACCAGAAGCTATAGTAAGGGTCCAAAATTACTCTGTAAAGGTAAAGAAACTTTACCCAGAATAAGGTGGTAAACTAACACTGAAAATTTCTTCTGCTAGAATTTAAACTGAATGAAGTGGTGATGGAATAAAGTGAACATAAATGATACAAAAAGTATTTATGATTGTGACCAACTTTACCCTGTGTGAGTTGGGAGAGTGGAGTTGCATTCCACACTATGTAGTCAGAGACCAGTCTGTGTTCACAGCAAGCAACAGGAGTTTGGTCACCACTTTCAGGGGGAGAAGGAGCAGGGCTTTAACCATGATGGTATGTAACCACGATTTTTTCGTTTTCAGAGTCATAGAATGGTAGGGGACCTTTGGAGATCTAGTCCAACCCCCCTGCTAAAGCAGGTCCAACTAGATTCCAAACTCAAAAATAAGAATTGCAAACTGACACTGAGATTTGGCAAAACTAGGCACAAGCGTGACTCCTAAGATTCTGAGGGTGGGCTTTCTCAGGCACACACAGGAGTAGATTTTTCTCAGTGATGCTGCCATTTCTTTCCAACAGACTTTTTTTTTTTTTTTAAAGTATTATTATTTGTCATGAAAGTGAAGTTTAAAAGAATTTTCTCAGGATGAACCCGATTTTTTTTCCAACTACCAAAAAAAAGGCAATGTTACTTTCAAGCCTCTTCTGTTAATTTTTTATTAAAACCTAAAACTGTTACTAAACACCTCTAGTAGTAATGAGTTGTTCTTTTGTCCTCATTCAGGCAAATTGTAGCTGAATATGATTACACTAATTTGTTAGAACATCAGTTAAACTCTTTCAATGACGTTGCAATTAAAACAAGGTACTAGTTTAATAATGGCATTTCTAGTTATTGACATTTTATTCCACTTCATAAGACTAAATTTCTTCCTTGCCAGAAACAATTTCAAAATAAAATGGTTATTGCACTGGCTTAACAGAATCAGAAAAACACACAAAGCTTTGCTGAGCATCCTTTAAATGTATTTCAGAAATCTGTGCATGTAAAGTCTGATCATATTTTTGTAATATGGTTCCTAAGTTTTCACCAATGATTCCTCTACATAATAGTCTGAAAGTTTATGTAGCCTTTTAAAAATCGGTATGCTTTCTAAAGCAAGATTGCAGCTAGTTCAGCTATGTCATAATCATCTAACTTCCAACTGGGATTCTGCTATGTGATATGATAAATTCCACACACTTTGAATCAAAAGCTTGTGCAACATCTTTGAAGAAACCTCAACCTTGTTCCTAGTATACCATGTATTATAAAAAGAACATAAAATATTTTTGGTCTAAATAGCCTCTTTCTAAGTTTTTCTTTAGTTGTTTTGTTTGGGTTTGTTTTGAGGTTTTTTAAGAGTTTTGGTTTAACTTCGAGTGTATTCTGTGGGGTTTTTTTTAAACTTGTTTCCTGATGTTTAGTAAAGGAATTCAGGATCTCTGAAGTTTGAATATGAGATGTTTATATAGCAGTTCTGGTTTTCTATTAGCTTTTATACAGTATCTTAAAAAGCCCTTGATAGAAGTGTTTATTTTGGAGGATACAGAATAAATATGCTTCCACTTATATAACTTTAATATATGTTTAAAAAATTAAATTATGGAAAAAAATGATAGTTGCTTGTTTATAAATAAAGGTCTTTTGAAGAGTGTCTAGTTTGGTCACAGCCAAAATAAAAGGCAAATTTATTGATACAAAGGCTAGTCTTCATCATATTTTGTTTAATTTTGTAGCTGTGTGCTAAAGTGACATGAAGTTAAGAGGTCTTGATAAACATGAAAAGTGTTTTGCTTTTTCTCTTAAAATTTGTGACAAGAATGTGCAGATGTTTTAATATATAGATTAGAATCTCTAATTCTTTCTCTTTTTGCTATTTTTATAACGTCAGGTAAATCTCAGAGAACTATTCTGCTTCAGTGGAAGTACAGTGGAAACTTATTGCTTTTAAGATGAGTAGGGTTGAGCCATGAAAAGTGTTTTGTTTTGGGTTGTTTTTTCAAGCTCTATGTTGGCAAAGCATCTAAGCCTACAGTTAAGATCCATTAAGATCAGTCTTAATAGTTTTTTAAACATGTATTTTGCTAAACTGGGACCATGATCAACCTTGAAAGTGAACAATGGCAGAAAAACAGATACAGTTGTGGTTTTTTTAAGACCTAGAACCAAAAGTTAAAATGTTTTTTCCTCTAAGTAAAAGTGGCTAAGGTATAGTTCTGTAAGTTTACAAAAATAAAGGACATGAAGCAGTAATAATACTGTCTCTACAGGAGGTTTTTGGTAGGAGGAAGTGAAACACCCTGTGAGAGTTAATTGAGCAGATGACCTGCTGAAGCAGTCAGTGGGTGACACTAGAGTTTGTCTTGTGTATTTCAGAATAGGAATGTAGCCTTATCAGTGTACCCAAACACAGCTGTAAGAGACTTGTTCCTGCATTTCCTATTTAGGCAGGCCTTCCAGTGACTCCCAGTAGATTTTTTTTTGTCTGATGATGTTTGTTTCTTTTCCCCCAAGTAGAAGATGCGGGTTTGGTCTGAAGCTACATGTATTCTGTCTTTGTTCCAAACTTCCAGTGGTAAAACTAGAAGTTCCTCACACAGGATAAGGACAGACTATGCTTAACCTCTTGGCACTAACGGTGAGGGTGCAAATATCTGGCATGAGCCTGTAATATGGCATGTGCCTATACTGTTCAATAAAATTGTTTACATTTTCCTACCAGAAGATTTAGGTAAAAATCAAAGCAAGTGTAGGGTTTTACTGCTTTGTTTTGTTTGTTTGGTTGGTTTTTTTTTTTAACGTCACTGTTAATGAATCAGTGTTAAAATCTTTTTTGTTGTTGTTGAACGCAGCCTGATAGTATTTTTTAATGTCATTGGTTCTTGTTTATTTAAAACAACTTGTGAAAAACTGTACTATAACTTGTACATAAAGGGACACTCTCAAGAGAAAGGTTGTATACAGTAAATGTACGTATCTGTATTAAGAATATTTGATATTCATCAAATCAAGGAATTTAAATACATCAATTGATTCATGATGCTTGAGCTGCTTTGGCACGAAAATGCCTATTAAAGGCATCCTCAATTTTTGCAAGGATGTCTGAAAAATTTATCAGAATTCTGTGGGTTGAGCTTATTTTTCATGTTGTTTTTTCTCTCACTGTTCCAGAATAAAGGACTCAAATCAATTTTACATTTTCCACTTTCTCGGCAATACACATCGCCTTTTAAAGACACAAGCTTCCCACTACTGCAGCAGCAACTTTAATTAAAATATGTACATAAAACACCAACAAACTCTATTTTGCAATGTAGCATGCAAAATACATATAAAATACACATGTTAAGGCTTATTCTTGACAGTGTCCCTTTTTAAAAAGCAGGAAAATGGCATCACTTTTAGTAACGGCTACAGGGGAATAGTTTCCTACAGTTTTTAGAAATTGGAATTTTCCAATGTATTTGCTGTAGAATTTTCCAATTAGCTGCACAAAATCACTTGTCATTTTGAAGTGTTATAGAGGCAAGACAAAAGAAGCTGGTTTTATAATCCTGTGTACCTTATAGTCATTCTATATCAGTTCAATACACCAGGATGGGTTTTTACTTTTTTTAGGGCTGAAACTTAATAGCTTAGGGTAACTTTTTCTTTAATGTAATGTAAAACCATTGCTGCTTTGTACAACTTTTTCTACTGTGTGTTTTCTTTACTTAGATCTTGACTAAGAAATGTTGGCATCCAATAAACTTACACTTTGTTTCTTTTGAATTACTGTCTTATACTGGAATCTCTTGGCAAAGTGTGATGTTATTGTACTACCATTGTGTCTCTGGGATGGGAATTTTGTTTATAAAAGAGCATCTTTTGATCTATTTGTTGTATGTAAATGGTATTTTTTACATTACTAAAATACTGTCTTTTTGTTTGTTTTAGTAAGTGCTCCACTGAACCTTTTACTGGAAAATACAAGAAAACCAATTGCTCTAGACAATCTTTTAAAAACTTGAGCACGGCCTTAATTCTGCTTCCTATGCAATCAGTGATTAAAATGGGACTTTGTGGAAGCAAGGTTACATCAAAGAAGTATCTCTTTCACCTAAAACTGGATTGAACCAGACACTTGAAAATACACGGTCAGGAATGTTTATTGTATTTTGCAGTGCTCTCATCAAAAGCAGTTTTGCTGCATGTATTTACATCTTCCCTGCATGAGAATGTAGTGTGTGTATTGCCACGATGCAGAAAATGTTCTTTATATCTTTTGGGAATGGGGTTTACTAAGATCCTCTCTTCTAAGTAGATGAGACCTGTCTTTGAGAACTCTTAAGCCAGTTTTCTCTGCTTCTTGCACTCTACATGTGCCGACCTTGGTCATTTTTAATTTCTGCAGTTTGGTTGAACCCATTGACTGGTTTCACTCATATTCAATAGAGGAGACAAGAGCTCAAGAGTTAATCTCCAACAAGTTTCATAAAAATCAGGGTAGCAAAGAATGGCCTTAGTGGGGAAGATAAGTTTTGCAGCAAGAGCATGTGCTGAACAGTCACCTGTCTTACCCCCAGCGCTTGTCACCATCTGCATGTGAACTCCCTAGTCAGAGTAAGCAAGGCAACAGGTCAGGTCAAACATAAAACAGAGCTGAAGTACTAGGGCTTCCAAATGGTCAGAATCAAGGGTTGAAAATGCACTCCAAGCTCAAGAGGACTGGGGTCTTAAAATTTCTTTGAAAAGAGGGACAAAGGGCTCCTAGCCTGTACCTCCATGCACGTCAGAGGTTAGGTGGGCAGTGAAAAAGGCAGAGAAAGGACAGAAAGCTTTTCTCTGACTTGTTCAGAGTCATAAATCATCAAAGGTTTAGCTCCCTTTTTCTCCTTTCAGCGTAAAGAACTCCTTCGGCTCTTTCTGCATCCAGTTCAGACCTACATACTCTGTTACTGTTTAAAGCAGTCTAACATCTGCTTAAATACTGTACAGAAAATGTCTGCTATAGAAAGCATACAGCCTATATTGGACATAAAAATCAAGAAGCAAACCAAAATGATAAAAAGTTACCGATAATGCCATCAGCATTACACCTATTTTCGTTGTTATTTCTTTGTTCTGATTCCAGACATCTGCTTCTAAGACAAATACAGTAATGTTTGTGTATTTTTCTGTTCATAGGATGTTTCCAGTTATTACCCTTTTTTTTATATACAAACACTAACAGTATAATTTTTACCATTAGATCTACATGGATATTATTTCTGGTTCCAATCCCAAAATAATCTAGCAATAAAATTTTTCAAGATTTTGGCTGCAATGAAGCAATATACACGACTTTTATTTCCCCTTCATTTTACATGTGTTGAAAGAGAACATTGAAAGTAAAGCCAGTTTCTGCTAACAAAGAATTTGCTTTAAATTGTCTCTGCAATTACAACCTAAACAATTTCTTAATCTCTTGTCAGTCCAGAATGTAGGAAGGATACAGTTCTTCAGTGTCATGGAGCCCTAATTGTAGCCATTAGCTTACACTGATGCTTGAGGGCACAGGCTCTCATCCAGCCACATGCAACTCTCCATTGAAGTCCACTGGTGTTAAAAATGAGGCAGTAAGACCTGCTGGGACTACTAACATCCAGGGATGCTTCTGCTGTAAGGAAGAGACCCTGCTAAGTTTTTCAGGCTCCACAGGTGGTGTCTGAATGACAAAGGTCAAGAAGCCAGAAGAAGAGGTGGGAGAAAGTAGGATGACAACAGCAGAACATAAAATACAGAAGGGACCATGCTGCAGTCCTGCCAAAACCAAGAAAAATCAGTCTCTCTTTTCAGGTGTCACTTCTGAATAGAGTTCTTTGGTTCTTGCTTTTTCCTTTCTTCCCTAATGACAGCTGTGTGTTCCTGGGGTTTGACACCTTCTAAACCTTTTTGCTGACAGAAACTACATCCATTGGTCTATGCTGTATGGTCTATAGACTAAAGAGTTTAAGAGATTAAAGTCTTCCTAAAAGATTGTTTAATAATATTTCTCCTCCAGTCTTTCATCAGGGGAAGTTTGGGTCCTCCTGGAATAGGCTTTGCCAACTGTACATCCTGAGGGCTTCACCAGGTGTAGCAACTTGTGATGATACACTGGCATTTTCTCCACATCACCACTTGCACCTATAGTTCCTAACAAGGCAAATCTATGGAACAAACTACAGCTCTATTGACCACCATCCCACTTACTCCTTCCACAGCTGGCTAGACTGCTGCTTCACGCACATCTCTTGCTCTGCAGCTATTTGCCACTTCCTCTTTGCTCATCAGACACCTGCGCAGTTTCACTAGAAATTTGACTGAGGCACGTAAAGGCATGTAAAGGTATTTTTCAAAAGCATGAAAAAAACACCCTGTAAAAATACCAAACTGTCACCCTGGATAAGTCTGGAGGAGAGTCACAGATACAAAAATTGAAATCGGGTAATTTTTTAGCAAGTATTGCTCCAAGGTTCAAGAGAGGGAGAGATGCATAGAGCCTTCATTTTAAAGAGGTGATCCTGTACTTCTATTATGTACCTCTAACACTGTGTACAGGCACTAGGAAGAGCCAGAAACAAAAGACTGCACTATGATATCCACCTGAAGAACTACACTCGAAGGCATCACACCAACAGTGAGCACCTCTATTTGTATATATGTATGTATGTATATAAAAATGCATGTGGATGTGCTTCAGTGTGGCTCACTTCCATGGTAATTGCTGAGTTTGAAGAAAATTCCGTTAGGTCAAAGGCATGTTACAATACACTTTTGTCTAAAAGCAGTCTTCTCTGGTGTTGCTTTCACTAAGCAGCATGGTTTCTCCCTAACTGACAGCTAGGAGTGATGTGAGACAGATCTCCAGACTCCTGAATCCTCGGCTCCCTGTTGGGGCTGCCAAGGAGGAGGCCAGTCTATCCCAATGGTTTCTGCGCTGCAGAGAGTTGTCCAAGAAACTGCAAAAGCATTAGTTGTGGCTTAACACCTATTACAGTATTGTATAGTCAATGCAAAATGTGAAATTCATGACTGAGGAGTTAAAAAGCACCCTGTGCTGGTGCTGTAGCACCTTGCATTCCCCTTCAAATAACTGGCAGGATTTGCATAACCTGTATTGCAAGCCAGCCTGTAGTGGTGTGCTCCAGACTCCCTTTGTGTGGTACCCATGGGAGTGTGCTCTGGCAACACAAAACCAGCACATACTTTTCTATCTGAGCTGCAGCTTTTTCAGTATTCTAAGCAAAGGCACAGGTTCTCAGGTTTTTCAAAAGCCTGTATTTTATTTCATGTTTTTGCTATTCATTTCCTACAACATCACTTGAAAAGCCTTTGCTCTCAGTCTAAAATTTAAAGATCTCTTTTACTACTTACCCAGTCCTTTCTTCTTTCTGATACCCAACATTCCCAAAGCCAATTGTCCTCAAGCCTGTATCCAAGGAGCATAAGTGCTTGTACTACATGGGAGAAGCACATACCCCTCAGAAGTCAGGATTTCCTGGGCAGAAGCCCAAGAGTCAGAGTTGGGAGTTCCTTGACAGGAGATTCTTCAGGTGTGTCTTGGACATGGGAAGCCTTAACCATTTGGACACAATGGCAACTCTGAGCCTAAAATTAACTCATAGGCAAGGAACCCTATGTAGCTGGAATTGCCTGTCTTTTTCGAGGAAAGCAGCTCACAATACGGCTTAGGAGCACAGCACTGACTCCATCCCTGCACCGACACCTCTAGTGATACTTGCGCTCTCTGGTGGGGAGAACAGAACCGGCTCCAGCGAGTGAAAATAAAAGGAGCTCATCTGTCATGCTTTAGTTTCTAAAAACTCACGTATTTATTTAAGTCTAGTAAGTATATTTTTCAAGAGTCATCATCATAGAATGAACAATACTCAAAAAATATTTTTCCTTCTTCCATTGCAGTGCCAGATAGAAACAGTAAAAGAAGCGATCAGCAATTCCAGAAAAAAAGTCTGTGTTTGGCTTTGTTGCTTTTGCAACATCACGACCACTTAGGATCAGGTTATTTGCCAGACACTGGTGAGAGGGAAGAGTGGGATCCTACAGCGAAATGCAAAACAGTTAAAATATGACAAAATGAACACAGACTTCTAAAATTAATGGGTGGAGTACTGACGTGCTCTGATGAATGCAAACACTATGGTGTCATTACTTGTCTGCTTTCTCAAGCTGGTATGGGTTTTTTCCCTTGGTAGGCTGTATTTCTGGTGCGTGAATGGCTTCAAAAGAAAGTCCAAGTATCTAAGAAGTACTA
Source organism: Colius striatus (assembly GCF_028858725.1). Classification (NCBI taxonomy): domain Eukaryota; kingdom Metazoa; phylum Chordata; class Aves; order Coliiformes; family Coliidae; genus Colius; species Colius striatus. Next base: position 91,359,396 of record NC_084759.1, read on the forward strand.
ACTTGGGTCCATGGTTGCTCTAATAAAACTCAAACATGGCTTTGCAGATTTGCAAATCTGAAATCAAAATAAAACATTGTGACCCATTTGTTTTGAAACTTAGCCAATTTATCAACAATTTTATTTATTGGGCATGGCTGCTTTTTCAATACTTTTTTTAGGGCCAGGCCTGTAAATGAGTAAGAAACATAATAACAGAGCTATAAGAGCAATTTTCTGATCTGATTAAAAACTCAGCTCTTAATGCCTTCTTATGCACTTAAGAGATGTAGCTATTTGGGCAAAGAAGAACTAAATGACCTAAATGAATTGAAGTTGTTCTACTATGAGGTCACGGTGGACATAATACTTCTTAATCAATAGAGACTGGTGTTTGGACAGATCAGATATCAGCTCAATTAATCAAAGTCTAATGATGTCATAACCTTGGAGCCTTTTTTTGTGTGGAGCAAGACTTCTTCATTAAGAAGATGTTCTCTGGAAGATGTGAGATGGGGGGAGTTATTCTGGACCAAGAGCCAGCCAAATGCTAGCCTCCTTGCCATCACGCTAGCTCCTAGTTATGAGAGCTTGCTTAGTAGCAACTGCATGGTACCAGACTGCCGACTGTCTTTGCTGGGCATCCCACGTGGCCCTTGTTCCAGCTCTTTGCACACCCATCACTCTCAGACAGCTGTCACAAAACAGGGGACAACATGTCTGGCATGTCAAGTCACATAAGACAAGATGGGTCTCACATGCCAAATCTCACCAAAAAAGGGGCTACAGAAAACAGACTGGAGAGTACATATTAGGGCAGGACCAAATGGAAGAGATCATCTTCTGGCTTTAGCATTGTGCTTTTCCTTGACCCACAATTTCTAGGCAAACCTGCGAGGTCAGCAGGTAGAAGGACATGCCTGTCACCTGCCTCTGGCACAGCAGGTAGAAGAGGGGAGAGAGGCTGAAATGCTACATGTGAAAGGGGAAATGGTCCCCTCTTCCATGAGAAGTAACATGCCAAGGGGTCACAATTCAAACATGAAGATTAACAGGTCTGTTTTCTGCCAGTGGAGCTGTCAATGAAGAGTGTGTGGTGACGTTACCTCTGGCTGACTGTTACACTAGCAACATCTCATAATGAAGACATGGTTATGGTTATAGCCACCTCACAGGTAAAGGTGGCATCATACAGAATCATGGGATGCTGGAAAAAGCTCTGCGGCCCAAAGTGCAGTTTTTACAAACTAAGCACCTCTTACATGATTATAGTGTCCTGACAAAGCACTTGTTTCAGACTTCATCTTTGACTGGATGTATAGCTTCTTTCAAACCTTCTCTTTCTTTCAGGTAAGTAAAAAATACTCTGGAGATCAGAGACTGAGACAGAGGCTGACAATTAGTGAGAAAAGTTTGAACTGATTTATCTCTGCAATGTAGCTGTGTACATGACCACTTAATTGCAGTGATTGAACCTACTGCACTTCTTTTCTCATTGCTCTGTTTACAGCTTTAAAAACGAAATTGATGAAATAACTATGATCTCATCCTACTGCCTTTGCTTGTGTCTGTAACATGTGTCTCAGGTCTAGCACTTTACAGGTGCTAGAGCTGAGTGCATACCCTGAGGTCCCACGCTGGCATGCACATGTGCCTGTGCCAAGTACAAGCCGCCATTCCACCCACCTGCTACAAATCTAGAAAGTTCAAATACTCAGAGTCTTAAAATTTTGCCCACTTTTTGGTGGTTCATATGCCTATAATAGCTCTACCATCGAAACATTCTACCATAGAATACCCAGGTCAGGGTAAGCTACAGGTCTACAGTTTACTTCCTGCCTTTCCAACAGAGTGTTAACAAAATTCATACTTCAAAGGACGGAAATGGGACATATGAGGTAACCACAATGACTGATGCATTCGTAACTCTTGCTCCAGAACCCTTGTAAAATCAAGTCTGTATCAACCTTGTTCACTTTACACTGTTTAAACTTGCTTTGCAACCATCACTGACAGAGATATATATTTACTAATGAAAAGAAAACCCGGGATTTAGGAAATACAGAACAGCTGCTTAATAGAAATCTAGTGCATAGCAGAGCCTAGGAGCAAGTCAGAATCATAGTTCCCAGCTTCAAAGTACAAGGAATTATGAAAAACTAATTACTTTACTAATCACATCCCCAGAGCTATGCTTTGATGGGTAAGTGTTCAGTGAGTGTTCAGAGAGGACTATTTTGAGTTCACAAGTGCATGAAAAAAGAAAATAGTTAAATATTAGTGGCCACACATTTTTGCTATCCTTCAAAAGCAAAGAAGTAGAATTTATCTAGTAACAAGATAGCTAATAAAATTCTATAATGGAAAACTGTTCTTCATATCTCAGTGTAATCTTCTTTTTCATCATTTCATGTTCACTAGACTCACAAAATTCCTGACAGCTACAGAAGATTGTCTATGTGGCATATGTGGGGAACTAAAACATGGAACAAGCCAAAAGCAGGTTTGTCTGCCATAATGCAGTGCTGTATCAGAAACTCCTGAGCTATCTGCAGACAAGCTAGTACAGCAAACACACTGGTTTGCATCCTAGAATTAGACGGCTAGTCAATCTGGTCTCTCAGCAGGGTCAATTGACCTATGTACAGAGCTGTGCTAACAGAGCAGTACCATTCTGCTTGTGGATCTCTGGAGATCTCAGCAGCTTTCTCCTTAGTATTATGTAAGTGTACTTTAAATCACCTGAGTCAGGCAGGCAGAAGGCAGCTGGTTAGTAAAGAAAGTGTGGGGATTTCCCTGTGTCCCAGGCAAATAGTTTTGTCTCAGAGTAGCCCATTCTTCTTATGTCCTTACAGTAAACCAACTACAGCAGGTAAAACCATATTCTGGCCCTGTAAAGTCTGTAGCTTATAGGTACAAATGTGGACAATGTGTTTACAACTCAAAATTATCAAATTGCTTCTCAGACAGAAACCTGTTTCTCTTCTCGGAGTCCTAGTCCTCAAATTCTAAAATACTGTATTAAGTGTTGATGTATCAGCCCCTCAGGAATCCCAGATCCCAGAGAACAAGGTGAAAGTCTAGAGCAAAACCAGACGTACACTTGGTGGAGGAGGATCAGGTCAGGGAATACTTAAGCACTGGATATATGTAAGTCAATGGGCCTGATGGGCTGCACCCACAAATGCTGAGGGAGCTGGCAGATGTTGTGGCAAGGCTACTCTTGAACATCTTTGAAAGATCATGGTGAGTGGGAGAGGTGGCCAAGCACTGCAGGAAAGTGAACACCGCTCCTAACTTCAAGAAAGGCAAGATGGAACTTGCCAGGACCTACAGACCAGTCAGCCTCTCCTTGATCCCTGAGAAGGTGACAGAACAGCTAATCCTGGACACCATTTCCAGAGACACAAAGAACAAGAAAGTCATCTGGAGTAGTCAGCATGGATTCACCAAGGTGGCCAACTTGATAAACTTCTATGATGAAGCTGGAAGATGAGGAGAGAGCAGTGGACGTTGCCTACCTAGACTTTTGACACTGTCTCCCGTAAGATCCCCATAGAAGAGCTGATGAAGCAGACAGTTGGATGAGCAGACAGTGAGGTGGATTGAAAACTGTCTGAACAGATAGACCCAGAGAGTGGTGATCAGTGGCACAAAGTCTAGTTAGAGGCCTATAACTAGTGGTGTACCCCAAAGGCCAATACTGGGTTCAATCCAGTTCAACAGCTTCATTAATGATCTGGATAATGGGACAGGGTGTACCCTCACCAAGTTTGCTCAAATATACGAAACTAGGAGGAGTGGCTGATAAACAAGAGGGTCACGCTTACATCCAGAAGGACCTTGACAGGCTGGAGAAATGGGCTGACAGGAACATCACCAAGTTCAGCAAGAGGAAGTGCAACGTCCTGCACCTGAGGAGGAACAACTCCAGGCACCAGTACATGCTGGGGGCCAGCCAGATGGAAAGCAGCTCTGCAGAAAAAGCCCTGGGGGTTCAGCAAGTTGAACATGAGCCAGCAACATGTCCTTGCAGCAAAGTAGGCTAATAACATCCTGCACTGCATTACAAGGAGTACTGCCAGCAGGCCAAGGGATGTGATCCTTCCCCTCAGCAGTGCTGGGGCCACACCTTTAGCGCTGTGTCTCCACTGGAGAGAATCTAGTGAGAGGCCACTAAATGATTAAGGAGCTGAGACATTTCTCATGTGAAGAAAGCCTCAAAGAACTAGAGTGAGGGACAGCTAGAAAAGGCTTAGGGGGGATTTTATTAGTGTATAGAACTATCTGAAGGGACGGTGCAAAGAAGATGGAGACAGGCTCTTTTCAGTAGTGCCCAAGTGACAGAAAAAGAGGCAAGGGACACAGACTGTAACACAGAAGGTTTCCTCTGAACAAGGAAGACCACTTTTTCACTGTGATGGTGACCAAGCACTAGAATGGGTAGCCCAGGTAAGTTATGGAGACCTTGGAGATATTCAAAAGCCATCTATCTGGATATAGCCCTGGGCAACTGGCTTTGAGTGGCCCTGCTTGAGTAGGGGGGTTGGATCAGATGACTGACAGAGGTTCCTTCCAACCTCAACCATTCAGTGACTCTGTAATACACTCACTCCCTTTCTCTTTTTACCTCTGCCTCTATCTGTGAACATGCTTGGAAATGTCCAGCAAACAAGCATTTGCCTTCTGGCCTGTGGGCCCCCATGGCTTCCATGCCTTGGCACCTGCCATCTGCATGGCTGCTTTGGAAGGCATGCCTGAGCCAGGCATCGTGGGGCCCCCACCAACTCCCCTCTGTGATCTGAGACACACACTCCAATGGTCTGTGATTCCAGCTTCCAGCAAGGAAAAGATGTCTCTGTCTTTTAAGGCTACAGTGCCAATGGACTAAACCTGAGTGGAGCAAGAGCTTACAATGACATTTCACTATCAGCCTCGATGACTTAATTGCTGGTCCTTTCAATGCACGGATTGGGCAAAAAATGTGGGTGAAGTTCATCAGCTGGGAGCTGCCATGGGTGAAGAAATTCATTACAAAATAAATAGAGCAGACAAAGAAAAGCAGAATAAAAGTGAGGGCACAAATAACGATGAGCTGATAAGGTAGCACCCTGAAAAACAAACAGGAACTTACTAAAAATGAACGTGGCAGAAACAAGTAATTACGAAATTTTATTTACTACCAAAAGACAATTTCCCCCCCTAGCTCACAAACCTCCTACTGATTACAAAGTCATTTAGCATGGTTTGCAGAAATTACTTACATCTAAATTTAAGCTCCAAGACACAGATCACAATGAGATACAGATCTGGTTTTGCCCTTCTTCTGGTGAGTTTGACATCCTTGGCAGAGGAGACGCTGAAGCATCGGGAAGAAAAGAAAAGCGTTTGCCCACTGATAGGAAGCAGAGGGGAAAAAAAAGGTCTCGTAATGTCCGGAGCTGTTTCTGCAGTGCTGTGAAGGAGGCCAGGCTGGTCACCCATGCATAAGTGCTACTCGGTTACGTGGAGGGATACCTTCATGAAATGCTCGTTTGCCAACCGAGGGGCTGTGTGGCGATCTTATCCACCGCCCTTTCTAATTCAGATATGAACTAAGTAAGTGTGCCTGAGCCTCCTGAACACAAAGATTAAATTATTTTTCTTTTTTGGGGGGTAAAAAGTCAGGTTTGTGTTATAACCAGCTCCCACTACCCTCAAGCTGGCATTAACACGTTTATCTGTTGTGTAGAAAGATGTGAGCAGCTCTTGACACGATTTTTCACTTGCAGTCCTGGCTTACCATGCAAACGACACCACTAAGTAACACTAATGTAAGAGGAAACCTTTCGTTGTATGAAAAACGACAATAAGCTATTAGTTTGACACCTGGGTCCTTCCCGGGCCTCTGAACACCTTTCTAGCTCATCCTCGGAAGCGCTCCTCTCGTCCCGTTCTGCCCTCAGCGCGGCCCCGACACGGCAAACGGTGTCCCTGAGAACTCCCCGGGACAGTTTGCGCTCCAGGCACCCACCCCGAGCCCCGCTCCCTCCCTCCCTCCCGCTGCCCGGGCCACCCCCTCACCCGCAGTGCGGCGGGGCACGAAGAACGCGATCCCAGCTCGCTCCACTGCCGGGCGATGGGCGGCCCGGCCCGGCCCCGCCGGCTGCGCGCCAGCCGCCCACGCCCGCAACGCTGCGCAGGGGCAGGGGCCAGGGCCGGGACCCGGGCCATCGTTGGGGCCGGGGCCCGGCCTCCCCCGGCCGCCCCGCCGGCAGGGGCGGGCCGGGCCGGGCGGTGACTGCGCCGTGGGCGGTACGGCGCGGCGCGGTGCGGCGCGTCCCCGGGCACCGGCCGGACGCCGTGCCGCCGCTCCCGGCTCGGGCCCTTCGCGGGCTGCCGCTGTCCTGCTCCGTCGCCGCAGCCGCTGCTGTGCGTGCCTTATTGGGGGCCGGTAGCACGGCTCCCATTATGGTCAGCCATGGCGTGGCTGGCGGGCGGGCTGGCCGAGCTGCGCTGGTATGCGCTGGTCGCCCTCTTCGTGGCGGCACTGGCCACCCTAGCCGTCTACCTGGTGCAGTATGTGTTGCTGGCCCTGCGGCGGGGCCGGCCGCCGCCTGCGCCGCTGCCGCCGCCACCGCCGCCGCGGCGGGACGAGCTGCTGGAGGAAGGCGGGTCGGTGCTGGCCTGGGCGCTGTCGCTGGGCAGCTGGCGGCGGCAGTGGCGGCGGGCCTGGGTGGCGGCGCTCAACGCCGAGGCGGCGGTGCGGGCGGTGAGTGCGGGGCGTGCAGGTGAAGGGCGGCGGGCGGGCGGGAGGGATGGGTGTCGGGGGCCACCCCGCCGCAGGGCCCGGCCGGGGGGCTCCGCGCAGCGCCGGCAGCCGCTCCCCCGCGCCCGCCGGGCCGGGGCCGGGACTTCCCGCCCGTGGGGCGTCTGGACGGGACGGGCAGGGGCGGCGTGTGCTCCAGTGCTGGCAAGGGCTTTTCTCGTCCGAGGCGAGGAGCGGCTGTAGGGACCCGCAGGGACTTACTGCAAAGGTATTTGGGTGCCATCAACACGCTGCTTGCAGCGCCCGACAGTGTTACTGCCTCGCCATGTGCGTATGTGCATATATGTGTATATATGTCCCTGTGTGTGTGCATGTGTATTGTATATACGTATGTATATGTTTAGTGGCAGCCTGGCAGGAATTTGCAGGAAGGAGCTGGCCAGAGGCAGAGAGTGGGTGCACGGAGGGGAGCAGGGAAAGACTGGGCGGAAAGCCGTGATCCCTGCGGCCCCTGACAGGGGTTTGCACCACAGATAACATTGTTCAGACGTGGGGAGGAGGAAACAATGGAAACTTCCTGGCCTGGGCGCCAGCACAGGGCCTACGGCCAGTCCTTTGGCAAATAACTCCCAGATCTGGGCTTCCTTCGTCTTGTCTTGGGCTATACTGAAGCTGTGTGTGTGTCAGCGTCACTCTGAGGGCTGGCACCCTCTGGATAGCTGCAGCATAACGGGCTTCTCAGGTTTTGGTCAGTTTGCTTTTTAGCCTGATTGAGTAAGATGTACAAAACGTGGCACCCTTTCCCCATCCCATCCTACATTTCTTGTGAAGGGTGCAGTGCAGCATTCCTGCTCCTTGGTTTGTAACAGTATGCCCAGGTTTAAGAAGTGAGGAGGTTAGACGAGGCCGTGGCAACCTACTCCCCTGGCCCTGAGGACTGAGCCCTTACCCTGTCAGTGAAACCTGCCCGAGGCTAAGCTATCTAGGAAGTGCACAGGTCTCTGAATTTGTATTCAGTTATCTCCCTAAGGTCTAGGAGGTTCATTTCCCAGCGGCCTCAGCATGCTTTCCTCTTGCATGTCAGGCAGTAGGCTGCAGGAGAAGGAAGAGCTGGCCAATGTGTGTGTGCGACAGATAAGAAAGCAGTTTAGCACTTTTCAGACATCACTATAAGTTAGGGCAGCGGAAAGAAAATACTTCATCAGCCCTTTCAAATTGCATGGTGCAGTTGAGAAAAGCATAGGTTGTAGTAGGAAATGAAGGTTTGCTTTGTGCTTGTGGAAGAAGAGAGCCAGACAGCTCTGGCACAGGTGCTAGGAACTGAAAGTAACTAGAAACAAGTGGCAGCTTCCCATCCCTGACCAGAGACCAAAGCCACACTTACAAGAGCACGCATACTCTGTCTCCCTGGGCAAGCAGCTGGAGCCGTCTCTTGCCATGAGTTCACTGCCTGGCATTGCAGCGTGGCGTCACTCCTGCTGTCAGACTCCCAAAACAATGTTGGTTGCGCATAGCTAATAAAACTTCTGCGTGCAAAACTGCCTCGGGTGATGAGGGAAGCAGTGCTGGCCGCTCGCTGTGGGTAGCAGATGGAGAAGGTGATACTTGTGAAAGTATTATCTCATCACCAAAACAGGTATATGCTGTGTTTTCCATGCTGTCTGTGTGAAGACTGAGTAGCTGTCATCACTGCCTACCGTCACACATGAGGAAGGACTGGGGAAGGGAAGACTTTTTTTTCCCCACCCTGCAAGATGGTATTTGAGTTTTGGTAGTTTCAGCATGGCCTAGTGTAGCTGTATTATTAGGCCAAGCCAAAAACGCCTTTTAAAACTAAAGCCCTGATTAGCCCTTACTCAAGAAGAGTGGTTTCACTGAGGTCTGTCGCTGTTCATGGGTTTTGCTCTGCACTGTGCTGTGTATCTTCATACTCTTCTATAGAGAAAGACAACTTATGATTAGCCCCATAGTTATGTCCTAAGTATAGGTTTTCAGGCTCTCCTGTGTTACGTAGTGAGGTGGTGTGCAATTAATACACTTGTCATTTTGACATACATTTGCAATTCTGTCTCTGGTTCTTCCAGGAGCTTCACTGGCCGTGCATTTTTATCACTTGTTTTCAAGTGATGGGTTTGTCACCTAATGATGCTTTTTTGTTTTTTCCTTCTTAGGATTCACAGTTGCTTACGTTTGAGGAAGATGATCCACCAGAACCACTTGAGCTAGCAGTAAAACAAGTTGTTAGTGTTGTAAAGTCAGCTCAAGAGAAGGTAAACTTTGGGTTTGTTTTGTTCCAGCATGCTTTTGGGCAGGAACTGTTAACTTTTATTATTAGCATCACTAGGGGCTTTATTTGTCAATATTTCTGTACCCTTGACCAAAGTTTGTTGAGGCTGGTAGGAAGGTGTCCCTCTAATGAAACTATGCAAACCCTTTGCACCGATTCACTTCTTTCATAACTCATGAGCAGAATGTGCTGCAAGGCTTCTACAAATGAACAATAGCCAGGGTTGTGCCAAGTTTATAGGTACGCCTTCAATGAACTCATACAGCAGCCCACTCCCCAGCCCCCCATGATCAATATGATGGTTCTCAGTCCTATTGCTGAAATGTGGGGTGAGGACTTTATGACGATGGAAGGGGATGCTTCTGCTCTCGGACAGGAAAATATCTTTATCTGCCTCTTGCTGTTTGTGTGGTTGATTACAGGTTTGTTCCTGTAATCAGGAACAAACTGAGCTGGGTAAGGATCAGTGGAACAGGTGCAAAGTCCTGAGAGTGAAGTCTTGACTGATGAATCCTATAGTCCTCTCCCACCTCCACCTCACATAGTAGGAAGTGGTTTGGTGCACGTAAGATTAAAATAAGGCAGAACGTGGCTCACAGAACAGAGGAAAAATGCATTAAAAGGGGAAAAATAGTATGGATGCTTATTAGCAGTGATAGCTTCTGCATATTTATCCAAGTGACTGTAATTACTAGTCACGTCTTCAGTGGTGCTCAGCTTTAAGCACTGCATCAAAGTAGCTTGATGCTTTTCTTCTAGTTTTGGTGTGCTTCTCTAATTTAGGTGACAGGCAGCTCTACTGTGATTCCTTTGAAAACTATATGTGCTTATCTGCCTGATACATAGCTTATAGGCACACCCTGATTAGTGGCAGCTGGGGATTGCCAACATGTAAAGTTGTTTGTGCACTTCTTCTCTCTTATTTTTTTTTACCCTGCATTTTTCTTTTTTTCCCCATACCAATGGTCCCTGCCCCAGTAGTGTGGCTACAGAAGAAGTTGGGAAGGCTGTAGAGTTGGTACCAATGTTACTCTGTGCTGCTGGGAAGACACCACAATAGAAAATTGTTAGGAGAGGGGACTGCTAGGTCTAAAAGTTGTATAATGCTGTACAACATGTGAAGCCAGCAACCAAGGGAGATCTGCTACAACAGCACAAAAAAACCCAGCACCTAAAACATTGCTGGAGGGCAAGGAAGACAGCAAATGTGTTTCAATTGGAGATGGCCAGGAGTTTTGGGTCTGCTAGCTGCCCTTGGCCAGCGTCAAAGTTCAGCAGGGGCACATGGGACCAGCTCTGTGGTGGGAGTTCTGCACCCGTGGCTGGACCATGACAAGAGCAGACTCTCAAGGCTAAAACCCTCATTTGTCTTGCCCACATGCCAGAACCAACACACAGTGGCTGGGAAATCCTTGGTTCCCCCAAAGTCAGGTTGTACCGCTGCAAACATCTCTGCAGTACTCAGTTAACTTATGTGGCATTTCACTGTAGATTCTGACTGCTGTAGCAGGGAGATAAGTTTGGCCCAGCTGGCAGTGCCCCGTGGGCACCTTCCCTGCTGTGGTTAAGCTTGGGCAGCAGAAGGTAGCAAGGCTCCATGGCAGCCTGACTGTGGGTAACCACTTGCTGCTCTAGGGCTGTTCTCTTTGCTCTTCTCTCCCCGTAGCTTTGCAGTCAAGCACCCTCCCTTGTCTCTGGTCCTTGTCTGACCTTGAGTTGAGGCATTTCAGTATGATAATCGAGCTGTTATACTCCAGCCAGTGATCTAATGTGGTTTTGCATCAGCTTAAACCAATATAAGCACATTTAAAAATGTATTGGATTAAGACAGGTTTGCTTACGTAAACTGAGCCGTTCTGAACTGTCCCAAAAGCCATTTCCATAATCTTGTACACAGCTGCTGGAAAAAATTCTCTGAATAATTCTTACTTCTCCAGTTAAGATTACAACCTGAAAATTTATTTGAATTTCAGTGTATAGTAATCTTAGAGAGGCACTCTGGTAGTTACTTTCCCCCCTTCCTTAAATGCCTACCTTTCTCTAACCACCTCAGGAGTTCTGTCATACAGTAACTGTCTCTCTTACATACTCCTCAGGTAATACCAAGAGTCGAAAGGGAGGGATTTTTTGGTGATGTTTTCTTTTCCCCTTCGCTATTCAAACTCTGCATCTTTGCATATGAAATTAAGTGCTTTCTCTGCAGCTTGTCCAAACTTGAACATCTGATACGTTTTTGTAACTCGTTACTGGTGTGACTGGTGCTGATTGTAGTCTGTGACCGTACACTGCCTGTTTATCAATGTTGTAGCGTCCCGCAGAGCTCTGCACTTGCCTGAGGCACCAGCTGGCAGAAGACTGTTTTCCTGCAACCGGTTCAACGTGCTGCTTTACTTCTGATCTGTATGGCAAGAGTGTATAGGTGCATTGATTCAGCAGCCAGGGCTTGATTTATTGCATCTCGTTTCAAGTATGTATTTGACCTTGCATCAGAGAGGTTGTGGTCATGAAAGGAAGGGGAGGGTTGAGGATGAGAGATCAAAATAGCAGTAAACATGGATGTGTAATACTTGAACATAGCTGTTTGCTGATAGAGCCCTGTGATATGTCTCTTGTGGTGGGTAGTCCTCAGTCCTCTTGAATGCTGGGCCATGGAGCACAGCCAGATGATGAGCCTTCCTGGTGCTAGGAGCAAGCCTCCTACCTGGGAAGTCTTGCTCTGGAACAACATGGGATTGCCAGCCAGACTCTAATTATTAATATTACTGCTGACAGCCCTGTTTATGACCAGGACATGGGCTGACACCTGCAATCTGTAGGTATATACTTGCTGTCCTTGCCTCCAAGAAGCTGAAAGTTGTAAAACTGCTGTATGCTCCATGGTGAAATGCTGTGGACATGGTTGGGGAAGCTGCTGGTTGTCAGCTGGGCCAAAGCTGTTGTGATAGGGACAGAGCTGCTCTGTGGTTGAAGGTTACACCACACTGCTTTTTGACAAAGCTGCTATTTTTATGTTGCCTTCACTCCAATTTTGTGCCGGAGCCTAAATATATAGAATGAAGTGGCCTATTTTCATTGTGTGGTGTTAGTTGTTTTGTTTCAATAAAGTAAACATTAGAAATACTCTTGGCTCATTCTGCCAATGTTTCCATTACTGCAGTCTATTTCCAGAGGCTTTGAACTTCACAACAAACAGCAAGAAAGAAGGCAACAAAAAAGATGATTCTCTTGTTGGGAACTTGACGCTGAGGGTTTGGATGGAACAGGCTACAACAGAAGTTTCCCTTCTTTTCCTGCTTCCTACTTAAATAGAAAGGGGTAAAAGGCCCTCAGAGTGCCATTCCTTTAATGAGCGATAATAACTTGCTGTACAAGGAATGACTGTCTTGGATCACAACGGGCAACAGCAAGTATGAAAGCTTCATGTTAGTTATTGTGTGATGAATCTTGCTGAGGGAAATGGTGGAGAAAAAGAAGGGCTGTTTTGCAGGCTTTTGGGAGGTCCTGATTTCTGTGCAGCGTGCCTGAAGAGGCCTTATTCACCCACAGAGCTGTTGTAACTTCATCTGGATATCACTTTGTTTGCAGCCACCCTGCTGCAAGCTGGCAGCCTGTGTTTTTGCCATATTGGGGCTTCCAGTTCCACTTGCTCTGAAGCAGGTAGAGACCTTGTGCAGCAAAGCCTGCTTTTTTGTTACCAACTGAGATCATCCCTACTTACGTACACGTGTTTACTTCTGATTATTTTTGGTGGAGTGAACTGCCCTGACTATCGTGTGCAGTTTCTATTAAGTCCCCGGAGCTTTACTGCTTTAATGACTGGGGTTTTTTATACAAGCCAAAGTGGAATTATCACCCATGCAGGTTTTTTTCCACTTTTCTCTTGTTTGTTTTTGTGTGGGTTTTTTTTTTTTTTTTTTTTAGTTTCTGTTATACTATAATCCTTGGTCCTTAATGTATTTACTTTTTTCCATGGTACTCACTGTCAGTAAATACACTGTGAAGAAATTCTGTTTCATTCCAGGCTTTGTTTAGCTGGGCTAAGTAAGTTGCTCCTTAGGTCAACTTTTACAGTGTTGTCCAGCCTCTTAAGTTGTTCCTGTGCACCCATTCTCTGCAGCAGCTCCAGTTAAATCCATTTTCTTGAACTTGCTGGCTGAACTGACACATAGCCTACAGGTGAGGTCTCACCATGCAGAGAGAGTACTGCTTCTTTGTGTCTCTGAAAATAATTTCCTGATGTGTTTTAGGCTTCTATTCTGCCTCTCTTGTGGCTGCCTCATGCTGTGACTGACTTGATGCATCCACGTCTCTCTTCCTTTGGTGTTCTCTCAGTAATAAGCTGCCCTTTGCAGGAGTCGTGTTTGTTAATTCTCATACACACACGCTTTGTATTTTGAATTGCATTTCTCTTGTTGTCTTCAAGGTTTTTCAGCGTTTCAGTGGGATGTCCTGATCTTCCTTTGTATTGCTGCTTCCTAGCTTGCTTTCCTCAGCATCCCACTTTCTTTCAGATTTCTCCTGAGGGGTGGTAGATGTTAACTGTGCAATAGGGTCAGTGCCTGACAGGCTCCTTTATAATTTGCTTCCAGCTTTCACCTTCTTGCTCACTGTGCTGTCTTTTACCCTTTCAAACACATCTCCATTCATCTTGTCATGGGAATGATGGAGTACAAGCTTAATTATCAGTAGGGTGACCCTACTGAAATAGACAAGACAACGTAATGGATCTTACCTATTTAAGAACAGCGTCTTGTCAAAGGAAGGCATCAGGGTGGGGATTTATTTGCTTTGGTGGAGATAATGCTGGTTTTGGCACTCTCAGGTAGCCTTCCTGACTTCCAGCTGCTGCTGCAGATGTGTATGGGTCTCCTATAGGCTTGTGCCACATCTGCCAGCTCAGCGCAGGAATCACGGTTGCCTTAACACCCCAACATCACCACGTGCTTATGTGTCTGCAACTGAATCTCTCCAGATTACTGTAGCACACACTGGCAAACTTTTCCTGCATTTTACTGTCTTCTGTTGGTCTCCATATCTTCAGTTGTGCTGTTTCTCAGATGGTTTCTTCAGACTTGTGTGTTAGTGAGGCCAAAGTAGCAAGTCTGTTTCTGGTATTTTTTATTTTTCCTCTTTCTTAAGTGTAAGTACTGCTTCCTGTTCTTGCACCGTTTGATATTCACTTAACTTGGTAGGTGGATTGAAAATTCTTCCTGTTCTGTCTCCTTGTACCTCCTCACGTGCTCGTTTTATCCCCTCTCACCCTTTTTTCCCCTTTTTTGAATTTGTATGTCTTTCAGTCTTAAAGGAGTAGATAAATTCACATTTTATCAGTTTCTGCTTTGTTTCTGTTGCTGACATGATAACTTACTCTCTCCTGCACTCATTCCATCACTCACCGTGCCTTCACCCCAGTGTTTACTGTCATTTTAGAAACTGCTCCAGGTTTGTCTCTTTGCATTTGCAGGCAAATTCACTTTGATACCAGCTTTTTAAAATCTGCCTCTGACAGTGCTTGGGTTAAACATTGCATTTGTCTTCTTCAGTTTGTCTGTATCATGTGTTAAACTGCTTGGGTAAAGAGGGAATGGTGGTGAAGCCAGAGGAAGCCACTCAAGAAGTTAATGTGAAGGCTCTGGTAGTCAAGGAAGATGGTGTAATTCTTCCGAGCAGCTGAGTGTTAAAACTACAAAAAGGCAGAAGTTTTTGACAGGAAAATTTTCTTATTGAGATGTTTTAAGCGGAGCACACAAACTGTCTGTGTGGACATTGACAAGGTAACTTTTCCATGCTAAAAAAAAGAGCCTTTTCCTTCTCAGAGTAGTGCTCCAAAACAAAGATGGGAAACTGAGGGTCCTAAATCAAATAGCATATTGGTCCCTATAGTTGAGATGAAGGCCGCTTTCACTGTGTGGCTACCTCATGGTGTATACTCATTTTGACATGAATATGTTAAAGATCTGTAAATATCTGTTTTCCTTCTAGAAAGAAAAGCAATCAAAGCCTGTAAAGCTGAGGGTTTTACTCAAACACATGATATGGTTGGGGCTTGGGGAAGGTGAACATGACCTTCCCCAGCAGGGTTGTCAGAACTTCCCCCTGAAATCATGACACTTCATTGTCCCTTGGCCACAGGAGGGAACCTGCTGCCCCAGGCATGTAGAGAGAGGAAGCAGGACTGAAGAAAAGACCAAGTGTAATGCACAGAATCAGTGGTAGTACCAAAATTGGAACCCCAAGGAGAGGACACAATGTGTGAGGAGCAGAGGCACTTCTGGTGCTCCTTGAGATGAAGCAGCTTCTGCTGCTACTTTAGGAAAGAAAGAAACTGAAATTTTGCAGCTCTGTCTAGAGGAAAACTGTAGTGGTTTTTCATTCTCCTTGGTTCCTGCAGGTTTTTATCTGAAAGAGTTTGGTTTTTTTTAAAGATAATTGTACTAATAAGTTTAAATATGTATAAGCAAGATGTGTTATAACATCTGTAGTTCATTGGAGCTGGGTACCAGTGTCTGACAGATGGGGAATAGAGCCCAGCCAGGTCAAGGAGTTTGGCCTCAGCAACTCATCCAGGGAAGGAGGCAAGTGAGAGTGGAGGCTGAAGGGTATTGAGGAGATAGCGAGAATAACCCTGGCATGGTAGTGATCAAGTGCCAGGAGTCAGCTGAGTGTGGTGAGGGATGGCAGAGGGCTGAGGAGGAGTGGGGATGCAGCCTTGCCAGCGAAGGCACCCAGGGAAGGGCTAGGAACCCCTCCTGTGAGAGATCCTCAAAGTGCATGGAGAGACTTTGGCTTGTGACGGGTTGTTTGTGCTGGGGGAGGCTAGAGCTATGGAGGTGCCAGAGGAAGAAAACACCTTGATCTTGCTGGTGGAAGAGTCCTGGTTTCTTTGTGCTGATGCTTCACCTTACGCTCTTTCAGCTAATTTAGGAGGTCTTGCTTGTCCATATGCAAGATAACAGGAGAGAGCTGGCATGTGACCCCTCTGGGAGTCCAGAATTAGACAGCCACAGCTGCTGTGTGGTGGTACGAGGACTTAGAGCAGTTTGTTACAAAAATTACAGGTTTTCTAGACTCTAAAACATAAAGCGCTGATGGCTGGGAATGTTCCTGGTATGAAGGGATAGGAGAAAGAGACGAGGAAGATAAATGAAGTTGAAAAGCAACTCCCTCCCTGTCAGTCCAGGTGCTACTGTTTTGTTGTGAACATCTATCTTTCCTCTTTCTCTCTTCCGTCGACCAGAAAGGGGTCCTTTGGCAGACCCTCCCTTCTCCTGCTCTTCATCTGTGCAGAGAAAATGAATTCAAAGCAGCAAGTTGGATGGGGCTATGAAGGAAGAGGAGTGTTGCATAGGAAGCTTCAGTACCTTTTTTTCATGTGACTCTTCTGGGAAAAATGGCCTGCATATTTCTGCTCTGGTCTATCAAAATAATTTGCTACACTTCTAAAGGAATGTCACTTCAAAAGGGAAGCGGCAGTTGCAGTCTCTTTAATCAACTTCTCACTACTTGTGGCAGCAACTGAGATGAAAACAGAGTCACTTTCTCTTCTAACTCTAGCCCAGAATTCTACTTATCTCAGTATTCTGACTCCATAATCCATCCTGCTCCCAGAACAAAGGAATTCACCTGATATAGAGATGTATTATTTTCCTTTAACATTAAAAGTGAGGGGAGAAGGACAATAGAACTTGGCAGAAAATAATCAAGGAGGCTAAAAGCCTAAACCCTAATAGTTTGGGCTTCTGAAGTTACAAATATTTTTTGAATGGATTTAGCATCTCTTGACAGGGTGTAGAAGGAAAAGTCAAAGCACTTGTAGCATCTGTTTCCATCCTATTTAGAAGTAAACACAATTAAGAAAAAAGTGGCACATGAACTCATCTACCAAATCTTGCCAGGCTTTTTTAGTTTTTAAGCAGTAATCAATCATGTACCTGGCAACCTTGGCTCTTGGACATCCAGAAATTACAAAGGTCTCTGTATCATATATACAGCAAGTCCCACTTGTTCTGAATGCACTGAACTTCCCTTCATATGTGGATGAGGTGTACCTGGGTGACGTGCAAGTGTCAGCAGCTTTTGAATCAGAGCTGTTCTTTTCCCTCCTCTGCTCTTGAAAAAGAGGCAAGAACCTATTCATTTTTGAAGTCTTTAAAGAACCACTATACTTACCCATCCTTGTGAGTGAAAAGGGTGATTCTATGTTTCAACTTAACTACAAATAAAATAAGCAATTAAGCTCTTTGGTCTTGTTAGCTGTTAAAAATGCTTTAAATTCCTTTATGTTATAATGATGGGTGTTTGTGTTAGTTATGTGGGATTAAGGGTAAAAAAATCAATTCTGAAGGAATTTAGGCTTTAGGGAAGGGGAAAGGTGAGAGAAGCTGATTTGTCCACTTCTAAACGATAATTTGCAGAAGGCAAACCTGAAAAGACAAATCTTGTTGCTCATGGGTGTGGTTGGGATTTTTATTTGTGATGTCCGCTCGGTCTACCTACTTCTTTGTAATTAAGTCTCCACCTTAATGGATGTGCTCTGAAGCCCTTGATAATGCTCTAGTCCTTAAAGTGTATGCTATAGAGCCCAGGGAGATGAAATATATTTAAGGAGAGACTGACAAGGATCTTCCAGAAGGAACATGATTCATTTTAAAGCTTTCAGCTTCAATTCCAGTGCCCATAAGTGAAGCAATAAGTGCGCAGACATAATTTAATAGCCTGCATTCAGAGTTTCCATCAAACAAATTCTGCAGTGAATTATATGTCTGTGCACTGCATTAATCTGGCTAGTTTTGCCTGAGTCACTGTAAGGGAGGCTCAGCTGTTCTTTCTAATGGTGGACCTGTGGGGACAGTAACTACAGTGGGACAGTGACAAGCCGCTGTCTTCAGCCAGCAGAGCTATTTGCAAAGTGAGCTTCTCTCTCTAGTGTAATGAGTAATCTCTGACTCGTGTACCTGGAGCTTTCCTGTGCTGCTAGACACTTTCTGAACGCTCCAGGAATTTTGCTTGGCAGCTCTGTCACCTCAGTCAGTTTGCAGAGGAGAGGGAGGAAATATCATTTAGTGTTTGTAAACTCAGTAGGAAATCAAGTTAAATTACTAAAGCTTATAAAAGTTAAGGAGTGTACTCAATTAAGTGTATAGCAGTCAAGTGGCATACAAACCATTCCCTGACATTTAGCTTTGTCACAGAATTTTAGGGCCTCTCTTGGTTTGGTCAAAGACTTGAGTAAACTTTTAAAGGCTTCTGGCCCTCCCCACACCACTGAGAACTGGAATTACACAGACAACATCCTCCTCTGCAGCAGCACAGTTATGCTGAAGTTTCATGTTTGTAGGACACCACTAAACCAAATTGTTTTATAAAACCAGCTGACCTATGGTACGCTACTTATTTCAAGGCAGAAGAGGAAGAAGAACAAACTTCTTTGTCTCCTTGATGCAAAATTGTAATCTTTGAGCTTTTAATATATAGATATGTGAAGCACAAAGGAGTCTTTGTCAGGTTAGGAGTTACTTTTATGTTGGATAAGAATGCAAAAGGGATTCTGAAAAATACCAGAATTGCCAGGTATTAAATTCTGTGTCCAGAAGCTAATACTTGAACTACAATTTTTAGGAGCAAATGTAGAGAAGAAGGTAGGGATGCTAATGAAATGGCTTAGAAATCTCCCATTGATGGAATTCAGCATGATTCTGGTAGCTTAAAGTCCTTCCTTTTCTTAGTTCCTTTCTTGCATTCACCAAGTCATCTTCTTAAGACTAATTTGGTTTTCTTTAGGTGGTTTCTTGTAATGTTGTTGGAGATTCTGTTACATTTGTTGTCACTGTCTCACAAACTTCGCCTGCGACCACAGAAGGTCAATCATACAGTGTGAAACTGTCTCCACTTCACTTGCAGGTAAAGCATCAAGTGTTCTCCCTTTTTTTCCTTTTGTTACGTCTCATCCTGTAGCTGAGCTGAACCTCCTCTTTGCAAAATACCTACAAACTGCGTTTAACTCTGGTGAAACGTTTAATAGTATTATAGTTTCCCTCTTGGGAAAGTGATAAATAAATTAAGCCACCTTTTTGGAAGAATATGGGTAGACTACTTGGATGTATAATGTATAATAGCAATCATAAATAATAAAAAGCAATATCCTTTTTGATTGGCATGCACTTTCAAAGCTTAAGTAACTTCTGCCTCCTTAGACTGCCACTTTGAATTTACTTACGCAGAAACTTTGGCAAGACTTAGTGTGGAGCTTGACCTTCACTTGCTTTACAGGACACCAGAGCACTCTCCAATAACTGCTTTCCTATCCACAGCTTCAGCTCTATGTGAAAGACAAAGGAGAAGATGTCAAAGTTGAGTGGTTCCTCATTAACGCCGATGAAACCAACTTTGAAATCCAGCCAACAGTGCAGGAGGTCAGTCAGTATGTTTTAGTTGTTGTAATGGCAGAGAAGATGGGTCTCCATCCCTTCAGTGCAAAACCCAGCATAATGCTTTAGGTTAGCTGTAGAAGTGTGTAGAGCCAAAGTATCAGGTGAGGCTGGAAGAGCTGAAGCAAAAATGCCCATTCATTTCTGTTGGCTGCCTTCAGTAGAAGCATCGAGCAGTTAGCTGTCAGCAGCGCCGTGTTGAACTGCTTCAGTGATATCTGCCATGGCTCATCCATCAAAACCCTACTTCTCTGAAATCTAGGAGGATTTCTCAAGGTTACTGAAGCATTAATGTTAAATCAAGCCTGTATTTGACAGACTAATGACTTGGCAAACTTATTTCAAATTGAAAGGTGTGAAAAGTGTCTGTTCCTGAATACCTTCTCTCAGAGCACTTCTAAAATAACAAACCCCCAACAATTGTAATGGTATTCCCATCAAAGTAATTAGAAAGTTGCACCTTCCTTAACTTAAATAAATTTTGAAATGTGGCAGCAGTAGTTAAGGAGCAGCTCTGAAAAAAATACTGTTATTTAAGGAAACAGTGGGTGATTTAAAAAGGTATTGATGCTTTTGGAAATGCACCTTGTCTTAGTATATAAACCTCGATTGTCTTAGTATATAAACATTGATTCATTGTTTTGATTTATTTTATTGAGACATCCTCTGAAAAAATTGCTTTATGACCAAGACTTCTGCCTTTGACCTTTCACAATTACAAACTTTTTTGGCACAAATGTGCTAACTTAAGCCTTTTTCACAACAGTGGGGGGACACTTAACTTGTATTTTGTGAAGTCATTTCTCTGACCAAAGGCCTCTTTAAAAAAAATGGTTTATTGTATATTAGAGATGCTTCTAAAAACCTGTGCTGAGTGGCCTAGAACTGCAAGGGTTTATGACCATAGTTTTTGTATACAAAAATGTGAAACTCGTAACTGAAGACAGACAAGTCTTTTGAAGTATGTTTTAATGTAGGTTTTACTGTGCATGCCTAGCAGTGTAAATGACCTTTGTGCATTGAGCTGGCACGCTGATTATCCACATACTGGACAGTCATTAAGTACTTACTGGCAAATGCAGATGACTCTGGTACAGTCACTGGACTTCACAGGACTTCTCATATCCTGCTTTTTGAGAGGTGCCCGAGTCCAGAGTTGCAAAGGAGTTATTTTCTGTGCTTTGCCTTGGTTTTTATAATAAGCCTGTTAATTTCTTAATAGCTAAGGGCTTTATTTTAACTTTGAAATGAGGCTCCTTAACCAAACTGCATTCCAAATAACTATGGCAACATCAGAAAATACTGAAGTGTAGATGTCCAATGATTATTGTTGCTGTCGTTACCATTAAATAACAACTGTGAGGTTAAGTTGGTGGCAAAACGAGAGGCAGCTGGGATTCTGCAACTGGGCAGCGTTCTTCAGCAAAGTGTTTAGGTAAGGGCAGGGGAGGGAAATTACCTCCAAAACAGTGAAAACTAACTATAATTTATCTGCTTACTTAAATATTAAAAACAATGAAATTACTGAAACCAAAGATTTAGACTGCCTAATTCACTTCATGAATATTTTTTTAAGTAAAAGAGTGCAGATAATTCTGCAAGTTGCAGAAATGTACCACTGCCTCTTTCTTTGATGGCTGGTCGATGGAGCAGGGTGTGAGCAAAGCAGAGTGTCTGTGGGACTGGTCGGTGCTGTTTTATGTTTTGAACAGTAGCGACCTGTTGTCAGAGGGTGGTTAGGTAAGGTGGCAGCAAAACAGGATTTCTGTATACAGCATTCCTGGGATTTTTCTGAAACACCCTGAATGTTTTTGTAATACTTGGGTAATTGGGAAAGGGCTGTTCCTCCCAATTTGTTTGACCTGTTGTGCCAGCTGCAAGCGTACTCTCAGGAGCGTAGAAGCCATTGGGTGATCATTCTCCCACACCTAAGAAGGGACCGAGGCTTTTGAGATGACGGGTCGCCTCCTATACCGAGAACTCCGTAGTGGAGGACCGTGGTGCAGGATGCTTGAGGGGCAAAGCAATGCCATGCTCTGCCATGTTCACAGCAATGCAGTTGCTGGAGGCTTCAGCTGTTAGTGCCTTGCAGCTTAGTTGTGCAGCGTGGCTGCACCAGTGTGGGCCAGGTAGCGCTGAATGCTGGTGATGCAGAGCCATAGTGTTATCAAGGCAACCTACCAGGATTAGGCCTTCAGACCCCAACTTGATTTCCCTGCTTGTGCAGTCTGGGTGTCGTTGTCATCAGTGTACCTTGTCTTTACAGCAGGGCCTTGTTTGTTGACAGTGGCATGCTGTTTGTGGACATGCACCCATCAAACAGCAGCATGCAGGAGGGTACCTTTTATCTGCTTTTATGTGATTATTGCATTCTCCATCTGTTCTCTAACTACATCCATGAAGAGGTTCGCTTTCTTTTAATAAAGCCTTGTTCTGTAATGGTAAAACCTCTCAGATGTGGTATCAGGTGAGAAAAGATGGATGAGTCCTTCTGTTGTTTAGGTCAAATCTCTGTCTACTACTTCAGTCTTTTCTTTAGAAAAGAAACCTCACTGAGATTTCTCCTGTGGTGCCTTCAGATCAGCTGGGTAACAGACTGCCCGTTCTGTGATAGCTTAATTTAAAAATCCACTCCCTGTAGGTAAATGAGCAGAAGAGGCTTCCTGAGCAGCATGACATAGGAAGCAGGCTTCTCCGGGAGCATAGGGAGGGCAGGGGCACTTCACTGTCCTCATACACCTTACAATTAATTGTGTGGAGCAATGTGTGCAGGCAGAACCTGTGGTCTGTTCTGATCTCTCAGGGACAGCAGTGTTAAACACCGATTGCAGTGAGATTTTTGGATGCACAAATGTATGAGTCAGTCTCCCAGAGCAGCACAACTGTCAGTCCCTACAGTGCACTTTTCAGCAAGGTTGAAGACCTCCAGGAGATGCTGTAATAATTTTTACAGTACAGCACAGGATTAAGTTCTCAACTGTTGCAAGCTGGCATACCTCCCATTAAATCAGTGGAATGGTGCCGATCTGCTTGTCTAATGGCCTGGTCTGCTCTCTCAGTGAAGTGCAAAGCAGTAGAAAAACTTCAGAACACCACCATAGGATACAAACTGTTAACGAAGCTTCCATTTTTGTGGCTAATAGCTGTGCCTTCCTAACTTTCAGAACAGCATGTGGCTTTTTCAGTGTGTATTTGTAGTTTTCCTTTCATAAGTAATATAAAAATGTAAGCAATTATTTGTGTGATCTCTTATTTCACTTTGTTGTTGGCAACAGAAACCACGTCTCTCTCTGACAAAGTTAATGTTGGATGGCTTTGGTGGTTTAGATGTACTACATTAATTTTTGTCTTAATTTCCTCCTCCTGAGTTTTGAGAAGCATAATTGTTTATTTTCTCTTAGGGACAAACAGCAGGCACATGTGCAATATCTGAAACACTCGGAGATGTTTTGAAGAACCTGTTTAGCTCAGTTTCTCCGTCTGTAGTGTTGAGTACGAGGCCTACAGATATAAAAGATGTTCAGGTAAGTCTTAGTCCTACCGAAATCTTTTGAGAAGTGTCCTTCTGCTTAGTGTTTTTATTATATATTGATGACTCACAAATGAGTTAGTTTGACGCCATTTGGTGATCAGAAATAATTGGGAGAGTGAGGAGTCTCTTTCTCTGGAGGGTTTTAAAACCTGCCTGGACACGTTCCTGTGTGACCTGATGGAGGTGAACCTGCTTTAGTCAGGGGACTGGACAGGATGATCTCTAGAGGTCCCTTCCAACCCCTACATTTCTGTGATTCTGTGAATGCATTCTTTAAAATAACATAGCCTTTGGCAGTGAAGGCTGTGTGGTCATGACTCCTTTGTGGCTGCTGGATGTCACACCCCATCGCAGTCAGCTTCCCTGTATCCATATGACAGAAGTGAAAAGTAGTTAGTGTTTGCATATGTGTGATCTTCTTGCTCTGCTTGCTTTTCACAGGATATGCAGAAGACAAGTCTTCTCCCTCAGGGCACTAGTCCACCTAAACCTCCAAGGGCTCATGAACTCAAGCTGCTGGTGAAGAACATTGCGGTAAACCTAACTGATCATAGTGCTGCAGGTAACGTGTCCCATGCATTGCTGCTCATTTTCAAGCAGGGTTGGGTTGGTTCTTAGTTTTTTTCTTTTGACAAATCATTTGGAGGTTCTGGGTTACAACCTTCTCTACAAAGAAGCTGTCAAAAATTGATGTACTCAGAGAAACAGGCTTAGTCATGCTTGTACAAAACTGCATGGTTTGGTTTATTTGAGCATTTAAACATCTTAATCTTCTTGTAAACAAATCTGTCCTTGTTGAAAACAAATTGAAATGAGCATATTTACAAAGTTGATTTATTATTTTCTAGATTTAATTTCTGAAGGTTGTCACTTTGGGTGTGCCCAAAATGAGGGCCTCAAATCCAGCTCTCCATTAACTGCTAGCAATGGCGTTGGTTTGGTTCAGTATTACCTTATTTTTACAGCTGCTTTTCTTTACTTTTGAGCAATTTTCTGATATATCTAAAACTCTCGTCCTCTATGTAAACTCTCCTCAAAATGTGGTGTTTTGTTGTCTGGGCTTCCTTTTCCCCCTCTAATAAAGTATCTCTGTGGGTAGGGAAGTGGAGTGTGAGCGGAGAATGAAGCCAAAAAGGAGGTCACTGCCTCGTGAGGTTGCAGTGTTGGTTTTGGAAAGAAGCACCAAGCCTGTCCTGCAAGTACTTAGATTTGCTTCAAGTGCAGGCACGTCTCCATCACTGATGGAAGTGCAAGCAAGCATATTTCAGATTTTGTGAGCGGAAATACAAATTTGAGGCTCTCTTTTTTATGGTTACTAACAGTTCCTTAACAGTCTTTTTATTGGAAGCTCGTGACTACTGAATTAGGCAAGGCACTAGTTTTGGATAAATATATCCTACTTGCTATGCTCCTTTTTTTCAGTTAGATGTAATAGGTTTCTGCCCAGACTCTTGCATAATGCTGCTTTGCTCATCCTGTTTGGAAGTGATTCCCCTGTTACTTTCTGCAAACTGTTTTTTAAAAACAAATTCTATTTATAGCAGTTCTGGAACTCTTTGCAGTGAAATGTCTTATATAAATAAAACTCTGCAGGAAACTGTAGATTGCAGGAATACTCATTCAGAATTTGTTATTACTTTACAATTTTGTAGCACAAATTAAGCTTTTCAGAAGAGCAGATAATTTTGGCTGCCTTTAAAACTCATGAAATGAGATACCTTTGTGTGCATACAGTGCATGCAACAGAGGATTGGGCTTCGGGGAAGCCTCTTTGCTTGCTCTCTGAAAATTAGAGGGAGAGGAGACAGTTAAAGTGTTTACTTGGGAAACCCAGATACTGAGAAATAAAATCACTATGTGCTCTTCTAAAAGGAGATGGAGGGAATTTTGCTTGTTCCCTAGCAACTCTGGGAGTGTAAACAATTTGGAACCGAGTATGAGAAATAAAGCTTCACAGTGGAATTTAGCTGGCAGACTTGAAATCCAGTGGAAATACTGCGCTGCTGGGAAGATGCTAGCTTCTATGCATAGCTTGCTGCCTTTTAGTTATCATTCCCTTCCCTTTTTCTGTCCTTGTCTTGCAGCAATAGTTAATTATCCTGTTGCAATTCTTAGTCTGTGTGTACAATATTACAGGCTAACCTGCATAGATACATAAGGGGGTGGAGTCGGATGGGGTGGGGGGGAGAGTGTCTTGACGTGATCATTATTATCCTATAAACCATGGATGCTAATATTAATATGGTTTACATGAAACTGGGAGGAGTGGCTGATTCACCAAAAGGCTGTGCTTGAGAGTGGCTTGAGAGTTGGGCAGAGAGGAACCTCATGAGGTTCAACGAGGACAAGTGCAGAGTCCTGCACCTGGGGAGCAACAACCCCATGCACTAGTACAGGCTGGGGATTGACCTGCTGGTGAGCAGCTCTGCAGAGAGAGACCTGGGAGTGCTGGTTGATAACAAATTAAACATGAGCCAGCAATGTGCCCTTGAGGCCAAGAAGGCCAATGACATCCTGGGATGCATCAAGAAGAGTGTGTCCAGCAGGTTGAGGGAGGTTCTCCTCCCCCTCTACTCTGCCCTGGTGAGGCCTCACCTGGAGCACTGTGTCCAGTTTTAGGCTCCCCAGCTCAAGAGGGAAAGGGAATTTCTGGAGAGAGTCCAGTGCAGGGCCACCAAGATGATCAGGGGACTGGAGCATCATCCTTATGAGGAAAGGCTGAGAGACATGTGACTGTTTAGCCTGGAGCAGACTGAGGGGAGATTTCGTGAACACTTAAAAATATCTAAAGGGTGGATATGAGGAGGATGGGGCAACACTTTTTTCTGTAGCGCCCAATGACAGGACAAGGGGTGACAAACAAAAAACTGGAACACAGGAAGTTCCACTTAAACACAATGAAAAACTTCTTTGCTGTGACGGTGAGGGAGCCCTGACACAGGCTGCCCAGGGAGAGTGTGGAGTCTCCTCTGGAAGTTTTCAAAACCCACCAGGATGCATTCCTGTGTGACTTGATTGAGGTGAACCTGCTTTAGGAGAGAGTTGGACCAGATGATCTCTAGAAATCTCTTCCAGCCCCGACCAGTCTGTGGTTCTATGGTTTATAGGGGCTTGTGGCTTTCCTATAGATATGTGTTCAACTGGTGAGTAACCAGTAGCAGAACTGGTCTCTGTGCATGGGCTGTGCCCATTTTTATCTCCTTAGTTTGTGTATGTAAACAAAGATTATCCTAGATTGGATACTATTGGTACTATACAGTCCACAGTGCATCATCTAGGGCAAAAGGGATTTCTGCTTTTAAGGAAAATAATTGTTAGTTGTGTACACCAGGGTGTGCGGGGCAGACATGCTGAAGTAGCCTGTTTGGTGTCAGTCGGTCAGAGGCCGTGGTGTCATTTTATGCAGAGCTATACAGGCACTTCTGCCTCAGGGTGCTGAGTGCTGCCGGCAGCAGGAGCAGGCTGCAGAGACATATGGCTAGGTTAACAGAAAACCATCCCAGGTTCATTAACTCAGGCTCAGCTCACTGTGAAAGCAGCTAAACTACTTACTCCAGGCTTAGCCTGGATCCCAGATAAGCTGTGTGTACACAGTTCTTTGTCTCCTCTAATAACCTTGCCAGGCCCAAGCCGCTTCTTTGCCTGAGACAGGGCTTGTCCATAGCCCCTGTGCACCACTGGAGGACAACTGAGAGTTGATGATAATAAATAGACCTAGAGTTTTCTGTAAAACTTGAGGCAGTATGACATTTGTTTGCTTTGCACACAGTCAATACTGAGCTTTTTGTCACTTTCCTTGATGTTTTGGAACTCTGGGACTGACACAATTTCTAATGCTGTTTAAGCCATACAAAATAAATTGTTTTAAGAGGAACACTTCACGCAAACTATTTTCCCTTAGAGCAGCAGTAAAACTGCTCTAATATGTCAACTTGCCATGCTGTCAAATTCCAAGATCAAGGTAGAGATAATTCTGCACCAGGACTCCAAGATGCCATGAACTTGTTAAAAACCACAAAGCCATTGTTAATTAACATGACTGTCATCATTCATTTGTAGAAAAATCTTGCTTTGATGTCCAAAGAAACCACTATGACTGTGGCCAGTAAGAACTTTTGAAAACATCTGAGTTTTTTAAAGTGACTGAAAGGAACTTTAACCTCTCCCTGCCTCAGACCCACACCACCACCTCCTCGTTGTTCATACTGTCTCCCCATCTTTTTTGATGTTTGTATGCCTGTACTTTTTTGCCTCATCTCATGATTTAAATTGGGTTGTCCTGTTTCACACTATGTACAACAATGCACAGGACAACAATGATGCAGTCTTGACCATCGCCATTAGTGTAGGTAATTTACAAACTGGGGGAAGGCATCTGTTCTTGAGGGAGGATGAGGAAGTGTTTGCAATAGTCTATTCAAAAACATAGTATGTAAGGAAGCAGGTTCTTTACTTTCTTTTGAGTAAGTGGGCCTTTTGGGGGATGGAATACCGATAACTGGATATTGATTTTTCTTGCTCTTACAGGCAGCACAAACCTTGCATGTATAGTTCAGTTGAATGACCCTATGCAGAAGTTTTCCAGCTCTGTAGCCAATAATACTGCAAATCCCTTTTGGAAGGAAGAGTTTATCTTGTAAGTAACTTACCTATTGAGAATACTTTTTAGAGTAAAGCATCTTTTTTTACTTAAAATATATCAAGTGTTTGATGACTAAATGACAATTTGAAAAACGTCCAGTCGGGTGGCCTCAGAGAAATCTGCAGCTGGTTGGGACTTCAGGATATCTAATTACCCTCTGCATGGATATGAAATAGATCTCTAGAACTTCACTCTCAGGTATCTAATTCTAGTAAATAACAGCAGTAACACCCATAATAAATCACCTTATGTTTTCATACAGTGCCAAAAAAAAAAGATGTTAGCAAGGTTTTGAAGGCACTTCGAAAACTGCATTTGAGAAAATCTGATGTCTCTCCCGTTTTCTTCCCTGAGTGGAAAATGTACAAAAAACCTGACCATCTAAAAGAATGGTGGCTATGGTTAAAAAGACAATGTCAAACTAACTAGATTTTTTTCTTCTGTAGAACAAAAATGGGACTTTTGGACAGTATTCATCACAGTATTCTGTGATGCCCACAGCATCCATAAATAAGGTCAAAAGTCAGCAGTTCTAAAACTATTCTCATTTCAACTTTATAGCAGCACAGCATAAAGATCTGGTAGCTTCTGTATTGTATGAGTTGAGGAAGGAGGAGTCACTGATGGCAGGGTTGGTCAGAGGGATGTTTCTCTTGTGGCTTTGAATACATGCACAGGCAGGCAGAAGGAGCTTCCCAAAGAGATACTGCCATGCAACATACTGCAGAAACTGTTATGTTTTTCTTTCAGATTATGAAGGCGAAAGCACTTAATGTGTAGTGGAGTCTCTCTGGTTCTTATTGTAGCTTTTCTCTCCCATCTCAGTTCCATTTCACTCTCTACATATATAATTTAATATATATATATTTCAGAGAGTAATGCTGCTTGTTTTGTGTGACATTTTTGTTCACTTTCTAGTCTCAGCCTGGCATCCACTGTATCTGTTCCTTCTCTTGCAAAGCAGAGGCTTAGCTTACAAGGAACTGAGTATGTATTGAGACCTGTGTCTGTCTGTACTGACTGCTCTCTTCCTCCTTAGTGCTCTTTCTCAACTTGAAGGAGGAGTGAGCATGCAGTGCATAGATGTTTTTCTGTCTCATTGCAGTCTGATGTACTGCACCCATGAATGTTTTGATTGTGCAATACAGAAACAGGAGAGCTGAGGGGAAAGTGACAGATGCTGCTTGATTTTGAAGGAAGGCACCAGGATTGGTCATCACAAGTTGTACAGGACTTGGAGAACACTGAATCTTTCCATGGGTGCAGGGGGTGAAGATGACTAGAAATCAGTATAGTCAGTGAATTAAAATTTATGTTGCAGAACCACACTGAAAGGCCTCACCTTTTTATGTGGTCTGATGGAGGTGAGGTAACTACTTCTTATCCTGCTGTCAAGTAGAAGGCCACATAAGAAGCTCTTTTCCTTTAGACATACTCAGTCCAACGACTTTTAAAGTATGGTTTTAGGGCCTACAGTTTTTTGTGGAAAGCTGCAGGTCAGACATTGTTCTTCTGTGACAGTGTGCTGCGTTGACATCAAGACTTAAGGATTAACTTGACGCAGTTTCTTCTCCACAGTAAGATCTGTGGGGAAATGCACTTCTGTAGAAGCTTTCTACTGTAGAGTACTCAAAGGGCTTCAGCCACTGGGTGTGCAAATCACTTCAGCCATCTGTTGGTAGGACAGTGTCCATGCTCAGTGTTGGAAAGCAGACATGTTCACAGTGATTTCTGACAGGAAATTTGGCAGAATAATAACATTTCCAACTGAAAGTACAGAAAGAGGGAAGGCAGGATGTGATTAAGTTGGCTGGAATTTGACCTTGACACTAGGGATAATGCTGGGTTTTCCATGGCGTTGGCTGCTTCTCAGAAGTGCATGAGGTAAGCTTGGGGACTTCTACAGATGAGTGATCAGGATTTGGCTGCATACGTTCTTTCAAGTTCACATTTCTCCCCTCCCTGCCTTTTCTTTTTTCAAAAACAAAAATATCCACCAGTGTACTGACCACCGTGTCAGGCTCTCCTCTAGCTTCATGGGAAGAGCAGGAATAGTACCCTTGAGGTGCTTCCTTTCAAGTTTTGGAGGTGCAAGAGAGGAGAGGAGAGGAATGGCAGGGAAGAGCTTAAAACCTGCTGCATAGGTCATATCCCACAGCATCTAATGGAGGTGGGATGCCTGCAACCAAGATCACACTATCCTGAAATGGAGACATAAAAATAAAATACATGTATATTTGCCCTTAAGATTTTTTGCACAACACCTGCTGGGAAGGTTATAAAGTCAATATTTACTGGAAGGTTCCTCACTGGGTACCCAGTTGTCTTCACTGTCTCAATTAGAGCAAAGGTTTTGTATCTGTTGTCTGATCCATCTTATGAAGTACTGCATGTGCCAGTGCTAATAGTTCATGTCAGTTCTGTCACGCAGAAACTAGTTTTTGTTATCTTGCAAAATCCTTACAGTCTTATTAGGGAAAAGCAATACTGATCCTTCTCATGTAAGACTGTCACTGCTTTTATTTACTAGCATCTATCTTGCTTTTGCAAGATACTTTCCTGCTTTGAAAGGATACCCCACAGCTTTGAATGGGTTGTTGATTGGACCTGTTCCAGATCCTGACTTACAAATTGGATCCTGCCAGGCAAATCTGGTGCTTCGGTATAGCAGTTGGATTAGGGACCAACATCACTTGAAGGGCATCAACTTGTCAGCTACTGGGGAGAGGGAAAACCTCTGAAATTTTAGGAAAACAAACTTCTGCAACAGTGTTGGAGGGAATCAGGCCGTCTGACTGTGATCCTTTCAGTCAGTTTTACCTGAGGGCAAAAAGACACTGCAGGCAGTGTACACAGCAGCCTGGCAGTGCGGCCTTGCAGTGCTGCCTGCCTCTGTTAGCTGGTTGTACTGCCTGGCACAGTATGGGCCAAGAGGAGTCAGGGTGGTGGCAGCCAGAATGGGAAAGGGGAAAACCTAAGTGGGAAGGAACGTCTGCTCACCTGCAAAGGCCTAACAGAGTTTCATTTACTTCACAGTGAACTAAGTGCCAAATCAAAAGCATTGCAGCTGCAAATAGTAGAAGATGGAAAGTTGGATAGTAAGTATTAAAACTGAATTATCTTGTATGATCAATTTGTGAGCCTCATGAACTGTTGTTGTAAGTCCTTTTGTTCTATGCGTCTGTACAGCCAAATGAGAAACTACCAGATTTCTGAACACACATTAAAGTGCTGATACCTTCTGCTGACTTGTCCTGGCAGTGAAATTCAATGTTCCTCAAGCATGGCTCTAGGAAGCCTTGGGGGTGAGAACAGCTGTGGAAGGGAGATCAGCTGAAAATAGCCAACTAAATTTGTACCAGACTGACAGCTTGTGGAAAATTTATGACTTGGTGGTGTTTTTAAATACTGTAAGCCTGTCCCCAAATGTAGGGCCTGGAGTTGAAATACATGGAAAACTGCAGTTCACTGATTGACCTGGGCTAAGTGCTGTCTATGTAGACCATTACTTCCACCAGTAAACATGGCCAGAAGAGAGAATACATTGTTCACTTGTGTTCATCTTCCTCAGAGTTAAGGTTAAAGAGAAACCTTGAGTTTCTTTCTGCACATACTGAGTCTTCCATGTGCTGATATCCTAATTTTTCAGCCTTCTAAACTTCTAACAGATCTGCTGTGGGGAATTTTGGTTTCAAGCTAAGCTTTCCAGGTCTTTCTGTGGCTGAAGGCGAATCATGGGTGTTAATCCTAAATCCTTCTTTTAAAGCCCCAGAGGCTGCCTAGGTTAAACACACTTACTATGATTATGTTAGATTAAACACTATTCAGGTATAAAACACACTTACAGAGGGTTTGTGGAATCTCTTTCTCTGGAGATATTCAAAACCCACCTGGATGTGTTCCTGTGTGACTTGATTAAGGTAAACCTGCTTTAGCAGGGGAGTTAGACTAGAAGATCTTTTGAGGTCCTTTCCAAGCCTTAACATTCTGTGATTCTGTGATTAGATTGGATTAAATATAAAGCATGGGGGCTGAAACATTTTTACCACTTGATTGTGTTGATGCAGTTTGCAATTAGCTTTAGTGGCAAGAGAAGCCCTCCACTGAACTAATGCAGTTGGTTTGTTTGGAGAAGCATTACCTTTCTCATGGAAGTAAAGGGTTAGGTGGGTGCTGAGACCAGAGAGCGCATTCAGGTCTTTGCATGAGCTTTGTAAACTTGCTCCAGGTACTCATGGCTTTGACTTCACTGAAGACATGAGGCAACACCATAAATTCTTCTCAGGTACTCTGTGTGTTCTTTTGCTGATACAGAGATTTGCCATAGCTGGAAATAGTAACTGTATTTCATCTCTTGGATCCATTTGCTTTTTCCTTCCTGTGTCAGATTTCAGGTGTAAAAACAGATAAAAAGGAAGCATTACTTTTTGACACTCAAGCTTTTTGTCTGTGTTCTAGTACTGTCAGTTGCATTCAATTTAGTTCAGGAAAAAATTCAAAGTATCAGACGAATCTCTTCATACCCACTGATGAAAAAAATGTGCTTTTACCTCATGATGTCTTGTGATAGTGCATTAAGGCTTGGCTAATAACTTATTAGATAATAATATTTTACCTAAGCCACTGTTAATAAGTAATATAGCCAAGTGGACAGTGTTTGATTTTTGGTTTTGGGTTACTGTATTTAATTTAATTTTCTATCTAGATAATCAGTGCAATACCGGCAATTATTTGAGGCATTGGGAAGTCAAATGTAGGCAAATGCTTTAAATGATTTCTCTGATGGGGATGATGGTTTCATTTTAACAAAAAAATTGGGATCTTTATACAGTCAACAAATGAATATTGATTCTTGCATAAAGTTTAGTCTTGCCTGTACCTGACCATCTTTAGTTATGGCTCTTTCAAACAATAGCACTAATATTCCACATCCTACTGGGAGTGCAACTGCCAGCCTGGTTTCTTGAAGAAAAATGTTCCAATTGATTGCCCTGTCATCATTCTCCCCTCTTCCTTACCTTCTTAGCTGTTCTTCTCTCAAAAGTTTGTACAGAAAACTCAAAGTAGAATCATATTAGTGAGGAGAGAGCTGGGTAGTGCGACTATAATGTAGATCTCTACTTGTCTTTGAATTTTGCAGAAAACTAGAATTTAATCTCTGAAATTGTGCAGTAGTTTCACTAACAGTTTGCTCCAGTCTAGTGTAGGTGACAAAGTGAGAGGAGGAAAAAACCAATTGCTAAACTAAAGTTCAAATTAAGACTGTTCTAGTGCTATACCAGTTTACTGGGGATCCAGAGCATTGTCTGAAATGAAAAATGCAGGTAACTGGTTATAGAGATTGTTCAAGAACCTAATAGTAATATTTCTGTATATTTTCTTTTTTTCTAAGCATTCTGCATATACAGTAAAAAAATGGCCATTAGTGGCAAATAAGTAATATTTAATGTCTCCATTCTTTTCCTTTGCACAGTATTAGGCCAGGCTGAGGCAGAGTTATAAAATGGAAAGAAAGCTCTGAAAACTGCCATGTTTCTGCCCTGTGGTATAGAACCAGTTCTTGCAATTAGCTGCCTGTGTTCTTCCTCCTCCTTT
Source organism: Colius striatus (assembly GCF_028858725.1). Lineage (NCBI taxonomy): Eukaryota > Metazoa > Chordata > Aves > Coliiformes > Coliidae > Colius > Colius striatus. The sequence continues at coordinate 91,392,606 of NC_084759.1, forward strand.
CCCATCTTCTCATCTTTAAACATACTGAGAGCTCATATGTATTCTGATTTTGTTGGTCTTATTTCTTCTAGGTCCTTTGTCTGCAAAGGCGACTGTACCTCTGGACTTGTTCAGGAAACAACCTTCTGGGCAGCAAAGCTTTACACTGAACAGCAGTGAGAGCAGCCCAGAGCCAGGGCCCGGGCTGGGATCCATTAGTGCAGAGGTACTACTGCATTTGGATGGTTTTATGGTGGATCTTTTACTTCAGGAAGTACTTGTGAACGCTCATCTTGTGATGTGGACTGTCACTCGCAGCGCAATTTGTGGCTCAGATAGTGTGTTCAGATCGCATGGTAACACTTCATGTGGTATTTGTATCTGTCAAAAGAACTAACTGTTGAACATCAGTAAAAATGCTAAAGGAATATTAGCTAGATGTGCTTGACCCTGCTTCTGATGTGACATTTTGTTGTCCTTCTAGTTCTCTTTTATAGAACCCAGTGAATTAAAGACATGGCAAGTCTCTTCTCCAGTGCCAGCCACTAAGATAGAAAAGGACCGCACTGTGATGCCCTGTGGGACTGTAGTAACTACTGTAACTGCTGTGAAAACCAAACCTCGTCTAGAAGGGAGGTCATCTCCACTGAGCACAGGTGAGGAAGTCCTTTGCTTTCTTGGCTCACTCTTAGGGTTATTTGTGGGGAACAGAAGTGAGGGGAGGGTTGAGTGGGATGTAAGGAAGTGTGGTGTTGTCCAGACTGGTATGTTGAAGGTGGGGGGGCACTGTTTATATTCTTCAGAACTGGGCTTTTAATTTTCTTGAAGCCTTGTGCTTACAAGAGGAGTGGTTAGTGTTCCTTTTACTACACACTTTAATGCTGCATGGTAGAAGGGTAATGCAGAAGAGCTTGTTTTTGGTGGATGGTTTCCCATATGGCACAAGTATCAGACAAGTTTGACAACGACGGATCATCCTGTGCTATGGTCTGTCTTATAATCTCTAATAAGGATTGGTGTCATTTTGAGACAAGTTTTTTTTCAGTGAACCTCTCAGGATTAGACTTTCTGATTCTTCTTGGGACAAGTATGAAAGTCAAACCTCTATAAACGATCTCTGTGTGAAGCCTCATGAAGAGCTGCATTCTTTTTAACTTGTTAAAGCAGAACTTTTTCTGAAATGGGCATTGTCTAGCAAGAAAATGTTTAAAAACAATAAATTCCTATACTTCACAGGTCTTTTGGGGTCAGGTTACCATGGAAGGTATTTGTTGACAATTTGTATTAAACAACTTTTGTAAACAGTTGATTTGAACAGGCTTTAACACTGGTATAATAAATTCATATTATTTTCATAATAAATGTCTTGAATAATTTAAATAACTAAACCACTTGGTCCTCAGATTCTCCAGTGAAAACACCAGTCAAAGTAAAGATGATTGAAAAGGATTTCTCTATTCAGGCTATACATTCTCATGGTGCTCCAGTCAGCAAAACTTTATCATCTTCAGATACAGGTAATAGAAATGTTCACAGCTCCTAATGAGAATACCTCTGTCTCTGCTGCACGTGGGATTACTGTAATCTTGTTAAAATAACAGCAAACCCATATGGCTACTGCTTCTCCACAGGCACTGATATGTTTATCTTGGCAAGCACTGCAGTTAGGAATATAACTGTCTTGCAGTAGAGGTCTGGTTTTAATTGGGGATGGAAATTACGAATTTTGAATAAATAACAATGAGCTGTGGTTTGGAGAGGGGAGGTGACTGCAGAAAAGCCATGCCATCCTTTCTCTTACTTTTCAATTAAAGATTTGTCCTTTATAAGGGCATGGGAGACACTGCAGAAAATGAAAACCTTGTGAAACTCTAAGGCCATTGTGAAGTACCCCCTGTCTGAACAGAAGGCAGGAGGCTCGACTGATGTAAGGAAGACTGAATTCTCTGTCTAGCCTATCACTAGGGTTTTTTTGTGTTAATGCAAATACACAATCTTGCTGTGCCAATTTTTCCACCTTTCTAAATAAGCTGCCATACAGCTGAAATGCGTTCAGAGTGTCAGATGGCATTGATAAAAACTTTAATTAGAAATTAACTTTGACTGTATTAAACCTTATTTTGACACTAGGGCATTTTACCTTTTCAAGATGCAGCCCTGAATATTCAGCATATTTTCTAGTCCTGTGTGTTGTCACCGTTCAGTCTTTCTGTAGCTCTGTATGGAACAGTAATGAAAGATGGGATCTAGCCTAGCTGCAAATGACACATGATGTAGAGTCCAGTTTTCTTTGTACAGGTTGGAGTGCAGATAGGACAATCTGGAGGTGATCTGGACTACTTTTAGTAACAGTCTGTAGGCTTGCTGAGAAAGATAAATACACTGTCCAAAAGACAGAAATCTAAGGAAGTACATGAACCAGTAACTGTGAATAGCTGTAATAGCACTTGAATCTTTCCCTACCTCTAGACTAAGAAGTACTCTCTTAGCATGAAGCAGGATGGTATTTCTAAGCCGATTTGGGGAATGATAAGATTGTGCTAGACTTCCAAGTTAGATCTCATAACTGTTTACAATATTAAAGATACAAAACACATTGGTATGGACAGTGTTTTTCTTTTCATGGGAACACAGGGGAATTTCTGTGAAATGTTTATGCAATGTATCAGGAAGAATTACTCATTAGAACAAAAGTTTAAGCCAAATGAAAGAAATACAAAGGGACATTTGGTATAGCAGTAGTTAAGATAGGAGTTATTAAAAACATCATGCCAAAATAACAGCAAGCCCTATGGAAAAGGTGCCGTGGACGTGCCATAGTTCTAAGTGATGACAACAGTAAGAATTAGCAAGTGCCATTGCTGCTGTCCTGGATGTTCTCAGCTGTTTCCTGGGGATTTGAAGGGAGATAGAGGGGTTTATAACAAGTGTGCAGACATGCATCGGCCTGCATATCACTTAAGCACACATATCCTCAAGTTCCAAAAGTATCTGAGATACTCGGTGGAGCGTAATTATTCAGGCCTCATCTTTTATTGCATTAATGTCACAGTAACTAAAGGTGCTGCTCAGTTTAATTAACTCTAGTGCTATTCCTGCCTGAATTCTTTTGTTGTTAAAGCTTTTTTTCTAATAGAAAAGCCCACCTCAGACAATGAAATATGGAGAGTGTTGTTTCATTAATTTTCTTAGCCTTGTTTGTTCCTTGATGAATCTGATTAATGTGTATTTGCTGTGCCCAGAGTTCTTGCATACTAGATGCCAAAAATCGCCACATTCAAAAATAACTTCTGTTTCTCATTAAAGAGCGTTTTATGAAGCAAGAGGGGGCACTTTACAGGCTTGGAAGGCAGTTGATAAAGAGCAAAGTGACTGCCACTTTGTTTTCCCTGTCCTATTATAGTGTCAAAGCAAATTTGGAAATGGCTGAGCAAGGATGTCTGGAAAAAAGAGCAAAATAGCTACTTGAAGAAGTAGTGGCATGTGCCAACTTTGTACCATTTTAGAACTATGGCTCTTCATAACTATGGTACTTGATACTCTACCCGTGCAGTGCAATGCATTGAAGCAATTGGATGTTTTGTCTAGACTTCCAAAACTTCCTGTGTTCTCAGAGCAAGGGTTTGTAAGAGCGACTTAGGAACTTTCAAAAGAATGGGTAACAGAAGGGAAAGACAATATCCAATAGCAGGGTGGTGAATTGGAAGATGTTTTGATGGGCCTGGCATTTATGCCATTTCTGTTCATTTCTTTGAATCTTAAGTTGAGAACAACCTCTGCCTCTCTTCTCTCTGTTTTTCTCCTGGTTTTCTTTCTTCCCTCTGGAATAATGCTTTCTTTTCAGAACTACTGGTACTGAATGGCACCGACCCTGTTGCAGAAGCAGCTATTCGGCAGTTAAGTGAGTCTGCAAAACAGAAGATGAAATCTCCTAGAAAGAAAAGCACCATAATCATATCAGGAGTGTCCAAGGTAGAGCAGAAAAAGACACTTATATGTATAATATGCTTAGTACTATAAAGTGCTGTGCTGAGTGTGACATTAACTTAATATGTGTTCTACTGTCTCCCATTCTGCAGTCTCTGCAGGATCTAGGTCTGTGTGCCAGTAGGATTCAGTAACTGTTTCAAGTTAAGCCAAATAATGATGGGTTTTCTGGGGAGACTGTTGGGTTTTGATGGTTAGATTTGACAGCCTAACTGAAAAAGCATGGTATCCTTGAGTGGGAGTGAAATGATTAGGGATTTGGGAAAACCAATTTAGGTGAGAACAGATGATAATTAATTCTTGTCTATGTTTTACCTGTGGAGGGAAAATACACAGAAAATGTATGATTTTTTTTTCTGTTTTCTTCAAAGTCATTAGAACAAAGACCTCCTCGTCCTCTGGGTTCTGTTCCAGAGTAAGGGCAAACAGAAGATGGTTTCTCCCATGCTGTGTAGCATTCCTCCAGACTTTCTGTATCCACAGCCTCAGTCTCCGATCTGATGCTTGATGCCTGCCTATAGTTCTTTCGCTGCAGGCTGCTGTCAAGTCCTGCTGTTTTGCACAGGACTCCTAAAGATTTCTGAGTGAAGGCTGAGTCAGTAGGCATGGATCCTCTTGTGATCCTCCTTTGCTCACTGTTCTGTGATGAGGAGGGGGAATGAGGATCTGCTACCACAGTCATGGATGTGTCTGCCTACGAAATGAAGGCAGTGGGTGTGCATGGATTTGTATTTAGCTGATATAGATGCCAAGAAGTCAGAGAATCACAGAATTTTAAGGGTTGGAAGAGACCTCAAAAGATCATCTAGTCCAACCCTCCTGCCAGAGCAGGACCTCCTAGAGTAGGTCACACAGGAACTCATCCAGGTGGGTTTTGAATGTCCTCAGAGAAGGAGACTCCACAACCCATCTGGGCTCCCTCACCCTCACAGTGAAGAAATTCTTCCTTGTGTTTCTTTGGAACCCTCTACAAGATGAAACCCTTTGATACTGACTTTCTTAAAAAGACTGAAACATTATTGTCTATGCATACTGATACTTCATCACAGCAGCAGACATAGGATAGAGTCCCATTATTAGCACTAGGGCCAAGGACAGGTGGAAGACATACAGTTTTTTTGTTTCCAGTCATATGGTGTTAACAACATTATTAAAACTTGGCTATATGCTCCTCTCCTTTGGAGGAGGAAGCTTCACAGTGGCTTTCTGCTAGCCCTGGGCAACACAAGCAAAAGCATAAAGAAGAGGAAAGGATTTTTGCGGGGAGACTTTTTTTGCAGCAGAGCAGCTTGTGACAATGTTGTCTCTTGTTTCCACTGGGCAGACCTCTTTATCTCAGGACAGTGAAGCTGCACTGATGATGGACTATGCTGCAGCCATGGACAGCTCCTGCAAGGAAGTAAATCCACCTACTGAGTTGGAAGCTGTTACAAAAGTCACCTCTGATGAAAAGGTATCATCGGGTGCTTCAGAAATAATACCTGATACTGACACACAACGAAGCATCCACAAGGCTTGGGGTTTGGAGAACGGCAGCCAACAGTGGGACACCAACACACTCTTAGACCAGACCTGTGAAGAAACATCTGGGAGCTCATTAAGTGTTTCAGAAACTGGGAGCATGAAAAAATCCAAAGGTACGTGATGTTTACATCTGCTTCAGTGAATGACTGCTTTCTCTACGTGTCATGCCACACTGTGGTAGTTAATCCTTTTTTTACTGATTTTTTGTCCTCAAACTCTTGATGATTGTGTTGCTGGTTGAAGCTGTCTTATTAGCAACCATAAAGAGTGCAGTCCTATGGCTCTCTGAAACAGGTCAGGCTTTTACACTCCCCTCCATCAGGGAACAGAAGAAAGTTGAAGGGCAGCTCGTTAAGCCCAGCTTAGTTATCCGGGAGAGAAATAACTAGCTCGATTGTCAGTTTGTCAGTGAAAAACATGTTCTTGTAAACAAGGACTTGTGCTATATTAGCAGCCTTATTATTAATGTGAAAATGGCAGGGTTCCACAGTTGCTTTCTGATCTGTTCCTTTTCCTCCTTCACGTCTCTGAGCGCAAGACTCCCCTGCCCTCACTAAAGCGTGCGTTCAAGAAACACCACAACTAAAACAGAACTATGCTCTACACTTAACTGTCTTGTGAACAGTTTCTGCCTTTTCATTGATTTAATTACTATATAGTTTGCTAAAGAGAATGGAATAAAAGGTAATTTAGTAATTAAATAAGGGATCAGAACATTTTGCTTATGTAGTTAAACACCTGGATAGCTGCAGCTTGAAAATGTCAGGATTCTGTGTTTCCTTTAGAAATCCATTAATCTCTGAGGCTGTAGCACTGTTTTGTGGCAAAGAGATGAACAGAGGGGCTGTTAGGAAGTCTGAGACAAGAGCCTGTGCAGTGGACTGAAAAGGCAGCACACCAGTTTCATGGGCTGCATGTTGAAATTGCAAAAACTATTGTGTTTCTCAACGATATCCATCCCCTTTCCACTTTGTTATTTTCTAGTCTTTCCATACCCAGTGGTAGTGTAAAATGACTTTCTGCAAAACCTCAGTATGTTACTAGATGATCGTAATTCCCACACATAAGGCATACACTGGACCTCCTTGCTGTTAGTTCATTAAGGTTTTTCGGCCTTCTCACAGCTGCGTTGCTCTGCCTGATAGATCCAAATGATACAGCAACAGTCAATTTGGCATAGATGGTCAGGCATTGGAAAGTTTGGGGTGTGTTTGGAATGGGGGTAAGGGGTTAGTTGTCAAGGGATTTGTCTTGTTTGGACCCTGGAAAAGTTGAGAAAGGTGGATGAGATTTGGCAAAAGACCTGGACTATTCTCAAACATGTTATTCTAAAAGAATAACAAAGAGATCAGGTTTCCAAAGATCCTCTTTACATAATGTACTATAGGACTGCTAAAAAGTGCAAAGTATCTCTAGTATTTGAGCGCGTTATCTCATTTTGAAAAACTGTCCTAAATCCCTTCATACACAGATCTCTTAGTGGAAGTCTCGTATCTCTACTTTGTCCCAGCCGTGTACCTTTTATGGAGTGAGATTTCACCCCCCCTGCCTTCAGTTAGCTTATAATAATTCAAGGTTTCTGTTTGGTCAAATGCTTTCTCTTTAAAAAAAATAACATCACAAAACCAAATATAACAAAAGCAAATCAAACAAAACTCAAAGCAAACAAAATGCCTTGTGTATGTATTACTGTCTTAAAAGTTAGCACTGTCTTTTTTTTTCTTTAGCCTTGCATATTTTTGGTTTCTTACTTTTCTGACTTCCTCTTTCTTACCCATTCCCTGTATAAACTTAAGAGGACTACTATGCCAACCAGCATTAATTACCTACACAGTAAGTTATTTCTGTTTTGGCTTTTTTATTAAGAAAAACGTAGCTTTACAATGGTACAGTCATTGTAAAAAAAAAAAAAATGAAGAAAAACATAGTTTGGCACCTGTTTTCTTCTTCCCCTGTCCATTTCTTTCCACCCTCCAAAATTACCTTCCCGTGCTTAGGTGTCTTAGCAGACGGGTCTGCTATAACGAACCATTCTTCTGGTGGTCATGCTGTCCAGGTAGGTCACGCAGAATGGACAGCAAGGAAGGCTTGGACGGGTGCTCTGTATTCTTCTTGTCTTCCCATCATGCTCATTCCATGTAGTATCAATCAAAATCTGCTCATGCAAACCATGTGTGACAAAATAACTGCATATGCATATGCAGAAAGTTTATTTTAAAAACTGCTGCTTACAGTTTCTGAGATCTGTTTCTCTGGCCTAACTGATTGAACTACCTGGACCTCCGGAGATATTTACAGAACCATCTGGATAAAAACTGTTTTGGAAGTTGGGAAGGAATGGAAAAAAGCCATATCTGTTTGTGTCCTTGTAGATGTGGAAGGAAATCTTCCTTCATTAACAAAAATAAGATTGAGAAGTGGTCCTGGCCCCACAGTCATTTTCAGAACACCCTGAACTAGTGCAGAGGAGCCTATGAAGACCAATCAGTCTGTACAGCACTCTTGACATGCTCTCTGCTTATCTCCTGGTGTTAGGGGCAGAGCTGGCATATGGATCCTGTTGAACTCAAGAAGTAAGCATGCAAATAGCACGAGCATCGCGAAGCTTGTGATTTGCCCTACCCTTTCTTCTTAGCAGGAGTGCATGCCTCTGCAACAGCTGGAGCCACTGCCAGGCAGCATGTACCAAATTGGCTAGAGACTGATGGGTGGCAGTAGGGATGTGGCAGCTTCCAGGTAGCAAAGGCCCTCAGTAACTCCAAAAACAGAGGGAGCTTTCATGGCATGCTTATGCTGAGCCTGCGCTGCTCTCAGGGAAGAGCTGCCTGCAGTTTTTTCAGCTGCAGCGAGTTGTCCCAGGCCAGTGGCATAATTTTTGCAGCGTTCTTGGTTTGGTTCTATTTCCTAGTATGGGACATGAGTCTGAATGACTAGGGCTAAATAGTTGCTTACAGAGAAACCCTTCTGTGTTGCTCTGTCTGTTGGCACAGCTTCAGCTGCAGCTGCCAAGGCTGCTGGGCAGAACAGCTGACTGCTAAAACAAAAGCCACACAGCAGCAAGGCCTCATCAATCCCCCCCAGCCTTTGCATATTAACAACTGTCAGTATCATGGGGTTGAACACTGTTTCTTTTATGCTATTGACAACCAGCTTGAAGTGGTAGTGCCTTGCCAAAAAGATCAATCAGAGGGCGATGGGAGAGCAGTCAAGATTCAAAGCCATGAGTTCCTGTTGCTTTCTGCTTACTTCTGCTTTCATCCCATCGTGTCCTGGCAGAAGAGTCTCAGCAGCAGCAAGACAAAACATGCTAGAATGTCTTCCCGGGTGATGAGTACTTAGTCCTTAAAACATAAAGTAATAAACCGAAGCACATGTTTGTAACTGATCTGAACAAAGAAGCATCTGGCTGCGTGCAACGGAATTGCCATGAAATACCTATTCTGCAGCTGTCGCTGTGCAAAATGACACACAGCCTGTGTCGAGTCTTTGAGGGACAAATATGTAATTCTAGCTGCTGCACAGTATCGCATGAAAGAGTTGGTCTGTGTGTTGCTTTTTCTATCCATTTGCAATGGGAGAAAAAGCAGAATCAAGATCATGCAGTGACAGGAATTAATAGCTGAACTGAGAGAGAATTGGGAAACCTGATAGTGGTGCAGGAATGAGGTGTGGAAGATTTGACAGGGAGATGACTGTCCTCACGTACTAGTCTGATTGCCAGAAGGCTCCTGTGTTGGCTTGCTACCTGGGTCCTCCTTCATTCAAATTGGTTCATGCCACTTAGACAGAAATACTGCCCAATTCTGCACAAAACTCTTGTGATTTTAACATGGGACTGATGTAGTGACACCAGGCTGGGTGTTGCTGGTGTAGGTTGGAGTGGTGGCCCTGCCAGCTGCAGCCAGACTGCCTTACGCATCAGGCACACCTGTGTACGTGGGAAGAGAAGGTGGAATTTGGTAGAATAGTGGCTGCAAAAACAACCTGAGCTTGCAATGAGAGAAGAGTGCTACTGGCTGGTGTTGGCAACATGAGTCCCAAGTCCCTGGTGAGATGACAGCTGCAGTTGCCTTGCCTGCATAGTAGGTTTGATGTGGGATCAAGGGAAGGAATACAACAAAATAAAGCAACTTAATTTACCCCAGAAGGGATTTGAGCAGATTTCTGAACTTGTTGGGAGCAGATGTAATATTATTTTTAATCTGCTTGAAGTGAATTGCTGTTCCTAACAGGATTTTAAAACAGCAAATGTTTCATGATTGTTACTGTAGGTGGTGCTACCAAATTCATGTATAATACACAGTGTCTGGCTGGTATGGGTCTACTATATGCAGATTGACTGTCAGGTAATGTTCTCCAGCACCAACAATGTCCTTCACTTCAAATTAAAATGCCACCTTCATGTTGTTCGTCATGAGCTAATCTTTTCTTTTCAGCTCCTTTGATCTGTGAGACAACTTAACTTCCTCTGTTTCACTCTATACTTTTATCGTTTTGGAAAGATACACCAGTTTGACATGTGAGAACCCAGTGTACAACCCACACCAAATGCTGTGCATGTGTACATTTACCAACTACCATGGCTTTCAGAAGAGTATTTGAAACTGAGAGAGTGTCAGGAAGGAGCCTTCCACAAAATGTGTGGATACGAAGTCAGGGGATTTGCACTGGATTGCTCATAGGCATGTTTCACAGTAGCTGTCCTTCCTTTTTAACAGCATCATTTCTGAAAGGACTGAAGGAAAATTCCTTTCTTCTTTAGCACTCCTCTAGCAATATATGTGAGCTCTTCTCTCCTGAATGTTTCTGCTAACTCTCCAAGTGTGTGTATATGCAAATATCTAGAACTACCACAGCCTGTCATGATTTAATTTGCATGATACTTGCATGGAGTGAGGAGAAGCAGAGAAATACACACACTTCTGTGGAGTCTGAATTTCTCAGTGCTGTTCAGTTGGGAAAGAGCCAAATGAACAGTGGGGCAAGAAGGATTCAGTAGCATGTAGCGTATGTTTGCGTGCCTCTTGCAGAAAGCACAATTGCTTGCATTCGCCAGCATCTGAAATCACTCATTCCAAGGTGAGACTGTTAACCATTATGGCCTCTAGGTTACAAACCATCAATATTCTTGCTTCAGATTCACCATGCTTGTAGCTTTCTAACGTTGTTTGAATAGTTACCAAGGTGATGCTTAAACCAGAGATGTTAAGTCCGAAGTTTTTTTCCAGTCATGCTGCAGTAGCAATTAAAGCAGAGCTGCCAGAGGAAAGCAGCCCGTTCCGTCTAAAGTGTCCTGTGCCTCTGCTGTTTGCTTCTGCAGGTGGGATTTGGAAAAAAAGCGCCAAGCTCTTCTTCCGACGACGGCATCATCAGAAGGACCCGGGAATGAGTCAGTCTCACAACGATCTCATCTACCTGCAGCAGCCACTGTCTGAGGAAGCGCGCAAGAAAGGAGGCACGCTCTCACGGATTCTGAACAGAAAGCTCCTGTCCAAAAACAAAAGCAAAAGCAAACTGAACGGTGCTTCGGCAGAACCGTACATGTGAGGCTGAACACTCTCTGGTGGGATACTTGAACGTCAGCTGACCATTTGTTTACAGAGCAGCACTAGAGAATACAGATACAGCTGATGACTTACATAAAATGACGTTTGCTAGTACCGTGGTCCAGGAATAAACAGAAAGCTTGTCTTTTTTGTTTATTTTTCTGATGATGAAGTTGCTCCTCCAAATACAAGCAGCGCCAATTGTAGCATGACAGCTTTTGGAGGACCACCTGGTTCGTTGTAGAAGATGAGGGAGAACAGGGAATGGTGCAGGTGGGGAAGACCGGCATGTAAGCACCTAGTTTACGTTACATTAACAGCAAGCTAAGAACTGAAACACCATACTATAAATTCACTATAAAGAGAGAAGATGCCGCTGTGCTTCCTTACTGCAGCCTGCAATAGTAGCAACGCAAGTCTCGACTTGCTTTTCTAGTCAGGCTGAAAAGGAAAAGAGAGCCAGATCCAGTTTGTATTGTAATTTGGAAACGGGTAAGTCTTCAGAAGCAGAACTAAAACGCTGATTAAGATAGCCTACTGTAATCACTGTAGCCTGCTGTAATAACTGCTCATTCCATGTAGGTGGAGAGTTGCCTTTGATATTAGCCATAAATCAACAAATTATGCAAAAACTTATACTAGCATATTGTTTCATGTTCTGTGCATAAGTTGTGCTTAAAAAAAAAGCAGAACTTTTTTTAAAGGCTACTTGAGTCTACTTGAGAACAAAACATTTACAAATTCATATATGTAGCTTTTCTTCCCTGTGTGAGAAGCTGTGCTGCTAATGCAAGAACCTGTCTTAGGGGCTCTAATTCCTTCTCCCAAGTACTTGTTAAACAAGTATATTAACCATCATATCAAATGCAAAGCTAGGAGCAATAAGTGATGACTAGAGCGTATTTAACCCTATTATGCTTTTCACTAGACAGCTTGTTTTATTTGTCAGACACTTACTAAGATCTTAGAAAACACAGTTGTGAAGAGAGATTTTTATTTTAAAATAATAATAGTAATTCCCTTAGTTGTCTTTCAGTTTCTAGATCCTACCAGTGTTGTTACGTGGTGAGTGGTTGGTTGGGTGAGTTTTTTAACATTTTTTTTCCCTCATTAAATATTGCAGCCGGCTCCTTTGAATTGAAAGGAAAAACTGATGAAAGTAAAGGCACAGTTCTTGTTTTGGCTGTTAAGAAGAGTTAAATGTCAAATTTCACAGGCACCATCTTCCATGCATACCTGTACTTTTCCATCATCTACATTCCTACTGAGGTCAAAGGACCGAGCCTGTTCTCTTTAGCCAAGAAAAACATCCATTCCATCTAAATTACTGGCATGAATGGATGATAGATTTCTGCCTGCCTGCTTTGCCAACAGTGGTTTTACCCATCCCCCTCTCCTTCTCTGAATTGAACCAAACACTTTGGAAGGTATTTAGGCTTTCAACTTAAATGAGGCTTCAAAACTAGAAAGTCACTGAAGAACAGAAACCCATTTCAAAACTTCTGATGGACTCTAGCTTCTTTGGTAAATACTTCTCCAAAGAATACAAAAGTAATGGGGTTTTGGTTTCTTTTTCACTAAGAAAATATTAGAAGAAATGAACTGTCAAAATCTTTTAACTGAGCCTGATGTTTAAAAATACCTTTTACCTGTAACCTCCTAAAATCACTGTGGTAGTACAGCAGTCCAGACTATCAAATAGTTGTACATTTAAGCATGCTGCTTATTATGAAAACACTTGAAGGCGTTTTAATACTCTGTATTTTGAAAACTGGTTACAAATGCGTCTTCTAGAGCTGTAATGTGCTTAGAAATCCCAGTTCAGTAATGCAGGTTTGTCCAACTTGCGTGTGCTTGAACACTGTTGTTTACTGTTAATTTAATACGAAGCAGAAGTTAGATTTCTTCATTTGTTCTACGCTGGTTCATGATATAAGCATTAAAAAAATGATATTTTGTTCTCTCAACATACACTTTTTCACTTGACTTTACTAGGGAAGGGTGGGGAGTCAAATCCCTACCATGTTTTAAATGCTCAGTCTTCTTTCCTGAGGGAGAAAACCACACATTAGTCACTGACTTCAAAAAATCAAAGGGAGACTGAGCACCCCTTACACTAAAAGCAAAGAGCTGTGAAATTGCAAATGTAAAGGGAGCCCATAACACTACTTCAGGTCTGCTTAAATTACAGAACTGGGATTTTAATTTATGGAGGTTTTATTGTGTATTATAGAATGGAGTGGAAATAACACTTTCTTAAGGTCCTGGTGATTGCCTAAATGCATGTCTTGATGGTGGGAACCAAGAACATTTTATACTGCAAACTGTGAGGGTTTGTGCTTGCACATATTGAGAGCGGATGGATTATTAAGATGGGGAGAGCAAGGGGGAAAAAAGGGAATTTGTTTTTTAGTTGCCTTCACTCCTCAGGAAAATAAACATCATTTGGTTTGATGTTTGGCCTCCATATTGAGCTGATGTGTTCCTCACCTCTTCCCACTCCTCTACAAATGATTTATGTCCTATTATAAAAACTAGCTAAGGTACTAAACAAAAAGGGACAACTGAGTCACTCAGTCATGACAACCCCAAAGGCCCACTATGTTGGATCCCATTGTTCCCTTCCAAGATGATGAGATTGTCATTTAAGATCGGGAGATCTGAGTATGTACATTTTTTATGTACTAGTATTTAGTTCAGCATGAGTTAGGTCCTGAAAACCAGGTTTGGGTCAGGAGGACTGGATTTGTAAACTGGCGTAACTAACACTGTGATATATCCTGTCAGATGCTGAATATCTCCTGTGCAGTTGTATGAGGGGTGCCAGAGGGAATAATTTTGCTCTCTTATGCTTCATAATTTTAATAACTACACATTTGAAGAGTAGAGCAAATCTCTGCATATTAAGACTGAAAACTCTTTGGTTTCTGCCTTCCAATTTAATTACTTCAGAATAGCAGCCTAAAAACAAACTATGAAATCTTTCTTCCTTTTTGCCTCTTATGCTTCTGTGTTTCTGGATGCTCTGTACAGCAAAGAAGACATTTTATGAGGACTGAGAGAGGAAGGTTTGCTTTTGCTTTCTAAAGAATTTTTCTACCCATAATTGAACCTTCTTAATCTCTGTGTGTGATTTGTTTTGCTTTATGGCATTTTAGCTTTTCTTTTGCCTTGATGGAGATCAACCTGCATCCTTACCTAACCAAGATTTGCCTTGGCTTTAGTGTGAATTTTGACAGAGTAAGTAGTACAAGAGTTATTCTTTGAAGCAATAAACTACCTACTATCTCAAGTGTGAATATAAGCTAGGTGACTTTTTTAAAGTGACTGAGGTTGCTTTAGAAGTCACTTTAAAGAGGAGGGGGTACTTTATCCTTTGATCACCGGTATTTGATAACCAGTTCACCGCGGGAAGGAATGACAGTCATTTCACTCCTAAAACTACATATGAAACCCATAAGCCTTAGGCGGTAGGAAGAAGGAGGAATGCTGTTGGGGCAAAAAAAGTTCATATTCATTTAGCAGAGCAAAATATCTTTAGCAAACTTCAACTTAATGGGCAGGTCATAAACTGTGTGAGCATAAATACCGGGCTTTACTCTTACACTTTGTTAGATTTTCTTTTTCCCCTGCCCTTTCTTTGGCACAGGGGTTGGGGCTCCAAGTCATACAGATGTGGAGTTACCGTTTTGCTCTTGAGAGGACTTGGCTTATAGCACTGCTTTTTTTGAGCTGTTCTATTGCCCAGCAATGGATCAGTGAACTTTTACAGCCTTTCCTGGTACTGCATCTCCTTGCTGGTTCTAGGTGGTTTCCAAGGGAAAGCTTTCTGCTGTGTGTTTCTTGTAAAGTTATGGTGTTCTTGATATGCTTAAGAAAAAGCAAAGCTGACTACATAAAATGTTACCAAATGCATGTATGGAGAAGCAAAACAAGAATCTTGCTCTTGTTTTAACATCTTTTTACAGCTCTGGTAGCTCAAGGTGTTAGAAGGAGCAAGAGCTTTATACAAGGTAGGAGCCGCATGGCTTTTTCATTTTAGTTGACTGCAGTTTTTGAAACGCAGAGCTGAAGTTTGAGCTAAGTGCTTATCCTGGTACAGAATTAAGTATACCATAGCTCCGGGCTAAGACATTCCCAGTGTGTGTGGGAACAGCTGACCTCATGCTTCAACCTCCACAGGACCTAAGTGGATTTATTCATGTGTTTAAAGTCGGCACATATGCTTCTGTACATTGCTAAGCCACAGCCTCTGCGACAAACAACTCAAGATTCTTAACTATCTAACAAGGGTGATTACTTGAAGGGTGAGTAACATCATTTCACTCAGGATATCCAAAGTGCTACTATGCAAGGTGCTGGCATAGTGTGAAAATAACTGGGAAGGATGGGTCTGAGTTTTTTCCAATACTATAACTCTGTATATTCCCATTAATGTGTTATGCTCTGATATTCCAGGTGGAGTAGAACACTGTTCTTTAGCATTCAGCTGTCATAGTCACTTCTTCTGTGGTGGGTTGGGGGTTTTTTTTGGGAGTTTTTTTGGTGTGTGTACACAAAGTTCAGTTTGTGAAATTAAATCTATAATGTACAGATTTATTATATCACTAAAAAGCCTGAGAAGAGGATTTTTTAAAGAAATAACTACTGCTGTACATACAATAAAAGCCAGTTGTCTCTGTGCAGTGTGCTGTCCTACATACCTAAGTCTGCCAAGTGTAACAGATGGGTTTCTACTCTCCTTCACTAGTCTGACCTGCTGCTTTAACCCAGTCCATTTACCTGTTTATTCAGGAGCAGACACTCCACAGCACACACTGTGCTGACATTGTGGATTGTTTCTGGTAACCCTGCTCGTACCAGGTACCCACTTCTTGTTCCTTGGGAAATTGCCCCAAATTTGGAGTGGGTGAGAACCCAATGGAAGAAGGAATTGTGGAACTCATTATAGTTACTTGTTATTTTTTCCTCTCGGTTATGTTGCATCATCTTGAAAATACTTGTAATTTGAGAGGGCAAAGAAGGAGTGTTAGGGCCTAGATCCTAGATAGAAGACACAAGTATTAAAATAAGCACAGCCTAGGAATAAAGTCCTCTTACAATCATTTCACTGAAAAAGTTATGTTCTAAATTAATGCTGACACAAAGCCCTACCAGACCGAGGAAAAAAACAAACAGAAACCAAAGGCACCATGAAAATAGCCACGATAATGTTTTTATTCCCCTTCCCAAAGTGTGTGCTGTGCCTTCCTTTGCAAGGAAATCGTGTTTCCTTACTGGGAATTACCGCCCACATTTCTGTGTCTGTTTATTTCATATTCTTGAAGTGTGTAGCTGAAAGTTCCTAATAGTGTCCTGACAAAGCTTCTTCCTTTTCCTTTCCTTCTCAAATCTTGGGTGAGGTTTTTGAATTCATGTGATGCCATTCATGTACACTAGCAAAAGTGACAAGACCTATCAGAGAGTAAGTCTGGCACAGTACTCTTTCCTCCAGTTCATAATTCTTAAACTGCATGGACGGGATCTTCATTTTTTTTATCACTTCTACCGCAGGGAGCCTGGTGTGAGACACAAGTTCACAGTCTGATGTTAACCCTGCAGAAAGGTGAGAATACTGGCCAAAAAAACCCCAAAAATCATTTTGGAGATGCGGATGCAGGCTCTACGTGTATTGTAAATCCAGTCTGCTTCAGCTAGGAAACATACAGATAACTATTCTGAGTTAGTTCATACTTATTCTGACAGAGGGAATGCATTGCAAGTAGGATAATCACCCCTGTGTACTGGAAGCTGAAGAAAACTAGGCAGAGGTCCAAAGACAGCATTGTGAATGTGACTATGCAGTGAGATGTACAGGGAAAAAGAAGGAAAAGCTGACTGTACACAACTAAATGCCAGCTGGCTTTAGTCTTTGAAAAATCAAGTGACCTGTACATATGGTTAGATCCTTGCAAAATTCCCCTTACTACTCCTATGCTCATTAAAAACTTCTGGTGAATCACTTCTAAAGAATAATCTGTTTCCTCCTCCTCAAGTTAACTGTTTTTCCAAGAAGCAACATTTCCAGAATTGTTGTTTCCATTTACCCCAGCACTTAACAAGATGAGAGTCACAGTACTTTCTGTGCACCCCTCTTGTAATGGGCACTTGTGCAGAAGGGGAGGTGGGATGGATAAGGTGAGAAGTGAAAAAGGCCCTGGCTTTAGCCAACTGTTAAAGATGCAGTGGTGAGAAGAGCACAATAACTCCAGACTGCAGAGCTGGTGTCTGCTTTCCATCAAGACTCTCCAGGGGTGCTCTGTTATGCACAGTGGTAGGGAGCACTGCATAAGGCTTTGGAGGGACTCCCCTCTGTAGGTAGGCAACACTTCTTCCCAAAGGGAAAACCTGAAGTGTTAATTACTTTGTGGCTCAGTCCTCTGCCTCAGCGGGGGTGCTCTTGGCTGCAGGGCGCACCTTTCAGCTGGCACAGGGGCAAGCGCAGCAGTTACCCGAACTGGGGATTTAAAGTCCCTTCAGCTGAGGGCACCAAATCCACCTCCTTCATTTTCTGGGCACCAGGTCTCAGTCATAGCCCGTTATATATTAAAAAAACAGGCACTGCAGGTTACATTTCTGAATAGTGAATTCTGAGTTTGTGTTCTTTTCTACTGAGCACGGCAAGGCTGAGCCCTAATTCCACTGTGCTAAAAAGCCCTGATACAGCAGGGCTAAAGAAACTTTGTGAAGGCCGAACTCGTTAACCTCAGCGAGGCCTGGGTTCGGAGGAAACAGGAGCTCGGGTGCTTTTTGAGGGCTTAACAGCGGAAAAAGCACCGGGGCTGCCGCCAGTCTTGCGCCTGGTGCGGCGGTTCCACGCTCCTCTTCGCGCCTTTGGACAGGCCGCTTCTGGGACTGCGCCCCGGCGGCGAACGCTGCCTCGGAGAAACGAAACCTGGGTACGAAGCCACCCTCCAGCCCAAGACCGACGGCGGCGGTGCCGCGGGCGGCTCGGGATCGCCGGCCGGGAGGGGGCGGCCGCCCCTCGCACAGGTGTTGCGCCCGCCCGGGGACGGTCGCGGTGGCGGGCGGGGAAACCCTTCGACGCGGCGCTGGAGCTCCGGCCGCCGCCGCCGCGCAAACCGCTGCCCTGGCCGGGGCGATGAGAGGCCCAACGCCGCCGCCCGCCCGCTCTTTCCGCGGCCGCTCCCCCCGCGCCGCTGCGCTCCGCTGGCGGCGGCGGCTCGCGCCGGGCTCCCCCCACGCCGAGCCGCACGGCTCTTACAGCCGCCACCGCCGGACTACATTTCCCGCCGTGCTTTGCGGGCGCCCGCGCCGGCTTCCGGTGGCGCGTGGTTTCCGGAGCGGATCGGAACCCGGAGCCCGGATCCGATCCGGGTCTGGCCGTTCCCCAAAGCAGGTAACGCCGGTTCCCCGCGCTCCCGCCCGCCGCGCAGCCCCCCCGGCCCCGGCTCCCGTCCGTGCGCGGGGCCTCTCACGCAGGTTCCACGCCCCGCCGCTCTACGCCCGGCCCTTGCGGCGCGACGCGGCCCAGCCCGTCGTCTCTCGCCGCTCCCTGGGGCGCGCGGGGCCGAGGCGCGGGTGACAGCGAAGGCTCCCGGGGCGGCGGCGGCCGCGGCCCTGCCGCCTCCTCCTCCACCGCCGCCGCCTCTTCCATGCCGCCTGTTCTTTGTTACAGCGGCCGCGCCGCGGCGCGCGGAGGGAGGGCAGTAGGGAGGGGGGCGAGGCGGGTACGAGGCAAAACCCGGCGGAGCCGCTCCCGGATCTCGGGCCGGGCCCCGCCGCCCGCCGGGCTCCTGGCGGCAGCGGCGCGGTCCCGCGGCTCAGAGCTGGCCGTGCCAGTGTCGGGCACCGAGCTGCGCAGAGGCCTCCATCCTCCGCGCCCCCCGCCCTACCCCTCGACACGTATTCGCTCGCTCACACACCCCGCGGTCACCGGGAGGCTCCGGCCTGGTCGCCGGGCTGCACCTCGCCGGGCGCCGGCCGCACCGGGGCGGTGTGTCAGGCGGAGCGGGACAGCCCCCGCGGCCCCGCGCCGCACAGTGCGGGGCCGTGGCGGCGGGGCGACGGGCCGCTGGGGCTGTGTGACGGTCGGTGGGTGGGTGGGGGATGTCCCCGCACGCGGAGCCCGGGACAGCCGCTGGTCCGTGGAGGGACACAGTCCCCTGTGAGGGAAACGGCCCCGTTGGGGCTGGTGCTTCCAGATGTGAGGGCGCGATCCAGCGGGAGGAGGGGGCAGGTCTAGTTACCGGGTTTGGTGCCCGTCCCTTACCGGCCGCGGGGCCGAGGGCTCTGGCCGGCGGCTCTGCCCAGCCCCTGCGCTGCCTCTGTGTGCTCGGGTCCCCGGGAGAAGGCGCAGGGTGTTGGCTGCAGGGCGAACGGATGAAAGACCGCTCTGCGGTGCTTTGGACACACCATTGTTTTTCAGCAATACGCTCCTTTTCTGCTCATGTGCGCTAAGGTTGGCACATACTTCTTTCGCCCTTAGGCAGGGTGAACATGCTCGAAGGCAGTGTTGGAAAGGGCAGGTGGTATAAACCCAATGCCCACTCTGTTAGCGCTCTGTTCTCCCTAACTGGTGCTGAAATCGTTCCCCTTCTCAATGGTAACCGGTAGAATGCTTGTCATTTTTCAGAAATACAAGGCCTCACGGTAGCTTACCAAGTGTTCTGCCAGATAGGTTCTGACAGCTTTGAGCGGTAGCTCTTAGACTCCACCGTGAAGAAAACAATGTGCCGTTTTAATCGCATTCTCCTTGCACACGGGTATTTGCGGTACCCATCCACTTCTGTTTCCAAACTGCTTGTTCACACTAACAGAAGCCCTTTCTAGAACTGTAATGGAAAACTGAAGAAGGAGGGAAGGGAAAGCTGAGTTTTACTGTCTTGGTCATTAAATTAAAATACAGGTTTTTCGGAATTTTGTTTGGTTCTTAGTTCTTCTCACCTGTTGTTTTAAATCCATTTGCAAAATCGAAATTACTTGCCACTGGAGACTGATTTCTTTCTTCATTAGTTTATAAGGGCAAAGTATGTCGTTTTTCACCAGGTTTTACATTTCTGGATAGCTTACGGCTCAACTGATTCCCTGACGCTAACGCTGCACGTCATGCTCTGCAAGCAGATACCTGTGACGCTGCAGCCCCTCAGTGTCTTCATTTGGGTTCCTTTGAGTTTCAAAAGTGTTCAAAGGCCTTTGCTACACCTGGAGTTTGGGTGCTTAGCTATGTGCTCTGTTTTCAGATAAAAACTCAATCGTACAAGCAGAAAATTCTGAGTTCATGCTCTTTTACTACTATCAGAATTAGTTCTACCTGTGGTCTAACTACTTCTGTGTAGCTTTTCACCTTATTGTTCACCGATTAATTGTTGCACTGTGTTTTATATAAAAATATCTGGAATTACTGGAAGTTTCATTGTCTCTGCAAGAATTGCTTGCAGTAGTACAAGTGACTTAATGGAATATTTTTCTGATACAAATGCTTAGAAAGAAAAAAAATAATCAGACAAGGCCCAAAGGAACAGCAGATGAGGGTAAAGAACTCTGGAGTCTGTCTTCAGTGCCACTATGTGAGGTAGCGTGGCGCTTAGTGACTTGGTTAACCAATTGGAGCAGGTAACATAATGTCATTTATTTCAAAAAACTCTTTGAAAATAGAGATCTGTGAGGAGTTTCGAAGCCTATGGGTAAGAAGCAGTATATGCCTGCAAAGCAGAATTGTTAAACTCATTTTGGGGCAGTTCTTACTTTCTTACACTTTCTGTAAAGTAGGAAGGGGTGCAAAAAAGGTCACCTGTGAATTTGTACCAACCTGCATATGGTAATGCAAGATCGTCCTCTTTTTGCAGCTGTGTGTTGAGGTGTGAGTGTATTTTGACACACAATACGTTACCTGTTCCTCTTTGTTTCGGAGCATAGCAGGTCATTGTGCTGAGCATAGGAAAGGTGGATGATAGATGGGAAATTTTGTGATGTGGAGAATGAAAATACTTGCTGCAAAGATGAAGATTGCGCTAATGCAGATACCAACTGAGATGTAGAGTCCTTAGCAGCGACGTGAAGGCTATTCCAGGGACCTTCATGTTTTCTCCTGATCACCTTGAACAACATTTATGCTACTATGATTTCTCCACCCCTTTGTTGCTATTCTCATCTGATGGTCCCTAGAACAAGGCTGACATTGCTGAATCTGTCATCAGCCTGCAGTTTGTGAAGAGTGTGATGCAGGAAAGTTCTAAAAGGCGAGTGCCTTTGACAGGCAGGTCACACAGCAGTGCTACTGGCCTTGCTGCACTGTGTCCCCTGTGTATCTGAACCGTGGACCAAGGGAAGTTATGTGTAAATCCAGCCATATTTAGGATTAATGTCTTGTCAGGACACAAACTGTCTAAAAATATCTGGACATACACTACTTAAAATAGCACAGAGCAGCCACAAAACATCTTGGTTAAAAAGCAAACAAACCATTTTTGTCATCAACCCACAATGTGCTTTCTATGACTTGTTTTGCACCCTTATACTCTGAGTTTCCCTAAATACCTGTTGCATTGTTTACAGTGCTTTCAGGAAAACAGCTTTTGGGAAATTTCCTGAATTGCTGCTTAGGCTTTTGTGTAAGTGCTTAAATGTTTTATTAAATGAGTTTAGTCCCCAGAAGCTGTAGCCAAGAAAGGCCTAGCCTGTGCCCCAGATGGGCATTGCTGAGCCCTTACTGATGCAGCGGGTGTTTGGAGGGATCATGTTATTGGCATTAGGTGGAGTTTGAGAGGTCAGTGCTTGGAATGGGCCATCAGGCAATGGCAAGGTGCTCAGACTCAGTGACCAAAATCCTCCTTAGTCTCTTGCCCAGATAACTGTCCCTGTGGCAGTGAAATGCCCTTTGCTGAGTGGGAGTAGTCTACACATTGGTGAAGGAACCTGTTTGCCGCTTCTGGTGGAGGCGTAACATGGAGCAGAGTGCAGAGGCAGCTGTGTGTCAGGCACTGCTCCTGGGCAACTGTGCACAGGTGCCCTTGTGGCATTGGCGGCAGACCCAATGCCAGAGTATGGAGTCCTTCCTGAGACAGTGAAAGGGGTTGTGTGGGACAGAGACTTCCTTTGAGCTGAGAAGTCAGCGGAGCTGGTACCTGCTGTGCCAGGCTCCAGCGTGAGGCATATTTCCATGGTGCATCCAAGCAGAGCATATAAAGCACCAGTGTTCAAGAGCAAACTCATAACAAGGACTCCTGCTCCCATGCTGATCCTGAGTAACAGCTGTGCTTATGCATATCTTTGGCTTGGGTTTTGTTGTTGTAGTGATCAATTCTGTGGTTTTTTTTCAAACAAGACTGTTAACTTGGTGTATATTTGGCCACATTTCCTCTCCTCCTGTCCTCTTCCCTCTCACAGATTCAGTCTTGTATTGCTTCCTATTCTGTCTTGACCAATGTGCTTGCTGTTCCTGCAAGCCTCATTCTCTCTCAGGCTTGGGTCATGATCTTTGTATTGCTTTGCCTCTTAGTGGGACACTGGGAAAATTGCTTATTTGAAGAGGAGAGCCTTTTCATGGTTAGAAAGGGAAAACTACTTTTTAGAGCCTGCTTATGTCACGGTCTTAGCCGTACATCATCAGACTATTTGCCAGTTATAACTTAGATTATCTAGACATTGTTAAGGAGCAATAGGTGGTGTTTATGCAAGTACTTAATACACATCAACAAAACCAATCTATAAAAGTGGACATAGATTGTTTTACAGATGAAAGCAAATTGGTGAGTTACCATTCCATGGAAGATCAATGACAGAGATGGGATTTGTCTTCTCAGGTTCTGATGCTCATTACCACAGTATACCTTTGCCTTTGGAACAGATCTGTGGTCATATCTTCAGGTTTTAGGTACTTAGGATTATTTTGGTTATTAAAGAAAGTAATCTGCCATTCAGAGATATTTTTTAAGCTACTGTTCGATAAAATGTTGTGCTGAACCAGACGGGCCTTGTTTCTGCAGAGGCTGTTGCTGACCTGGATTAGTTCTCTGACCCTACTTGTTTTGAGGCTCCAGAGGAGCTTGTAACAGAGGACACATAGGAATGGCTGGAGGTTGACGAGAGGAGGGACAGGGAATGGCATGAGACAGCATTGCTTCAGAGAGGAATGTCTATGACTAACAGACATTCAGGCTTCTTGGTAGCGATTTCAGCAAGATGATACAGCAATTGCTGGGAAATTTTTAACAACTATCATTTCTTTAACTTTCCATTGATACTCCTGCAGTCATGTTTGGGCATGCTCCAGGTCAGTCTGCATTATTACTCCATAAAGGGATGTTTCAGAAATAGAGAAAGTAAAAGTCATTCAGAACTAACTTAATCTTTTGTATTTTGACAGGTTTAAAAATGGCTGAAGATGGCAGTGACGAGACTATGTTTATTTGTAAGTATGAGAAAGGAAAATGATCTAACTCTCACAATGTGACTTGTCTACTCAGAATGTTTGAAATTAAAGACCAAAACAGACTAGATTTTTATTTAGGAAGATATTTATGTAAAGGAAACTCAAACAGCTTGTGGAGGAGTAGAGAGAGAAGGTTTCACGTTTTAAACATACACATTCTCCCGATTTTGTTAGCAAACACGCAGAGAGACCTCTGAATGTGAGTTAGCAGAACAGTTTTTTTGTGGTCAAACTGAATGAAATTGCAGGCATAGCACTAGACTAAAGCTTTTGTTTATACAGCCAGCTTTAGCAACCAGTCGTGTCTGTGGGGAACTCTGTGACCTATAGCCCAAGTGGAAGATCTGCACTTCCACAGGAGGAGGATGCAAGATTATTACTCTTTCTGGACAAGCGCCGTTGGAGATGCACCGACTGCCCTGATAAGTCTCAATCACGACCTTCCCTGCGTTTCTTTGTGTCTCTGCGTCCCAGTCTGCGTGTGATGCAGCTGGGCTGCGTGGGCTGTCTCCTGCATAACCCTGTGTGCCAGACTGGGCCCTGACACCTGGGATCTGGATTCATGGGGTCATGGTATGAGAAAGGAGACTGCAGTGGTGCTGTGCACAGGGAATGTGGTGGGAAGTGTCCTATGTTCGATGGAGCTTGTTTCCCAATGACATACTAGCCTTGCAACCTCTCCTTTGTCACCAGCTTGGACATGCAAGTCTGATGTTAACAGTGGAAAAAAGTTATGAACACTGCTCACCTACTTGTACAAGCAAAGAGAGCCTAGATATTGTGGATCCCATCTGGGAAAAGCAGAATGGAGCATATGTCTTTAGTCGCATGGATCCACTACCCTTATGGCTCCACAGCTACACATTAACCTTATGGCAGCTATATTGGAAAGTTCCTTTCTTCAAAAATGATATTGACTCAATAGCCATTTTTATCGAGTTGTAGCTACTAGTAGTGAAGTTACCTTATCTTTCCCTTTATAAAAAGACCCTGGTGGATAGCAATGAAGATGGGGATATGAAACCCTTTCCTAATTCCACCAAGAGAATGTGTCACACAACACAATTTTCCTCCAGCTTTCTCGTGATCTCTGTTTTTCTCATGGGATATGAGGACTGCTTATGTTCTGGAAAAGTGAATTGTTATAAGAGATACCACACACTTCTGTAGTTAACATCATTGAATCTGTTATTTCACAGAGATAAAAGAGTTTTGGAATGTTTTTTATAGAAGTCTGTGAATATACTCCCTCCAGGGTATTTTACCATTTGCCTCATATTTGGTTTTGTACTTCTGTGGCTGTAATCTTTTGAAAGTGTCACATAGGGTAAATGTTAACAGCCTTGGGGAATGTCTGCTGTAAGGCATCCTTTAGATTTTGAGAGACGTGGCACACAATGTCAGTATCATATTCCCTCTGCTTTGATCATTGATCTGCAAAGGAGATAAATGTGTAACTTACTCCTGTATGCAGTTTTGGACAGTGCTGTCTGCAGCTTATTGAACCTGTGCAGTGGCTTTCTTTGCAGAAGTGAGGGGTGCCTGGGTGCAGTTGAAAGCTAAGCAAAATCCATTTAAGAGGCTGTAACTCTGGCTATTCCTTGCTGTCCTGATTGATTTTTGACAACCCTTTGTGGATCAGTCTGGTGTATACATTCCTATGTGGCTCCTCTGCTCATTCTGGTTTTACAAATTTGTATTTAGCCCAGATTATTTCAGTAATGTTAAGCACAGTGTGAGCTTCAGCACACCTAAGGGGGAAGGTGATACAGTAAACAGCACAGGACGAGGCAGGCCATTTGATCGGAGGCTTAGTTTTGGGGTTGGTGTTATGTGGACAGCACTTGCCTGTAGATCCTTTCCTCTGATACAGATAACTGGTCCTGTACAGCAAACTGGACTGGGAAAAGCATGCATCTGAAAAATAAACTGATGGGAAAGCTGTCTGTTTCATTCCTTGGTTCATCAGAAGGCAGAAGAAACAGCTGTACGAGAAGCAGTGTCCAGGCTTGGGGACTGCACAAGCTGGTACTGCCATTTGTCAAATGTATGTAGATTTTCCCTTCTCAGATGGTTTTGTTGCTGGAGCTCTGCGTTACAGTTTGGGATCACTTATCCATGTCTTAGAGGAAATCCTTTTGTTGGTTCGCTGGCACAAAAACCACTCCCTCTTGGAGGGAGATGTTTCCAGTTAGGAGTACAGAGTAGCTTTATGGAGGGGACATACCATGGAATTACATGGCTTTTGTCTTGTGCTCTTCCAAAAACAGGTGTTACCACCCTCTACTTTGCATCCTTCCTGAGGTTACTTGGCTTGCCCTTGTGAGTGTATAGCTGAGATGGAAAGTGCACTATAGGAATATAACCTTTGTGTGACGATCTCTTCTTAAGCTGTGTCAGCAGCCGACCAGGCAGGGCAGTTGACAACTATTTTGCACAGCGAATCAATGTATATGCATTTGAAATCCCATTAAGTTGGCTTATTTTAGAAAGCCTCAAATTACCCTGGTCTGAAAATTGTTTCTTAGGATCATTCAGTTCTGGGTAATTTACAGCCACTTAAATTGAAAGTTAATTTAGGTAAGCTGAAGATGAATCAAGAAGTGGACAAAGTATATTGGGCAGACTGCTGACTTGTTTGGAAAGGCAGCAGAAGGCACTTCGGAGGTGTCCCCTGGCACTGTGGATGAGGAGCATGAGTAGGCCAGTGTGCCTCTGGGCAGAGCTGGACTCCCACAGCCTTCCTGTGCCCAACTGCCCTGGACCAGTTCCACTACTGGTACTGGGTTTATGCCTCCTGTTGCTAAAAGAACCAGACTACACAAGCTGTTTCTACAAGGCTGTTTCTACAAGGTTGGATTCTGGTGAAGATAGTGATGTATTTTTCTTTAACCACTCCACTAGGTGTTGCAGCATCTTATCCAAAGAACAATGCTATCTTTAAGCAGAATAGTTACTGTGGATGTAAGACATTTATTTTTCTTTGAGAGAGAATTTAAACAATGATCTTCTGGTAGTACTGATCACAGTGTGTGTTTGTGTTATCTTACCTACACAGGTGCCAGCTATCAACTTGATGTTCAATTATACATGTTCTTTTAAGCCATGTAAATAAACATCTGCCTCTATACGTATGTACTTTGCCTGATGCTAGATATTTTGTATCTGGCTCTTGAAAGAAGGTGGCAGTTGTCTTATAAAAGTGTTTTCCATCAACCTTTCTGTATGCTGTCTGCTTCCTTGCAGGGTGTGAGGACTGTGGACAATACCATGATTCAGAGTGTCCTGAACTGGGCCCGGTGGTGACAGTCAAAGACTCTTTTGTACTGAGCAGGGCAAGGTAAGGAATGTTTGTGTTAGTTCTGACTAACCCAACACTCATGTTAGTTGTTTACAGCATATTTGCTGTTAAATGGATGTCACACTGACAGCTGAAAAGTGAGCCCCAATCCATGGAAAGCCAATGACCTTGATGAAACAGAAAAATTGATCCATGCACTTAAGTGCTCTACTGAATTGAAGCCAAAAAAATAACTTGCGCTCTTCAGGACTTGGCTTCTTTGCTGAGGTTTCTGGCAAAGAAGTTAGATGGTGCCAGATGGGATGATGATTTCTGTCTTGGTCAAGTACCTGCAACATTTTGCCCTCCTCAGATGTACTGTGTTGATTTAAGAGAAGTGTGTGAGGATTTCCAATTTGTGTGAATGGTTGCATGCTTCTGCTTGGTGTAGCCTCTGTAGTTCTTCCACTGAGAAGCAAAGACAGTTGTTCTCATTGCCATGAGTCTTTGAGTGATATGTGGTAATGCTTCGGTCAGAAAATCTGTGACGGCACAGCAGGAACGTTTGTGCTTGCCAAAAGAAACAAATAGACTTAACTCTAGTTAGGAGAAAACAACCCTGAGTTGTTTGATTGCCACTTTTACAGAGAGTGGCAATTAGGCAATGTCAGCAAAATTCATATTAAGGTGTAAAAACAACTATGGTGAAGATGCAGTACAAATCCAAAAGGGGAAGAGAGTACAAATGGCTTCATGTATTGTATGATGTGCTTAAGACTTCCGTAGTTCTTCTTGAGAAGTCACAGATGGAAAACACAGACTCCTTGGCAGCAAGTCTGACGTGCTGGCTAAGTAGGCCATGCTGTGTATTCCCAGGATCATTTTGTAACAAATACACAATGTGTTGAGTCTGCTGTGCAGGTGTCGTGACCTCTGTCTTACATGGGCAGAATGCTTTTGGTGTACACTGGTGGCACGTGTGCAGGAGCTATGGCAATTTTTCTGGGTTTTTCCAGAAAAGAAAGCTCTGTGCAGCTCTGCCAGGCATTGCCTTCCTGTGCCTGAAAACCTGCCCTGGACTATCTCCTGCAGCAAGTGCTAATAGGCACTATTGTCTTAACAGTCCTGACGCTAGAGGTACTTTCTTCTTGAAGGTAATTGCAAAATGCCCGTAGGAACAACAGAAACTGGTGGTGGAAGTGATTTTCTTACACATGACAGCGAGCAGTGCAGTAAATCTAACAGATTCAATGATAAGTTAAGCTGTTATTTCTTATCTTTTATATTTTTTCCCCTTTTTTTGCCTTGTAATGCTCTTATTTGTTTGTATGGTGGAGAATAATCATAGTTTCCAGGTATTCCAATTGTGAACATTTGGAAATATGGTGCATGCACTGTTTTTCAGCATTTTTTGTTGTGCAGATGCCAAATTTTCCTTAGTAGAAGTGTTGACTCCTGGATAGTGGATTTAAAAGTAGAATTTTTAAATGGTTGTGTTACAGAAAAATGGATATTTATTTTCCTGAAGAGTTTAAAGATGAAAACAAGTAACATAGGAAAGAAGAAATACTATTTCAGCCTTTATTTTACATCTGGGAAACAGTAGCTGAAAAAGAGTTGTCTGAGATTGAGGGGAAATTTAATCACAAACTGGATATGAATCTCTTAAAAAACAATCTTAATTGCTGAGCCACAGAATTGTTGTTTCATCTGTCTTACTGAAGAGACAAAATAGACACTTTATGGTTAGAAAAGAAGTACGAAGAAACATCTCAAGTTCACGATCTCCAACATTGCATATTCTGTTATTAAAACTGAAAACTTTTTTTCAGTTTGTTTGCTTATCACTATGATTGCTGTATTTTTATCTTTCTCTTCATATAGACAGGAAAATAGATCTGCCAGTGTCAACTTCTGTAGAGTAATTGGTAGCCTATCTGGTTGTTTTTAGGTTTTCATCTCTTAGCCCTGACCTGAAAAAAACGGGGTTGCATTTGATGTCTCTAAAACCAATATGTTGTTTCCATATGATATGTTGGTTAGTTTTTTTGAAAGATGTTCTCTGTGTATTCTAGGTAGTAACAATTTACTACATATGGTTCTCAGAAGCCAGTTTGGTGAGAGGGAATGGGAGCACATAAGCATTTGTGATCAATGTATTGATGTTTGTAATAAGAGAGCTAGAAGACAGAAAGGGAGGTTGCAGGGCTTTTATCTTAAGGGCTGTGATCTGCATAAGTATGTAAGGTGTTAATTCAGAGAGAGATTGGGCTTATTTTTAAAAATAGACATGACCATAACCAAAGACCTGTGGAGTCATAGAATAATTCACTTTGGAAGGATATTTCAGGCTAAACTGGTGATTTTTATGCATGAAGTCTCTTCTACTCTTGCCATGAGCCCCTGGGAAGAGCCTGACTCCTCCATCTCAATGATGTCCCTATAAGCATGCACGGGTGGCTGTTTGGGACCTCACAGCCATCTATTCCCTGGGCTAACCAAGCTCTGCTTCCCCAGCCTCTTCTCACAGGATGATTGCTTTAGCCCTTGACAGTCCTGTTGGTCCTCTCCTGGACTCACTCCTCTTTGTCAGTGTCTTTCTCATACTGGGAGCCCAAAACAGAAGGCAATAGATAGGATCCAGTAATTGCAGAGCAAAGGGGGACAATCACTTGCCTTAATCTGTTGGCTACTTATTGTCTCCCTTTGCTGCTGGCCTCTCATCCATAGGAACTTTCTCCCTGGTGACAGTACTGGCTGGGATTCTTCCCTCCTAGGTGCAGGCTATGCATTTGTTCTTGTAGTCTCATGTGGTTCCTGTTGGTGTATCTCTCCAGGCTATCCAGGTCCCTCTGGGTAGCAATCCTGCCCTCAGACATATGGACCTCAGTTAGTGTGATCAGCAAACTGGGTGAGGGTGCACCCCATTGTCCCTTCAAGGTCATTGATAAGACGTTAATCAGTACAGGTTCCAGCATAGACCTCTGTGGTACCCCACATGCCGTGACCTCCAGGTAAAGAACTCACAGGGTGATCGTGACCTTCTAAGCCTGACCACCCAACAGGTTATTTAGTCTAGTAGTTGTGTACCCACACAGACCATAACATCCCAACTTGGATACAGAGATAGTGTTGAAAGCCTTACTAAAATTAAGGGAAAGGACACTGCTCTTCCTTATCCATGAACCTGGTAATTTTATCCTGGAAGAGAAACAGTTTATCAGGCCTGAGTTGCCCATAGTCCATGATGGCTGTTTCTAGTCACATTCTCCTTAGGAGCCCCCAAAGGACTCCCAAAAGGTCTTGTTATTTAATGTTCTGAGGGACTGAAGTGAGGCTGACCAATCTGTAGTTCTTTGTATCATCCTTTTGGCCTTTTTTGAAGATGAGTGCAACATTTGTCTTCAGTCATCAGGGTACTCCAGTGGTGCCCATGATCTTTCCAAGACAATAGAGAATAGTCTTACTATGGTATTGGGCTGCTCCGACAGCACCCTCAGGTGCAGCTCGTCAGGTCCCTGGACTTAGATGAGTTGAGCTCTTTAAGTAATCACTGATTTGTCCCTTCTCCACTGCTGGTAGTTGTTCTCCTCTGTCATTTATAAATCCTCATAAGAGTTAGGCTGTTCTGGTCAGAGAACTTTGCTGTCACTGGAGATTGGAGAAAACAGATGTTGGCTTCTTTATTCTGGGGATTCCTTCCAGTCTTGTCCTTTGTGTAACTTCTTTTTTTCTCAATTCTGTCTTCAAATTTTAGATCATCTCTGCCTTCTAATTTGGAGATAAGACAATTGGAAGACGGGACTGAAGGAGTTTTTGCTCTCACTCAGCTAGTGAAACGTACCCAGTTTGGCCCATTTGAATCCAAGAGAGTTATCAAGCTGGAAAAAGAGTCAGATTTTCCCCTGAAGGTAAGACACAGCACACGAAAAATAATAACAAAGAGGCAGTTTTATCTCTGATGAATCTATGATATCTAACCCTATGGGTAAAAAAAAATAGTGTTTAGGGAGGTTTTTTGGGACAATTTTCAGGCATGCCCTATGTCAGACTACCTGAACAAGCATTCTCAGGGCAAGATACAGAAGAACCAAACAATAGACTCGTTCTGCATGTTTGAAAGGGACATCTTTGTAGGAGACAGGGCTAGGATACACTCAGCAAAACTGCTTGTGTTTCAGCTTCTGAATGTGGTGATACAAGAATGCCAATGATTATGGCAGTTTATGTTGGTTGTTTTAATGAGTCTCTTCAATTTGTTTAGAGCAACATGTGCATTAGCTTTAGGGAACATGCAGAATATTTTTTTTCTGCCTTCCATTTGCTTTATTCTTTTCTTGACAAGTTTTGATAGGAAAAGTGCAACAGTAAAAATTCAACTCATTTTTGATAATACCTAACTCAGAAGTAAAAGCTTGAGAAATGCGACTCAGGCTGCTGACTGTGTCACAGCATGCTGTTTGGAC
This sequence comes from Colius striatus, assembly GCF_028858725.1. Lineage (NCBI taxonomy): Eukaryota > Metazoa > Chordata > Aves > Coliiformes > Coliidae > Colius > Colius striatus. The sequence continues at coordinate 91,423,821 of NC_084759.1, forward strand.
TCCCCTCCATTCTCCTGCATTTAGTCATTCAAATTTTGTGAGAAGTTGGCGGCTGTAGTGAGAATTCTTAGGATAGAAGTTCAATTTGTGTCTGTCTTGCCCCTGGTAGTGTGTCTCAGACTTACTCATCTGAAGATGTGAGCGATTATTATACTTGAAATATACTTGATGCAAGTGTTGAGGTTTGCTGTGTCTCTGATGTGCATTGAATGGAAGCCATCGCAAAAGCAGAGAATCAAAATTCTTCTTAACTTTGTATTATTCCTTAGGATTTTATTACGTGCCTATTTTGTTTGGCAGGTGTTCCAGAAGGATGGGCCCCTGGTGTACTTTGACACTTCAAACGAAGAAGATTGCAACTGGATGATGATGGTGCGACCAGCCACCAAATATGAGCATCAAAATTTAACTGCCTTCCAGCACGACAATGATATTTACTTCACCACCTCCCGGGACATCCCACCAGGAACTGAGCTGCGAGTGTGGTATGCAGCTTTTTACGCCAAAAAAATGGAAAAGCCAGTGCTGAAGCAGGTCACTAGTATTGCCAATGGTATGTGTGGGGGCCTTTTTTCCTTCCTAAGGGCCCAATCCTGAGAGGGACTGATAGTCCCCTACTGTTGTAGCTGACAGTGCTGTTTAACAAATAGACTCTGACCTGGAGCTTGATAGCCTTTAGAGTCAGGCTAACCTGCAGACATGATTACCTTACAAGAGGAAAGCATATGGCCTAGTTCATGACTCACCCTCTTCAGAGTGAACAAACTGCATAAGTAGTTCTTAACTAAAGAACTAGTGGTTCATTTCTGGGTAGAAAAGAACAGGAACCCAAGTGTCAGCCTGAGTCTAAACATATGTATATGATCAAGAAGCCAATCTTTTTCACTTCTAGTGAAAACGTTTTGATTTTGCTCAGAATTGTTACACGGTTCTAAAAACTACTTTTATCTTAATGCAGCTTTACATGGGACCCTCTAGAATAAGATAAGGTCTAGTGAGCTGCCTTCCACATGATTGCTTGTGCATTGGCAAAGGAAGGCAGCAGATTTTTTAGAATCTGAATAAGATTTGCCAGAAGCCTTTTGTTCCTCTGCCCCTTTGTTTTCTTCTACTTTTGCATTTCTACAGCTAAAAGACATGGCCCTTTAAGCATTGCAGGGGCATTTTCTTTCTGCTCTTGAGTCCTGAGTACTTCTTAAAGGGTATTAAGAAGGCCATTGCCATCAGCACGCTTTATGGCTGATCTTGACAGCAAGCACAGTCTTAATTAATGCAGTTAACAGATTGCTGAATTCTAAGATGTTTCCAATTGGTATGAACTGTGAGGTTTCATTTTTTCCTCTCCAATTTAACCTGTTCACATATTTTTGTGTGCATATGTGTCTGATCTAGGTGGACCTGCTTTAGCAGTAGGGTTGGACTAGGTGATCTCTAGAGGTCCCTTCCAACCCCAACCGTTCTGTGATTCTCTATTTTAAAATATTATTTAGGTACATCCTGCCTTCTCTGTTCAGCACTTTCACTATCCATTCCAGAATATGAAAGGTACACTGTAAAAGTTTCAGGCATAAGAATGTCCTGGTTAGGATTTTACATGAGAATGTTTTTTCAGGCCTGCTACAGGGCAAAATCTGCTGTCTATGGGTTCCTGCCCTCAGCACAGAGCAAGGAAATCCAAAGGCCTGGAGAGTAAAGAAAAGGAACTGTTTTTCCTCTTCACAGATATGTGCTTAGTATCGATGGAATCTGATAAAGAAGGAAATAAAACTTCTTCAAAGCCTTCATCTGCTGTCTTCCCCCATAAAAAAACGAAGAAGTTCAGCATCTCAGCAGCTGATCCAGCAGGTATGTGAAATTATGGTATTTGTAAGGGAGACAGAGGGCAGATCTAAAGAGCTGGTGGCACTTTTATGCAGATATCGTGTTTATATAACTTTCAGCAAATATTAATTTAGAGAGGATTTGAAAGTCTGGATTTTTTCCTTTTTCCTTTTTATTTCCATGGGCCCAGTGCTTAAAATTCATGCACAGTGACAGAGGAGACAATAAACCTTTATGCAGATGATTTTTGCGGAAATCACAGCTGCTTCTGTCTCTGGAAGTAGTTAATGTTGAGATGGGGACAATTCCAAAGAAAATTTTCAGACTCTCTGTGCAAAGTGTAATAGTTCAAGTGATCAGGTTCTAGGAGAAAACATGTGACTGTGAGTGATGTAAGAAAAGAGCTGTTTGGAAGTGAGAAGAACACTGTCTGTCCCCAGATTGCAATAATATTAGAAGCCTAATAGATTTCAGACTATTCTAGATTACGGGAGCTCAAATTTAGATACACTTACAAACAATACAGATACTCTTGATAAAGAACATATATCTCAGGAAATAACTAGTGATGTTATGGGAATTTGACCCCCAGGGTCGATTATGAAACAATGCCCCTCACCCGTTAATCTCTGGGAGATGGGACTATGAAATTAAGAACCCACTTAACACAAACTGCCATGGCTACAAGTAAAGTCCGAGTACATATTTTGGAGTTCAAAAGAAAACCATTCTGTGTCTGGTTTTTGAACAAGTTACTTTGCTAAATTTTGCTTACTAATACAGTAAGTAGCCAGGAGAAGATGATGAGAGTTGTTCCAGATGTGTACAGAGCAATTAATGGGATCCATTCACTTAACTTGGGTTGTGTCACAGCTAAAATGGGAATTTGATTGAGGAGTTGTCTTTCAGTTTGGTATGATTTTTTTGGGAGTGGGGTTTGGGAGGGATCTGTGATGAATTTGAATAGCTTCTACATCCTTCATCTTGCTGTCTGAAGGTGCAGCTTCAATATAAACAAAACACAGCCTCTTATACTTAGGGAACCCCTAAAGTATTCCCACTGATGCAGTGTTTTGATGTGTTCTAAACAAAATGGGCCTCTCCTCTGACTGTTTTCCTCAGGTCCTACAAAGCAGTTGCCAACTAATAGATTTGTGCTTCTAAGTAAACTGGGTTGCTCTGCACCCGCCCTGGAAGCCTGAAGAAGCCTCAACAGGCAGGCCCTCTCTCTTCCTGGCAAATCAGTACACAGCTAGGGTTTCTAGGTTTACTTCATGAACCAGCTACAGAGCAAGAGAAGTTCAAAGTCAGGGACAATTTTCCACAACAGACTTCAGATTTGTAAATAATGTTTTTCAGTTTTACTAGCCTGCAAATTTGTGAGACAGATAAAGTAGCTTAGACGTTGCTCATCAGTCTGACTTTTTAAGTTATGCAGAATCTTGGGGTTTAGGTCCTCCCAGACAGAACTCTCAAGATAAGTAAGTTCTTTATGTAGCCTGCGAAGAAGGAATTTCTGTTGTTGAACTATCTAGTCATTTTTTTATTTATTGATTACAGCATGGATGAGGTCACACCTTTGTAGTGCAGAACACTGAGCGTAACTTGTGGCAGGAAACAACCTCTGCCTGAGAGGATTTTTTATTTTGGTTTAAGAGCCAACAGTGAAAAAGAGTAAATTTATTGTCCCATTACTGATGGGACATCTCTGGCAGAGAAATGAACTGACTTGCTAATAAACTTACAGGAAATCTGTGTCAGAAACTGATGCACATTTTGAATCTCCTGTACCACCATTCACTTAACCTATTCCCAGTGTCATCCTCCTCGTCTGGGGGAGTCTCATAGACTGTGCAATATTCAGCTTTGTGCATACCAAAAAGAAATCTCAGAACTAGTTCTGATATATCAGATCCCCATGGTAAATTCAGACATGTCATCCAAGGACTTAAACACAGTGGACTGTGAACAAAGTAGCCATTTTCCTATGTTTTATTTCTCACTCCAGCTCCATTTTCCTCCTAATTTCTTTATTTTCTTTATCTGGTGTTAGCAGATATTTCAAAATGTTAATATGGTGGTTTCATAGAACATCTAATTAGTGAAACTGCTCAAAACCAGGTTTTCATTGTCCTCACCCTTACTTCCATTAATCCAAATCTTCTGACCCTGCAATGCTCTTCACATACCATTCTCTCCTCAGTTGATCCAGAAGATGACTGGTGACCTCAGTTTTAAAGGTGCTAAAAATTGCTTTACATTGCGCCTTTGATAATCAGAGTTCTTTAGAAAGTGACAACAGGACCCTCAGGACTTTACAGGAGCACTGATGTTCTCTCTTGCATCATTTAATTTCTGTTCTGATTTCTCATCTGTTCTGATATTTCAAGTATTCATGTTCGGAAAATCCTGAAGTGGTCCCAGGTCCCCCTGTGGGCCTCTTGATGCTCAAATCCTAACTTGTGATACTTGGGGAGTTAGTGCAGGTTTAACAAAGCTACAGGGATTTACCACCTTCCCATTTTCAAAGCTTTCAGTATTCTTGTGATTTAGTGAACACTCCAGAAAGCAGTGGAGCTGCAGAACCAGAGTCTAACCAGTGGACGTGTAAAGTGTGTTCATCTGCTTTCCGGGAGCCTCAACTACTGACAGGTAAGAAGTGCTAGAAATTCACAAGAGAGTATTGAGAAGCATCATAAAAATTCTGCTCTTCCAGAGCATGACACTGTAAAGCCATGTCCCGTCCATGATGCAGTAAGAGAAAGGCTTTCATTTTTATGTTCCTTTAAGAAAAAGCATAGCAAGGAAGATAAAATAGTGGTATTTTAGATATGGCAGTGGTCAGTCTCTAGGCAAACAACTGTGATGTTGAATCTAGAAGAAATAAAACTGTCATGGTGGAAGATGACGTGTGAATGTTGATGGAGAACTGCATGAGCAGTATATAGGGTTGGTGGTGCCAGCTTATACTTAGTGATATTATCTGTCCGGTATTTATGGCACAGATTTAATAAAGGTAATGTGATGCATTTGTTTGGCAGCTGTTCTATACAATTTTCAAAAGAACTTACAATATTTAAGAGCTTAGGCTGCTAAATAACTTAGGCACTTGGAAAAATGTACCCATTATCAGATAACACAACCTTTTTCCAGCAAGATCAAGCAAATCTCTTAAAAATTCAGTCCCTCTGAGTAATTGTTTCAATGTTCAGTAGACTCTGTGCTTTTATTAGGGAGGTATTGTGACTGCTTTTAAAGTAATTTGAAGTGGTTCTCTGCTAAGTGAGGTTCATCTGATAAATAGGCTTCAACTGGATCTAGCCCTTTGAGTATTTTGTGACAGTTTCTTTCCTCCTGTCTACCCAGAGCACTTGCTGAGTCACTTGGAACAGGCTAAAGGTGCCCCTCAAACCAGCCAAAATGAGGCTGTTGCAGAGAAAACAGCGGAGGCTGCACCGGCAAAGCAGCCAGTGGTTTGTAATGCCGGCAGCGCCAATACAGACTCGAGGAGGAAGGCCAGGCGGGGCAGAAAGTCCAAAACAGCAAAAGCAGAAACACCTCATGTGGCTGTTGAAGAGAAAGATTCTGCAGGTAAAACAAAACTTAAGAAAATGCTGGAGCACGTTTCCCCTCATAAGTCTGCATCGATGCTGTCTCAGAAATGCCCAGTAAGTAGCACGGAGATGAGATGGAGCTTTTTAGGTAGAACACTGAAGCAGGTGATTTCCAGACTTTGTTAGTTATATCTGAGGGCTTTGTCTACACTAAATGTTACAGCACCTACACTTAGTTTACCTGCGTTCTCCTGTGACATTTTTAGTGACAGAGGCTCAGAGAAGCATCAGATACTGGTTATAAGAGACCTGCCTAGCTTTCTGCAGGAATCATAGAATCATAACAGTTGGAAAGACCTGGGAGATAACTGGATCCAACCACTAACCTGACACTACCAAACTCACCACTAAACCATATTCTTGAACACCTCATCTATGTGTCTTTTAAATATCTCCAGGGATGGGGATTCCACCATCTCCCTGGGCAGCCTGTTCCAGTGCTAAAACCTCCCCTGGCACAACTTGAGCCCATTTCCTCATTTTCTGTCACTCGTTACTGGAGAGAAGACATTGACCCCTCACCTCACTCCCTTGTTCAGGTAGTTGGAGAGAGATTCTCCTCTCAGCTTCATCCAGGCTAGACATCCCCAGCTCCCTCAGCTGCTCATCATCAGACTTGTTCTCCAGACCCTTCACCAGTTTCGTTGCTCGTCTCTGGACACACTCCAGCACCTCAACATCCCTCTTGTAGTGTGGAGCCCAGAACTGAACACAGTATTAAAGGTGCAGCCTCACCAGCACTGAGTACAGGGGGACAATCACTGCCCTGGCCCTACTGGTCACACTATTTCTGATCCAAGCTAAGGAGGACCAGGAGAGAGCATCCTTCCTGTCAAGAGAAGATACCTTCCTCTCTCTGCTTTAGGATTTACTCTTGAAAGGGGCTTTTCCTTCAAGGGAAGTTCTAGTAGTCAACTGGTCAACAGTCATAGTCAACTGACTCCTTAGTAATAGGTTGTAAAGGTAAGACCTGTAAGAGATGATGGCTCTATCTTACTTACCATTCAATAACCACTTTATCTTGCAAGCTTTACCTACCCATTAGTTACCCATCATTTGTCATTGACAAATACCATGTTTTCAGTGCCACATCTCATTAAAAATTCTGCATTTGAGGTTTTATCTCTAGCCATCCGCATTAACACTGTATTTTTATGACGTCTTTGCAGTGGAACGTGTAGCTGATGATGTAACTGAGGTCCCACCTGAAGAGGTAGCTCTGCCTTCAGCTGCAGAAGAGAGGATTATGGAATTGGTTTTAGGAAAGATGCCTAGCACCACAAATAGCATCAGTTCAGTGACAAAGTAAGTGTTTTGAGATGCGGAATTTCCTCTTGGTCTTAGTTAAGATTATCTAACATGTAACAGCTCTGCTCAACTTCTGGGCCCACAGATGCTCTGTTTTGTTAGCATGAAATTGTGTGATGCTGCTGCTGCTAGAAGAGCTGGCTTTGAGTGCCACAAAGATGGCTTGTACACTGAAGGATGGTGCACACATGGGGAGTTATTGGCGGCAGAATTTTAGTATATAAGCCATGAGAATTTTGTCCTCCATCATGTTACTGCTTTCATTCAGTGTGATTCCAAAAGCCTCCTGCAGCTGCAAGGTGAAATATTACTCCCATTGAATGTTGGTGATGAAACAGGCAAAGGGATTTTCTTCCAAAAAAATGCTTGTTATCCCAGCTCATGAATGACTTTGTTTTGGTTTGTGCACATGGTACTTCAGATTTAGAGCAGTGGGAGGGGGAAAAATTCAGTATAACAGAACCTCAGGGACACTCTTAAATACCATTTAATAAATTTATGTTCTTTTGTGTCTCTAAATTGGCTTTTTGAATTATTTTTTGTACAGTAAAGCACTTGATTTTTCAGAATTAGCCAGTAATTACACTTAGTGTAGCAATATTTGGGAATTCTATATATCAATGACCTTGGCAGACACAGAGCCATCAAAAATGCATTCCAGTGGGTGGTTATGCCTGGAAACATAACAGTACTGCTTCTTAGTGCCCTGCTGCCCTCTTACCGCATACGCCTTTTGCATGCAAACCTCCAAGCTTTCTAAACTGAAGGAGTGCTGATATTTTCAGAGGGTAAGCAGAACAGATCGTCTGTGTTCTTCTGAGGGGCCTACAAAAAGATCTCCGAGGCTGGTGGCTGGTCCTTTCTTCCTCGTTTGTGCTGGGTGAAGATAATGTGGAGCGAGCTGCCCTCTGACATCTGGTGCTTCCAGGGAGTGGCCAGGAGGGCATCTTGGCAATGAGGAAGCTCCAGGCCTCTCTCTTCTGCCAGAAGCTGAGCATAACACTCCTCTAGCTTTTGCCAGCTGGTGGGACTCTTTCTTGCAACCTGTGGGATACCTTTCAGTCCCTGCCTTTCTTTCTCTAATCCAGTAGGTTTGCTCATCACCAAAACACCATGTCCCTCAAAAGAAGTTTAATTCTCTCCAGTAGACATGGTATACGGCGGAAGCTGATAAAGCAGCTTGGGGAGCACAAGCGAGTCTATCAGTGCAGCATCTGCAGTAAGATCTTCCAGAACAGCAGCAACCTCAGCAGGCACATCCGTTCTCATGGTGGGTTTGATTTTTGCCTTCACTTGCATGTTGATTTTTTGTCTCTCGGTGATTCCACCTTTGAGTGAATGAGCTAAGCTATCCTTAGGTATTGGAATACATAATTTTAGTAGAACCCTTTCTTCTTTCCTTTTTTAAAAAAAATCCCTCTGTAGTGGTTTAGCCAGGTGTCCACCAAGTCATAAAATCACTCCCCTTCCTAAACTGAACAGGAGAGAGAGAAATACAACAAATGGCTTGTGAGTTAAGGACGGAGAGATCACTCAGCAATTAGCATCAAGGGCAAAACAGACTCGAGGAGAAAAAAGTTTGATTTATTAAAGGAACAATAAGAGCAGAGAGATGAGAAATAAAACTGAATCTTAAAACACCTCTCCCCCATTTCTCCTCTTTCTGAGACTCCCCTTCCTTACCCCCAGCAGCGCAGGGGATGGGGGATGGAGGTTGCAGTCAGTTCATTACAGATGGACTTTGCTGCTGCTGCTTCTCAGGGGGAAGCCTCCTCACACTTCCCACTGCTACACTGTGGAGTCCCTCCCCATGGGAGACAGTCCCTCATGAACTTCTCCAGGGTGGGTCCTTCCCATGGGCTACAGCTCCTCACGAACTGCTTCAGCATGGAGGTCTCCCACGGCGGCAGCTCCTCACACCCTGCCCCAATGTGGGTCATCCACCAGTAGAACAGTCCTTCAGGTACCGACTGGTCCAGCCTGAGTCCCTCACAGGATCACAAGCCCTGACAGCAAACCTGCTGTGGTGTGGGCTCCTCACTCCCCACAGGCTCCCAGGTCCTGCCGGGAACTTGCTCCAGGGTGAGCTTCCCACAGAGTCACAGCCTCATTCAGGTATCTGCCCACTCCAGCGTGGGGTCCTCCACGGGCTGCCAGTGGATCTCTGCTTCCCGGTGGCCTCCGTGTGCTGCAGGGGCACAGCTGCCCCACCATGGTCCTCACCACAGGTCACAGGGGAGTCTTTCTTTTAGGGCCTAAGCACCCTCCTCCTTCTCCACTGACCTTGGTGTCTGCAGAGATGTTTTCACATCCTCACTCCCTGTTGCTGCTGCAGTTTGCAACTGCTCAGCAGCTTCTTGTTCTTCTCGAATATGTTATTCACAGAGGTGTTACCCCCATCACTAATTGGCCAGGCCTGGGTCAGGTGCAGGGTCCATTTTAGAATTGGCTGGCCCTAGTCCTATCAGCTACAGGGGAAGCTTCTGGCAACTCTGTTTAAAGAAGCCACCCCTGTAGCACCCCCACTACCAAAAATCCTGGCCCAGGCAAAACCACTACACCCTCTCTCTAGGGAACTCTTAGTTTTGCAGACCAAAGCATGAGAAGGTATTAGTTGAAAGTTGAAATTGGAGTGCTTAAAATATTAATTTAGGTACATATTTTAAGTGAGACTGAGGATGTGATGGTTTTTTCTAAAATTTCACTTTACATATATACATATATATTGCCCCCCCACCTTCACAGGCACATTGTTCTGTAAATGTCAGCTGGGTACTTTTTAGCTTGTAATCTGCAGTTCCAGGAATCCATGACTCTACTTCTAAAGATTCTGTTAAAAATAATCACTAAAAAGGGGGGAGGGGAACCAAACAAAATTGTTGGACAATGTTAAAATCCACTATTTGAATCTCTTAAATTACTAAAGCTTCTCGTCACTAGCCTGTTTATTTGTAATTGCTTGTGCTTTGGTTTCTTCTGTCTTGCCTGGAGTTGATGATTGTCAGTCACTGACCACTTTTTTTAATTTTATTTTGATTGATCTCCTCAGGTGACAAACTATTTAAATGTGAGGAATGTGCAAAGCTGTTCAGCCGTAAGGAGAGCTTGAAGCAGCACGTTTCATACAAGCACAGCAGGAACGAAGTGAGTGTAAATGACCAGCAGATTAACTGAAAACTAACCAGTGAGCTTCTAGGTGCTAGCCTGGAAGCTTGGGTCAGTTACATTTGAGCATAGGTGAGATAAAACTGAAGGGAAGAGGTAACATCTTCTTTTAGAATGGAGTTTGCAAAGTATGGACATGCTTTTGAGCATACAAATCCTTTTTCATGTCTGAACTTCCTATAGAAAGTTGTTTTCAGGCATCAGTTACAGCAAGACAAGCTGGAGTTAACTGGATCTGTGTGATCTAGAGGCAAGATGTAACTTGAGTGCATGGTACTAAATAAGATTGTTCCAATCTTGTTTGTTCTGTTTTCATATATCTCCACCTATAGTGTTACTTAATATGTGAACTCTCTGGGTAAAGGCTGTGTCATTAAGGGCTGTGTGCTCACATGTAAACTCCATGGTGACATGCCTGCTAGTGAGGGCCTTTCATTGCTACAGCCAGATATATACGAAACATACTTGTAGTGGGGCTTTATCAGTGAATATGTTCATTGCTGCTTGGTATTGAGATCCTAAGTTCCCAGACTGCTGGCATCTCTTCTGGAGCTGGAGGATTAGCCAGGTTACATCTTGCTTCTCAAAAATGTTGTCTCCCTGTTGGACCAGGAGTTGTCCAGAAGGCTGTTACACACACACACATATATGCATGATTTACTCTTTGTTGTTTGGTTTTGTGTTTTAATAGAGCTCAAATGTGGGAACGTGTCAGGATGATACAGTGTCAGAATTTTGCAGGAAGAAAAATTGAAACAGACAGAAAACAGAAAAAAGTAGTTGAGTTTTAGAATTTATCTATCAGACGTGACTTGGCTTTTCCCTCACTTAAACACTTACTATTTGCAATCCTCAGGCTGACAGTGAGTACAGATATAAGTGCACCACATGTGAGAAGGCCTTTCGAATAGAGAGTGCATTGGAGTTCCATAACTGCAGGACAGGTGAGAATGGCTGTCTCTTCCACCTCCTCTGGCATCCCACATATAAACTAAAGAAAGGGAGCAGGAATTCAGATTTTTGTCATTGTGACAACAAGCAGCCTGCTTCTGCTTCATTCAAAAAAAACACTTTTTGTGATAAGAAAAGTGTAACCAATAATCTGTAGAACAATACATCCACTTATGTATTGGGTTTTTTTAGTATCTCCTGCCTGCCTGACTAATAACCTCACTGGTGTTTCATTTGTATATTCACAGATGACCTGTCACCATCTTTATTTTATTTTCTTTCCTGAACCTAAGTTTCAGCTCGTTTCTCTGAAATAGAGGAACTGGAAAGGGGGACAGTGCTATCAATAGTTTGTAGTTTTCTGGGATTATAGTTTTCTTCTGATTTCTCGTTCTTTCTTTATACTTAGAGTAGTAACTCCAGATTTTTTTTTTCTTAGGTTCACTAGAACCTATCCTTTTCTGCCATAGCCATGGCTTGTGGTGACTCATGTTTAAGCTGAATGTTCTTATGCTTAGAAAATGACACCCTGGTTACTTGTATGGACTTAAAATAACTAGCAGTCCAGAATCACCTGGGTAATTGCCCCTTACAGCACCATTCAGAATAGATTTTCTCATTCCCTTTCAGTACATCAGCAGCAGAAGGAAGATGAGAGGGAACGTGGGCACACTACTAAACACAGAGGGTGCACTGGTGACCGAGGATGCAGAGAAGGCCGAAGTACTGAATGCCTTCTTTGCTTCAGTCTTTATGGCCAAGGCTGACCCTCAGGAAGGATAATAGGATGGACAGGACAGCAGAGGACTTGCCCTGGGTGGAAGAGGAAGAGGTTAAAGACTTGTTGGCCAAACTTAAGGCTCATAAGTCTTGATGGGGTCCCATCATAGGTCCTGATGGGATGCATCCTAGAGTGCTGAGGGAGCTGGCTGATGTGATTGCTAAGCCTCTCTCCATCATTTTTGAACAATCATGGAGGACAGGCGAGGTGCCTGAGGACTGGAGAAAGGCCAGTGTCACTCCAGTCTTCACAAGGGCAGGAAGGACGACCCAGGAAACTACAGGCTGGTCAGCCTCACCTCCATCCCTGGAAAGGGAATGGAACAACTCATCCTCAGTGTTGTTATTAAACATATGAAGGAAAAGGTGGTTATCAGGGGGAGCCAACGTGGCTTCACCAAGGGGAAATCATATATTTGACCAACCTGATATCCTTCTGTGAGTGCATAACTGGCTGACTAGATGAGGAGAGAGCAGCGGATGTCATCTACCTTGACTTCAGCAAGGCTTTTAACACTGTCTCCCATAACATCCTCATCAGAAAGCTCAGGCAGTGTGGCTTGGATGAGTGGACAGTGAGGTGGATTGAGAGCTGGCTGAATGACAGAGCCCAGAGGGTGGTGATCAACGGCACAGAATTGAGTTGGAGGCCTGTGGCCAGTGGAGTTCCACAGGGATTGGTTCTGGGGCCAGTCTTGTTCAACATCTTCATCAACAACGTGGATGAGGGGACAGAGCGTACCCTTAACAAGTTGACTGATGACACCAAACTGGGAGGACTGGCTGATTCCCCAGAAGGCTGTGCTGCCATTCAGTGGGATCTCGACCAGCTTTGAGAGTTGGGCAGAGAGGAACCTCACGAGGTTCAACAAGGACAAGTACAGAGTCCTGCATCTGGGAAGGAACAACTCCATGCACCAGTACAGGCTGGGGGTTGACCTACTGCAGAGCAGCTCTGCAGAGAGAGACTTGGGAGTGCTGGTTGATAATAAACTAACCATGAGCCAGCGATGTGCCCTCATGGCCAAGAAGGCCAATGGCATCCTGGGATGCATCAAGAAGAGTGTGCAAAGCAGGTCGAGGAAAGTTCTGCTCCCCCTCCACTCTGGCCTGATGAGGCCTCACCTGGAGTCCTGTGTCCAGTTCTGGGCTCCCCAGCTCAAGAGGGACAAGAACTTCTGGAGAGAGTCCAGCACAGGGCCACCAGGATGATCAGGGGACTGGAACATCTTTCATACAAGGAAAGGCTGCGGGAACTGGGGCTGTTTAGTGTGGAGAAGAGGAGACTGAGGTATCTAGATGGTGGGTGTCAGGAGTTTGGGGCATCCCTTTTTTCGATGGTGTCAAGCGACAGGACAAGGGGTAATGGGATGAAGCTGGAACACGAAAAGTTCCATTTAAACATAAGAAAAAAATATTTTACTTGTGAGGATGATGGAGCAGTGGCACAGGCTGCCCAGGGAAGGTGTGGAGTCTCCTTCCTTGGAGGTCTTCAAGATCTGCCTGGACATGTTCCTATGCAACCTGATCTAGGTGGACCTGCTGCATGGAGTTGGACTATATGATCTCTAAAGGTCCCTTCCAAACCCTGCCATTCTATGATTCAGAGGGTGCAGCTTGTATAAAATCTCAGCCTTACAAAGACTGGAGAGTCCTCAACCCTAGAGATATTCAAAAGACACGTAGATGAGTTGCTGAGGGACATGGTTTAGTGAAAACCCACCTGGATGAGTTCGTGTGTGACCTACTCTAGGAGGTGCTGCTCTGGCAGGGGAGTTGGACAAGATGATCTTTTGAGGTCCCGTCCAACCCTTGAGATTCTGTCTCTGGCTTGGCAGTTCGAGGTCAGTGATTGAACACAATGATCTTAAAGGTCATTTCAAACCATAATGATTCTGAGATTCTGTTTATTCAAGTACAACAGCTCATTTTCTCTCAGAGTTGACCCAAATGAGCAGCAGTTTTTACTCTGCTTATTAAAGCATTGAATTATTAGTTCTTTGTGGTTGCTGCAACTCTGGCAGATTTCGTTTACGGGACCATGCTTTCATGTTCCAGGAAAAGCCTCAACTCCTGAATACAAACCAAATTCCCCATAGACCTATTGTCACGTGATGATATATTTTTGAGACTTTATTCTGGAGTATTCTGTTGTGGCTGGTGTTAGGAGTCAGTGCTGGCAGAAATATGCTGGTGCTTAGACACAACTGTTTCTGTGATGCTGTATTGCTGTATGTGTAGTAATTTTAGGTACATTAAAAACTTGAATCAACTGTAACATTATTTTAATATATGCTAGATCATAGTGCAAATAACCCATAGTAGGTTACAGTGCTAGATTCCATGTTCAAGTTATCATCATATATTTTTACTACCTTTGAAATAACTTTTAAAGTGAAAGAGAAACACATACTTTTGCATTTCCTTTTTCGTCTGTAAAGAGCTGTGTGATTTCTCTTGCTTACAGATGACAAGACATTCCAGTGTGAGATGTGTTTCAGATTCTTTTCTACAAACAGTAATCTTTCAAAACACAAGAAGAAGCATGGGGATAAGAAGTTTGCATGTGAAATCTGCAATAAGATGTTCTACCGGAAGGATGTCATGCTAGACCATCAAAGACGACACTTGGAAGGTAAGTATACTGCAGATCAACCTAATTACTGCTCTTGAAACAGCACTAGAAGTGGGAAGGTTAAGGAAATCGGATTCTTCTGGGTGGCTGGTTTTTTTTCAGTTCACCTGATCTGGAGTAGCAGGTTTCAGCAAAATGTGGCATTTATTCAGAATAATAGTAACGGATCCTGGAGTGAAGTTCTCTAGTTCTGTGAAAAACCTTCTAGGAGGTGCACCTGCCTTTTTTTCCAGCCTCACATGATTGGATCCCGTTCTACTAACAGTCATGGAAGTTGTTTGGCTTATTATGTAGCGGTTTAGACTGGTTGATTTTAATGAAATCTTTTCCTTTTTTTGAATTTTATTCTTTCCTTGAGAAACCTTGAAAATTTGAAGGCAGAGAACTAACTTATAACATAGAACTGAAAGTATATGCTACTGTATATAGTATAAATGGAATGCTGTGTGACATTATCTTTCAAAACCTTGATAATATATGAAAATGAGATTATAAGAGTTTAGTGTTCAAAACCTCAAACATTGAAGGATGTTAGAGGTACTTAAGAACTCCCGGAAAACTTGGGTGATGGGAGATTGCTGAAATATATATTTAAAATGTCTCGAGTAATCTAAATGATAAGACCAAAAGTGATTTTAAAAAAGCAGCCAGATTGGTGAGGCTACTTAATGCCTTAAGGTCGGCATAGTGCTGGCCTTGACAGTGTTAGGTTAGTGGTTGGACTCAACGATCTTAAAGGTCTTTTCCAGCTAAAACAATTGTATGATTGTCTAATTTGGTGCTTTGGGTATAGCTGACCGTCACTGGCCACTCTTCATTGAGCATTCAGTGCTCTTCATTGAGCATTAAAGATGATGCTGGATGGTTGCCCCTCTCCTCAGAGACTGCGATGGGGAGTTTCCAGGCCAGATGCCCTGTCAAAGTGCCGCTGGAAACATCTGTTTCCAGATGTTGACAACAGATATCTGTTTTCAGACACTTCAAAATTGGTGTCATAGGCAACAAGCAGTAATACATCACTTCAGGAGACTGCTTTTATATTCTTAAGGATTCTGTGAAAGCATTGTTTTAATTTATCCTTTTTCAAACAATTAGATAGTGCATTGAGGCTCTTCCCAGTGTTTCACTCTTCTCTACACTGTTCACCTGAAAGGACATGCAGATTGGAATGGAAAACCATGGTTTATTTTCTTTGTTTTGCTTTTTTGATGGGGACTGTTCCATTTAAGGAGTGAGGCGTGTGAAAAGAGAAGACTTTGAGCACAGCACAGAAAACATGGTTCGCTACAAGAAGGAGCCTTCGGGATGCCCCGTGTGTGGGAAGGTAGGCGCCTTCGCCAGCGTTGCAGCTCCGGGGATGCCGCAGGGATAGATAACGGTGTGCCTCAACCCCCTGCCTCCAGATGAGTTACCGTGGCATAAGAAGTCACCACCCATGTGTTAAACCTCAGTAGCAGCCTGAATAGGCACACAGCCTGCCAAAAGGTGGAGGTAAAGGGCTTGCAGTGAGGTATGTGCCAAGCCAGGTTACCTCCCAACACAGACACACACGTGATTAGTTACCAGCGAGCCCTGTCTCAGCCAAGACCTTACTCTTTAAACTGCCTTAGCGCCACTGTATGTCCAAGCCCACTGTGGCCATAAATAGTGAGAGCTGCTGGGACCAAGATAAGAACAAAACTGGAGTTCAGACTATTTTCAAGACATGCAGCGCAATGTAGAGCATGACGTGACCGTGGTGTCTGTCAGTTAGATCTCACGGCGTAGTTAATTTGCAGTGATTTTGCTGCTGAAATGTAAACAGCTGCCGTTGACTCTCTGCATTTGGAATAACTTTCTAATAGGAGTCAAAGTAAATTCATTGTTTAGTGCTCATGGTCTTAAGTTGCTGTTATCACAGGGACAAAGACTGGGTGTAACATTTTATAACCGTTTAATGATTCATGGTGCAAGATATATTCAAGCAACTTGAAAGCTGGTGTGTAGACCTTTGCTTTTGATACTGTGGATACGTTATATATCAGTAAAGGTAGATTTTGTAGATCTGTTTTTATGGATAGATGGAACATTCATGATTCAAAAGACATTGTTTAAATACTTCTAAATCTACTCTGTGTAATTTTGCTGCAGCTTTTTGGAAGTCTGCCTCTGATGAATGGCCTGTTTTGGTCAGTTCCTTGGAACTGTACACCTATATTTTGCTGTGCCAGCAGTTCCTGATGTAGCCTGCTGGCTGGGTAACGAGCTAAATGTGCATGGCCAGAATGAATGAAACAGGACAGTAAATCCATTCTGTGCTATCCATTGGATAGCTTGCAAAGAACTGTAGTCCTGCTGGACATGATATGAAACCCCTTCCTTCCTCCTCCTTTTAGGTGTTTTCATGTAGGAGCAATATGAACAAACACCTTTTAACACATGGAGACAAGAAATACACTTGTGAAATCTGCGGACGTAAATTTTTCAGGGTGGATGTGCTGAGAGACCACATTCATGTCCATTTTAAGGTATTGTGTTAATGATTTATTATGAAAGGCATGTTACTTGGCAGACACATAAACTTGTCAGTAAATGCACTGAGATTGTTATGGTCACATTGTTATGGCCAGTGTTCTATGACTGCAGAACACTGTTCTGAACACTGTGGAAAAAACTACCTCTGTGACCTTGGGTGAATTGCAAAAGGTGCTCAGTTTTTAAAGCAGGCAGAATAACTAAACAGGAAGGCTGCAGACGGATGTATTGTTCCAACTGGAGTTTGATTGGGCTGATGGGGCCATCCCCTCTCTTTGTGAGAGAAAAAAAAACAAAGAAGAGAACGCATTGTTCATGCCCTGTCCATGCCAGTGACTGTGATTCTCTTGTATATACTAGCATAACTGCCTGTGCATTGACTTTCTCACCTGGTTTTATCAAAATGTTCCAAATTGCCCTATTAATAGTGCATAATCAGACCTAGAATATTTTGATGCAACTAGATGAAGACTGAATTGTAAGCATAGAATGGAAAGGGAGTTGTATCACTCAGCGGTGCTCATAAAGATGCTTTTATCAATGTGGTACTGTACCAGTTGAGTCTCTGTTTACACTGAAGTTCCTTTTGTACACAACAAATTGAGGGTTATTTGTTTGGATGAACAGTTGTTCCTTGTTTAGTCATGAACAAAGGAACTTTGTTCACCTGAACTGAGCTAAGCAGAAGGATGTTGTAAATAAATAATGTTAGAGCAACCGTTAACACAAGGCAGTCTGCATGGCAACAAAAGCTGACTAGGTGTTACCTTTTAAAATTGGAGCTTAATCTACTAAAACAGAATATTCTTTCCCACCCTACACAGGACATAGCACTAATGGATGACCACCAGAGAGAAGAGTTCATTGGTAAAATTGGAATCTCGTCAGAGGAAAATGATGACAACTCTGATGAAAGTGCAGACTCCGAGCCTCACAAGTATAGCTGCAAAAGGTGCCAGGTAGCTTTAAATACTTTCCAGTTCACTTGTTTTGGGATGGGAGGAGGGAGTCTATAAATCATTCAGAATTTTCCATAACATTAAGGGTTCACAAAGAGAAGGCCAATCAGCAGGTCTGCTCTCTTCTGCGGTGCCTGTTACCTCTGTGGTGCTCTTTCATAAGCCTTTAGATGGTGTGCTGTAAGGTGAATGTTAAACACTTAAAAGAGCAACACAGATACATACACTTACCTGTGTGCAAGGAAGCAAGCAAGCAAAAACTGCAGGAAGAAACAGTCAAGGAACATTCAGATCTTACACTACCTTTTAATTATGCTCAAATTAAAATCATTTCTGAATGATACAGTCCTCTTTAAAGGAGATCAGGTGGTCGTCTAGTGGCTATCCAGTTTGGAGGTTTAAGACTGCTATTTATGTTCATTGTGCTTATATTTGACCACTACTGCTTTTTGGCCTACACTTAGCAGGATGGCATTAGAAGTACTGCTGGAACATAACTGTACCCAGTTGTCAGCTGAGAGAGGAAGACTTTTTTTAAACCTCTTACTGTGTTGCTTTTGATGTTTTGTAAAGAAGTAATGAGGAAGAACGGGGTTGCCAAGGCCTGTCTGGATTCTGTGCCTTTAGTGGGCGAGCAAGCTGTGCTGGGGCAAGTGGGATGCAAAAGCAAACACCGAGGACAGCAAAACTCACCAAACTGACATAGGGACTGGGGACTTTCGGTAGTTAAGCCACAGACTTGTCCCGTAGAAATGAGAGCTTATTCCACAGTCTGCACTTCATGTGGTGAAAGTACTTAGCTTAGCTTCATTGTTTTTTTAAAGATATAGAGATAACAAAACTTCTGTCTTCTGTTCGTATCTGTGAGCTGGTTTTAAGTGTAAACTGATATTAAGGTGATGTCAGTAAGCATAAGAAGATTTGGTGTCATGGTGGTGAATCATGCTTGCTCTCGATGGGGTAATTGGAACACCTGATACTTAATGGGTACATAAACTATATAAAATGGTTTGCTCCCAAATGAGGACAATTGTGCCATGCAAATTGGATAGTGCTTTTTGGAAGCTGGGGTTTTGCAGGTGTTTGTGAAATAAACAGCTGTGAAAAATGAGTGTTTACCTGTGAGGAGATGGGGAGGCCCTTTTTGCTTGAGAATATCTGTTCAGGCATTCCTAAAGGAGAACAGCATGCGAACGAGTCTTAGTGAAACATCTCTTCTGAGCTCTTTAAGGTTCTATTTTTCTCTTATTCCAAAGTACACCTTCATTACACAGTCCTGTCAGAAATACCTTGAGTAACTGCAGGGAAAGGTGATGTTGTTATGGCGCTTTGTCCTCCTATGTGTGGAGCATGTGTATGTATGCAGGGTTCCTTAGCACCTGGAGCTCAGTAGTGGAGCACTTGTCTATCCTAGCTGTAGCAGTTCCAGGAGCTGAGCTAGAATCACTTCCCTGCAATGCCTAGAAGTATCAACTCTTCTAGAGCTCTAGTGCCAAAACTTAATATGCAGATTAGGGCTTACCGTGCCTCTAGGGCCCAAAAGACATATTTTCCATCTGCCATGTCTTTGCTTTGACAGCTAATGGAGGTTAGATGTGGCTTTCTCTAAGGCTGTTCCACAGCGCACAAATAATTGGAGGTCCTCTAGTTGTGCAATGTAAGAAGCAGAGGCACTATCTCAAGGTAGTTTTCCAAAGGAGTTAACCTTGTCTTGTAGCAATGTGATTGGAATGGCCAAAGAGGTTCAGGCCCTATCCAGCTTTCACAGATTTTTTTTTGTCTATATATCTACCAACTCTGACTCTAGATCTCAGCAGCTCATTATGACATCATTGCAGTTGTCAAAGACTGGTTTTTTCCCCCTTTCATTCACTATTGGTTCATTCCCCAGTTGACTTTCGGCCGAGGGAAGGAATACCTGAAGCACATAATGGATGTGCACAAGGAGAAAGGCTACGGCTGTAGCATTTGTAACCGGCGCTTTGCCTTGAAGGCGACTTACCACGCTCACATGGTCATTCATCGGGAGAACCTGCCTGACCCTAACGTGCAGAAGTAAGAAGCCACCTCGGACTGATGAGAGGGACTCTTTGTTTTGAAGTTCCAGGGGCTCTGCCACCCAGTGCTTTTAGCAAATTGTGCTGTACTAAGATATCTGAAGCTGTATGATGAGTGTCAAAATATTTATTAAAAGCTTGAAATCCACATATCGTTAATGATTCGCTTCACACAGATGATTAGCCAGCAGCTTGTCAGTTTGGGCTTTGTAAAGTGTAAATCCATGATTTTGGTAAATATTTTCTAAAAGCTATGATTTGAGCAATCCCAGACTGCTCCAAGTTTTTAGTGAGCTTAAGTCTCGTTTTAAAAACGCATTTATGTTTCAAGGAACTTTTTACAGTAATTAGTATTACCAAGTGAAATACAGTTACTGACAGAAATGCCTGAAAACTACCTTTGTGTCCAGAAAAGAATGACAGTTTCTGGTCTTTTTGGTTTCAGATACATCCATCCATGTGAAATCTGTGGAAGGATTTTTAACAGTATAGGAAATCTGGAAAGACATAAGCTTATACATACAGGTAAAAACGTTGTGTTTCTTTGTTGGGCATTGTTGTTATTATTATAAATATTAGAAAGAAATTTGTTGCCAGTGGCTGCCTTATTTTTTTCAGGAGGAAATAAGTTATGGGTTTTACTGTAAGTTACAATTTATGTTTTTTAGACAGGTTTTCAAAGCAGATAGTATTAATAAAGGTATTTGTTCTAGGCATACAATCCAGATTCCTACTTAACATGATGCAGGATTCACCTGCTACAAATCCTAATTCTGTATTCTGTTCCTCCCCAAATTCTTATCCATGCTGCCTTCTCGCCATTACACAGGCTGAAAACTGCTACTGCAAAATCATTTTTAACAGCTCATTGTTATTTCATGCTACTCAATATTTTCCTACCTCAGGCTTTGTCTTTTTTGTTTTTTCCAGATATCACACAAAAAGCCAGCTTTTTACTCCATAGTCTTCTAATTTAGTTTGGGCCACAATGTGCATGAAGGATGTGGTTGACAACACAGGTGGACTGTTGCCCTCTTAGTTCACCAGTTTAGTCAGTTTTTAGGAGAGGCACATTCTTCATTAACATTTTTTTGTTTACGTTGTCTTTTAAATTTATTTTTAAGGTGTAAAAAGTCATGCTTGTGAGCAATGTGGCAAATCATTTGCTAGAAAAGACATGTTAAAAGAACATATGCGAGTCCATGATAATATCCGAGAATACTTGTGTGCAGAATGTGGCAAAGGTATGTCTAATGCCTCGTTTTCCATTAATTGCGATACTGACTAGCAGGTGAATGTCTGAATTAAAGCTACTTTCATTCTTAGACTATTGGGAAGATCCTTAGAGTGCTGTAAATCCTGCATTTTTGAGAGGTAGAAACTGTATTAATCATGAGTCTTATGGCTACATAAACTACACCAAATTTTATACAATCTAGTTTCATGGCCTTTAAGACAAAACTGGTTTTAATAAAAACTGCTTTTGTCATGTTGAGGCATGCTTGCCTGAGTTGAGTTCCAATGCATTTGCAGCATAAAAGTGAATACAAGTTCATCTTTTCATTCTAGACTCTTTTCAGGCTTAAGAAATAGAATAACTTCTCTCTAAGAGCCTTTTAGAGTCAAAGTTGCTTTGATTTTTGTCTCTTTTTGAATTGTTTGCATTCTAACTTGAAGAAATCTGGTGTTTCAGTAGAAGGCAATAAGTCTAATACCTCTAATGATGTTTTGTCTTTGCTTGTCCCTGCTGTTTTGTTTCTTCTTCAGCAGTTGGATGTTTTCCAGAGCTGTTGCCTGGAATTAAAATAACAGTGCACTGCTTAAACAATTAAAAAGATGCGATTGTGGACATGCAGAAGATATAAGCTCTTGGCTAACAACAAGGTGATCCTGAGTTCTCTTCTAAAGACAGGAGAAATGGACTAATTGGCATGCTGTACTTTTTATCTCACAGGAATGAAGACAAAGCATGCACTTCGTCACCACATGAAACTTCACAAAGGGATTAAAGAATACGAATGCAAGGAGTGTCACCGAAAATTTGCACAGAAAGTCAACATGCTGAAACATTACAAAAGACACACAGGTGAGGTGTCTAAAGATGTAAAGTATTGCACTGAATTGGTGAAATGCTTCCTGAGAGAACTCTTCTCTAGAACAGTCAGTACGGGGAACACTAGTTAAAAAATATGCATATTGATGGGGTTGTTTTTAAAGTGGGGATTTGACCTCTCCTCAGACAGGACCAACTGTTACACAATTAAGATCTATAGTTTGGTTATGTTCTTGTTTTGCTTTTTCAAGAGAGGCCTTTTCGAGCAGGTCTAGAGTGTTGGGTTTGATTTAAGTTTAATCTTCAGATTCACGTGTCCCAAAATAAAATTTTATCTCCCACATCAATTCCACTTGGATTCATTTTCTGCTAGATAGAGCAGTATGACTTAGATAAAAATAGCTAGTGAAGCCAGGCTTCTTTGTTTGGCTACTTATTTGGCTGGGATTTATTGGCTTTTCTAGTAATACAAGGCTTGGAGTTATCCCAGGTGCTTTAGACTATGCTCACTCTGACGCTGTGCTTTTCATGCAGGGATCAAAGATTTCATGTGTGAGCTCTGTGGCAAGACATTTAGTGAGAGAAACACAATGGAGACTCATAAGTTGATTCATACAGGTAAATCCTCTAAAAAACAGTATTCAAAGACAATAGCTTCATTTTGTTCCTAGGCTTGCTTGAGACTGGCCAGTCTTGGAACTGGCAGGACACATCAAGTTATCGACATAAAATTGTTCCGGCTGTTGAGACGCTGACAATCACATACCCGTGTTTGAGGGCTGTTGTGTTGCTAACAGGGTTTCCTTCTGTCTGCCACCAGTAGGAAAACAGTGGACGTGTTCAGTCTGCGATAAGAAGTATGTCACTGATTACATGCTACAGAAGCACATCCAGCTCACTCATGATAAGATAGAAGCCCAAAGCTGTCAGCTGTGTGGGACGAAAGTTTCCACTAGGGCATCCATGAG
Source organism: Colius striatus (assembly GCF_028858725.1). NCBI lineage: Eukaryota > Metazoa > Chordata > Aves > Coliiformes > Coliidae > Colius > Colius striatus. The sequence goes on from NC_084759.1 coordinate 91,446,646, forward strand.
TCGACACATGAGGCGTAAACATCCAGAGGTGAGATAGTTTGGCAGGTAGATTGTGGGATGGTTTGTTGAGGTTGAGATTTTTTCCTGTTTGGTGGTTGTTTTAAACAAAATTTTTGGCCTTCAATGACTTGAAAGGAATTACTTTTTTCTCCTCTTCTGGGGCCAGTTTTAGGTAGTGTCTGTTAAGTATGCACTTAACTGAATCAGCCCTTTCATTGTGTTATGTTTCAGTAATAAACATACCTTATCATCAGTCCCTAAAAATCAAGTTATTCAGCTTTTTTACAAATCCCTTTTCTTTTTGTGCCACGGCTTAAATGTGTATTTTGTCATGTTTTGTCTTCATCTATTAGGGAGTGTACTGACTCTTTTTCTCCATAGTGTTCTCTGTATTCAGAAGCGATCTGAAAGAAGTGGTGAATGGGGAGAGGTGATGGCAGCATCTGCTGATGATGCAAAATTATTCTTAGTATTAAAGATGAATGCTGACTGCAGAGTATCTGGATTAGAGGGATGTTTTGTCTGACCCCAGTAGGGCTTTTTCTGCATTCTGCAGTTCTGAATAGCTATTGTGTTTCTCTTCAGCATTTCTTCCTTAGGTCAACTAAAGCTCGGCTGGTACCTTTGAGGCCTTTTTTTTTTACTACCAATTTATCATTAGCATTGCTTTCCCTTGAGCTGCCTCTGTTTTTTATCATCATGACTGGGAAATAAAATCAACAAAAAGCTTTGTTTATTGATTTTTTGATTAAAAATGCAGCTGCATATCTGCAATCCAGAGGGCAACTTGTCTCTGTTCTTTGTTGAACTGAGATGTACAGATTTGGCTGAAAATAATGGAGCAGGACACAGTTTGTAGGTCTATAAATAGAAATGGTAAAATAATATCTTCTTTCCAAACACAGGTTTGTTTTCTGTAGAATTCACTGCTTCCCAGTGGGTTATGTTCTTTGTAGAATACAAAAACAAACGTATAATCTTTTGTTGTTGTTTTCAAACTTTGCTGGTTTTCAGTGAGAAAGAAAAGATGACATGCTATAAAGGTTATTTAAAGAAAAAAACCCCAATATAGTTAAATCGCTTGTATTAAATGTGTAAAATGTTAGATTGCATCATGTTTGCTTGGTGGCAGGATTTATTATGGCAACGCTGTATTCTTTGGCTGTTCTGTGCACTGCTGCAGTTCAACAGCCGGTACCTCTTTGTCCACAGATTCTTTCAGTGAGGATTGATGATTTAGAGCAGCTGCCAGAGACGACTACCATTGATGCCTCCTCAATTGGGATTGTTCAGGTAAATTCATTGTTGCAGAATGCTGGTGGGAACTAGGTTCCAAGCCTACTGGAGGATGAGGTGGGAATGTACCATAGCTGAGCATAGGCTGATGGCCAGAGAATGTGTTTAATTTTTAGAGAGTCAGCTGCAGCTTCACTCGTATGAGCAGATGCTCACTGTTGATCTATCTGTGTTGGTATATAATTTTTATATTGGTAAAACAGAGGCAATGATAGAGTGAGGTTTCCTTCCATGAAGTCAGGTTTTTGCTAAAGTTTGTTCAGTGATAGGCTGTTACACAGAACTTCACTAAGCTCTCACTGTCTTGATATTTTGTTTGGAAATGTGTTGCTCTAGCCGGAATTAGCCTTAGAGCAGGGAGAACTACCAGAAGGGAAACAGCATATGAAAGCTCCTAAACGCAGCCAGAAAAGAAAACAGAAGTCGGGTGAGGAGGAGGAAGCTCAAGTGCCTGAGGACCCTGCCTTCAGCGAATACACAGAGAAAGAAGGTGAATTCACTGGGAATGTCGGAGATGAGACTAATTCAGCTGTACAGAGCATCCAGCAGGTGAGCAGAGTGATGGGTAGCAGCTGTTGCTTAGAGGGACAACAATTCTTTTTGTTTACTATTTGGACAAAAGGAGTGATTGGACCATTTAGGACTAACTTGATAGACTGTGGTAACACAAAATAGAGGCTTTAAACAGTCAAGGAGTTGGAACCAGTAAGCTCCTCATGTTTTGGGGTTTTTTTTGTTCATTTCCTTTGGTGTTGCCTTCTGCTTGTTTGCCAGATACCACTAGTGGGCTGAAGCTGGTACTAAAATTATGAAAACCAATTTGACTGCTTCTTTTGAAGGCTGCACATGCCTCCCTCCCATTGCCATCTTACTCCTATACACAGAAGTTGTTAGGTTCCAAGCTTTCTACGTTCCTCTTCTCTTGCTGGCAGTAGCATCATGTGAGCCCACCAGCACTTGGGATCTGTCTGGGTGCACGATATTTGCTAGTCAGCTGCCAGATGTCAGTCAGGTTGAGGTTACCTTTCTGTTTTTCCTCAGGTGGTGGTGACCCTTGGCGACCCAAATGTCACAGCCCCTTCTAGTTCTGTCGGGCTGACAAACATCACTGTCACCCCCATTACGACAGCAGCTGGAACCCAGTTCACAAACCTGCAGCCGGTAGCTGTGGGCCACCTGACTGCACCCGAGCGCCAGTTACAGCTGGACAACTCAATCCTCACCGTGACCTTCGACACCGTCAGCGGCTCTGCCATGCTGCACAACCGCCAAAATGACATTCAGATCCAGCCGCAGCCAGAGGCAGCCAATCCGCAGTCTGTGGCCCATTTTATAAACCTGACCACCTTGGTGAACTCCATTGCCCCTCTTGGGAACCAGATAACAGAACAGCATCCTCTGACGTGGAGGTCGGTGCCTCAGACTGATGTCTTGCAGCCCCCGGCACAGCCAACGCAACAGCAGCCAGGACAGCAGCAGGTTCAAACAGAGCAACAGCAACAGATGTATAGCTACTAATTTATACTGTACTGAGACAGTACTTAGAGACGAAAATACACAGACATTTGGAAAATTTCTAATGGGATTGTTTGCTGGATACCAAACAGAGATGGGGAAATGTTTATACAATGAAATATAAGCTAAAATTGGCGTAGTTCCCTGCAACACCGTAATCTTGAGATTTTCTTGTCTCTAGACCTTGCACTGTCTTTAAAAAAAAAAACAACCACAAACAAAAAACCAAACAGAAAAGAATCTCATCGTAAATCTAGCACCCCCTTGCACTGTGCATTTTGTGCAGTGAGATTAAGATTTGACAGGAGCATCATAATATACACCTTAACCAAAGCAGGGGTATCCTAAATATTAACAGCACTAGTCATTTACAAAACCTGTTCAGCCATACCATGTCACTTGTTTCCAGTCTGGGAATTACGTATGAAGACCTTGTTCACAGTGAGATGGAATGCATTTGTGGTCAGCTGGTAAAGACTGAAATGTAAAGACACAAATGGGCAAAACAATAACTGTCTTGTTTTTTATCTTCTTTAGGTCTCGTATCTAACAACATTGGTTAAATAGGTGGAGGTTGGGGCTTTGGGGTGGGGATGAATGTGATGTGGAAGAAAATACACCGATTTCGCAAAGCATTTCCATTTTAGTCAGGGGAAAAAGCTGTACCCATAACACAGTGTTAGTGCGACTCGAATGAGATAGCTGGTCTAATGCTAAAGCAACTTTTATGGTCTTCTAGTCAAGTTTGAATCAAAGCAGTTACAAACCCAAAAAAAACGAATATGATATGGTTTTCTGTAATTTTTTTCGAAACTGCTCTTTCAATCATGCTTTTAGCTACTAGGTCTGAAGAGCAATCAGTCCCCTTTGATCAAGTTCAGGATGTGATTTTTTTCCAATTGGTTGTCTGTCATCATGTAATAAACAGTTGAGAAAGCATTCTTTTTTATATATATATGCATACATATATATATATATATATAGCCTTTGTACTTTACTGTGTGTTCCTGGTGAGTACTTGTGTTACAAACACTGTTGTCAATATGACTGATTTTTTCATCCCCATATTGGCCCTTCTCACAGAAATGACTTACAGATTCTGTTCCATCTGTTTCCAAAACTATAATCCTACATGGATAGCCACACACGCAAGATTGTATGAAATGCAGGAGAAAGTTATAAGAATGCCTGTAGCCCATTGTGCCACATGGAGGCACTGTGCCCTAGTGTATAATGGGCCGAGGGCTGCGTGACTGTTGGGGACACTAACTGTGGGTTGGGTCAAACACATCATTGCTGGATACGGTCTTTCATTCCATTCTCCATACATTGATGTGCAGTCTGGACTTTTGCATGTCGAGAAGACAGTGTCTTTCCCACAGAGAAAAAGCAACTTATATCAAAAAGGAATAAACTTTTTAAAAAATACTTATATTAAAAAAGAGGTTGCTGCCTGAAATCCTGAAAGACCAGTCTATCCTTGCAGCTGGGGCTGAGGAACAAGGTCCTTTGGGGCAGCAGACTGAACCACAGAACTGTGCTACAGGTCTTTGCTGAGTATAAGGCAGCTTGCTGTGTTTAAGAGTGAAGATAGATTGATGGTTGTAAAAGTCCTATCTGTGCCTATCTTATTTATGAAAATGTTCTATGTATTAGCAAAAATATGAGTAGGAATGACTTCAGCTTTGAAAGTCTGTACTAACATGGACTACTTTACCCCTAAAGGATGCCTTATAATCTTTACAACACGTTCTTCCAAAGTATAAATATCTGGATACTGAAGTTAACCTCCGAATGGTTTTCTTGGTGCCATAGAAATGTCCAGAGGCTTGTCATGCTGGGCTCTGTGTAAAGCTTACTTGTAACAGGACTGGTATAGGAAAGGGGTTTCTGGTGACCAGTGTTGTGTGTCAGAGGAGCAGAACTACTTTTCTGTAAATGTCAACAAGCCTACAACGTATCTACCTGAGAGGGGCTTATATTTGATGGGAGAAGCATGCCTATCAGTGGGGGAAAGAGAGTTGTTTTTTTTCATTCCTTAGCCCCTTCTGTTTTCCTCGGATCCCTTTGACACAGTAGCATGAGATCCTGTAGTTTTATTAGTCTCCGGCATCCTGAGAAGTTCAGTTTTATGCCTGTCTATCACCTGGATCATTTCATCTCTGTCACGAGACGGTTAAGTTTCTCCTCAGCTGTTCTGTCCACAAATGCTTTTCCTTCACATCAAACCCACTGATCAAGAGGAAGCTGGGTTTTAATTATGGAAGATGTTGTTTATGTACTTAAATATTATTTCTTTGCACTCTGTGTTTAGTATCTAATTGGTAAAGGCATGTTCTCTTTTGGCAGGGTACTTCAGGGAGAAAAAAAAACGGGGGAAGGAAAGCAATGTAAGAGGTCCTAGGTGAAGTTGTTAGGGTAAATAAAAGATGTCTAATGCCTGAAAACATACATATCTATATGTACACACACAGATGGAGGGTTACAGTGCTGCATATAGAGTTTCTACATGATCAGGGCTTTGTTTAGACATACGTAAATGGTGATTAAGCTGTTAGATGGGGAAGAGGAGGTTTTGGCCTTAGCTGTAGAGTGAATACATCTGCTCTATGTTACTACTACTGATAGTAGCGTGTTTGATGCTTTGAATCAACTGGAGTAATTTTAACATGTAATTGCCCATTTGACAAGAATTTTACATGGAGATAATCATCCATTGTAGAGACCTCTCAGGTTTCACAAAGCCTCTTTATCCTAATGTCAGCCTGTGGTATTCTGTACTCTTGCGCTGTCCAGCGTCCCTCCCACGCTAACTGGCCTGCATAAGCCCCAGCATCTTACCTCTCTGGTAATGATTGGTTCCAGATGATTTTAAAAAGGAATGGTCACACAAAAAATGCTTGCATGGTGGTGGTCACATGGAAAATAATATCTCTTATCTGTTTCTTGATATCCCCAGAATCGCAGAATTGTACAACAACCCATGGGTGAGACCTTGAAAGTTCACTGGTCCAACCTTCCAACCCCTACCATTCTGTGATTCTGTGTAAAGGAGCCAAGATGGAATTATCTAGTACCCTATCCAGTTGCATCCTTAAAGCCTCCTCTCACAGGGACTCTTACCATGTCTGTGGGAAGGCTGTTCCAGTGGATGATTGTTCCTGCTATAAAAATTACCTTAAGTAATGCTCTGTTTCAGGAGGGAAATGTTTAAAGTTGGATCTGGTGACCTGACAAGGGGTAATGGAAAGAAGATGGAACACAAAAAGTTCCATCTAAACAGGAGGAAAAACTATTTTTGCTGTGAGGGTGAGGGAGCCCTGGCACAGGCTGCCCAGGGAGGGTGTGGAATCTCTTTCTCTGGAGGTTTTCAAACCCACCTGGACACATTCCTATGCGACCCGATCTAGGTGGACCTGCTTGAGTACTAGATGATCTCTAGAGGTCCCTTCCAACCCCTACCATTCTATGATTCTATGAACTACTGGAAGAGTTCTGACTAGGCCAAGCAATAGATAGAAGGTTCTCTGACAGCAAATCTTCCCAGAGCACTCCTTTAGAAACCATCTTGCTGTTCTCTGCAACCATTGCCATGGTACCACATCATCTCTCAGTGTGATTTTATTATTACTGCTCTTCTTAACATCCCTGTGAGAACGCAACTGTATCTTGGGTCTGCTGCAGCATGAAACATTTCAAAACAAATTATTTTGGGTGTGTTTCAAAGAAATTACTTTGTTTGGAGAAGTTTGAAATGGATGCCTTTGCAGACAGAGCTTACCTTGGAGAACTATTGACCACCCGCTGCCCTCCCAGATGAGCCATTTTCAGATGAATACCAAAGTTCTACTGAAGCTATTTCAAACTACACAAGAAAAAAACCCACAAAACTTACGTAAGGGATGTGCAATCTGAATTTCCTTTGCCAATTTGTTACTAGCCTTTCCAGCTTTGGGATGTGAAGGTTATTGTTCTCAGCCGTGCATCGGAGGTTTTGCGTAACAACTGTTCAGTAACAAAGTGGAATGACTTGGAGCCAAAGGAGCGATGTTGTGTACCGTTCTGTGTATTGTCATTGTTTATTGCTAAGACTATTATTTAACTGAATACTGTCTGTGGGCACATGGGCTCTGAAGTAAAGGAGCATCAAGGTACAGAAGCTTTTCTTTACCAGTGTTATTCTTTTCTGGTCCTTAATTCATGCATCAAACTTTTGGGGTTTTTTCTTCAAAACACATGGGCTTGCTTCAAAAGCAATGAGCCTAATCATTGTCTCATGGAATTTTGTGCATTCCACAATACACAGAAACACAGGGTAGTGTTCTAAAATACTTATTCTATAGCTTGTTACTGGTTAACAGCAGAAAGCAGGGGAGACTGAATCCTTCTGGGCTGTGGCCTGTGGTGAGTTCTCAGGAAAAGCTACTGTATGAAGTGCTATTACACTCTCCAAAATTGAACTTTCTTTTTTTTTTTGGAGATGTATCAGTATAAGAAGTGAATAATTTTGCAGAAACTTGTCAGTCAGTCTCCTACGTCACCAGCTGCTTCTCTCTGTCTTGTTATTGTTGCAGAAATTGTTTGACAGGTTACAGCTGAATCTATTTCTAGCTATCAGTTTGTCAGAGTGATTTACTAAGTGTTCTGCACACATAGAGGTGCCTCAGTTTCTTGTCTTGAAAGCTAGGAATGGAAAAAGTACCGTGCACCCTAATGACAATCATTTTAAACCTGTAGGTACTAGATGAAAATGGATAGGGTAAATAACTGTATTAGTATTGCCTTCTGATTTCTTGTTTGGTAATGAGATATACTTGGTGCTATTTAAAGCAATATTCCTCCTAATTACTTTTGGCCTTACATTTTTTTATTGATATAGGCATACCTGTGGGAAAATCTTTAACCCTTTGTATTTTTGGTGTGCCTTTCCATGGCGGCTGTCTGTTGGCCTCATCTGGTGTAAAGGGAGAAGGAAACATAGAGGAGGAGGATACCGCTGATCCACACTATGATGCACAGCAAAGCTCTGCTTGTATTTTAGGAGACAGACTGTGCAGCCAAGTGACTTGCATCTGTGAGACTGGTGACCAAGGTTTGTTTCTCACATAAGGGCTTTTGCCCTATAGCAAAGCCAAAGCGGCACATTGGCAACTGGAGAAAGAAAAAAGAGTTTCAGTTGTGTTTGTCATCAACTCGTCTTAGTGATTTTCTCCACTACTGAGATACTACAATGACGTTTGCACTGTATATGGTAAGAAGATGCTAAATTTTCTTGACTGAAAATGTTGGAACGGTGTAAAAACCCATAGGTACTTCACCACAGAATGTAAACATGGTTTGAAAATATGTTTCTTGCCCTAAAATGATTTGAGAAAGCTGTTCTGGACTTCTTTTTCCTCCTGGGTGCTGAGTGCTGTTCTGCATGTGCACTGCTGCCATGTCAGCGACTGGGATTCAGCATCACGATCCCCTGCACAGTGCAGCTAGTAGAGCACAAGTCTGATGAGGAGTGGTGGAGGAAAAATGGGGGGTTGTTTTGCCTGGAGAAGAGGAGACTGAAAGGAGACAGGATCACTCTCTACAGCTACCTGAAAGGAGGTTGTAGTGAGATGAGGGTTGATCTCTTCTCCCACGTAACAAGCAATAGAAAAGAGGATATGATCTCAAGTTGCGTCAGGGGAGCAAAAATTTCTTCACCAAAAGGGTTGTCAAGAACTGGCACAGGCTGCCCAGGGAGGTGATGGAGTCACCACCTCTGGAGGTATTTAAAAGCCATGTAGATGTGGCACTGAGGGAGATGTTTAGTGCTGGATCCGGCAGTGCTGGGGTAATGGTTGGACTCAATGACCTTAAAGGTCTTTTTCCAACCAAAATGATTCTGTGGTTCTGTAAGGGGATAAAATTAGGCTCACTTAAGAGATGAGCCCAGGGGTGACATGCCAATATTTGAGAGAGTGCTAGCAAGCCTAACAACGTTAGCAAGGCAAACAATGGCTGATGCCTTTGATCACTTGTCTGCAGAATCCAAGCTTACTGTTGCTAAACTTAATTTCCCAACAGCTGAGCTGGAAGGGACAGAAAAGGTATGCTTTGAGTGGGGCAGGGAGGGTGAGGCTTGTCCAGGAGGTGTCAGTCTCGCCCCTAGGATCACGTTTTAATCACGTGTGACCTGATAGAGGTGAACCTGCTTTAGCAGGGGCTTGGACTGGATGATTTCTAAAGGTCCCTTCCAACCCCGACCATTCTGTGATTCTGTGATATTGTTTCTGCGTTATCCATGAGCTGTTTTGACTGGTTACAGTGCCTGGTTAATTGCTAAGGCTTCTGAAAAGCTGGGTATTAGGTGCAATGGTTGTTTGAGTAGCTCGTGTCAAAAGCAATTAAAAATACTAAGTCTGGAGATTTATTTCATCTAAAGCAAAGGTTTTAGGTTCTAAATTCGTTTTGCTGCCAGTTGAGTGCTCACCTGTATTTTTCTGTTTACATATAGGTTTTGATTCTAAGAAGTTTTTAAGGTACCCTTAAGTGTAACAAAATTGAGAGGGCTATCAAACAAAAGAAGTGTAGTAATGGCAGAACAAGGAGCTAAAATTAGGAGAAACTAATGATGCTAATTTCTAGAGGATTTCTGCCCTTCTCCTACCTACGTGAGCCTGAGATTCTTGCCATGACGCCAGCTTAAGGAAGAAGACTGGCACATGCTCTGTCTCGTTTGCCAGGACTACCGGCATAGGGATTGATGCACTGGGTGTTGCTGATGAGAGCAGATGCCAGTCGGGTGCCGCCAGCCTTCCCTTCAAGCCACGTGCCCATTTCAATGTCCTTTCCCAAGTCAGCTGCCTGTTTCCACAGAGCTCACAGGAACAGGATTGTCTCTGAGACTTGTACGTCTCAAGTTTAGTGAACATCAAGAAACTGATTCAAAATTGCGGGAAAAGAGGGACCTGAAACATGTAGCAGAGCAGATACTTGGTCTGCTGTGCTGAACTCTGTGGCAAGTTGTGGTGGAGACAGTGCTAAATCACTAACTAAATATTAGTGATTACTGCATCCAGACACCTTTTCTCTAGCAGAACCTACATTCTGTTACTTGTGCAGTGGAAAGTGTTAGTGTGTGTTCAGTTTACCATAACCTAAATTCAAAGGCTGAACTCACACCCTTGATGCATTACACGCCACAACATGCAGAAACCAAAGGGTAAGATGCTCAAATGATAAGAAGGTGAAGCAGGTCTGCATTTCATCACTTTTGGGGAGAAAGCAAGGCTGTGGGCAGTGTTTTCTCAAGACTGACTGTCCTTTCCCACGCACGGAACAGACCTGCTCTGTTGAATACATATTTGCGTCCAAGATGGACACGGGACTGCCACCAGAATAAAGGGGCATTTTACAGTCAAAACCAACAAAACAAAACAAAAGAATCAAATCTGCACTGTGAGGGTGTTGGGGCACTGGAACAGGCTGCCCAGAGGGGTTGTGGAGTCTCCTCCTCTGGAGACATTTAAAACCCACCCGTGCAAGTTCCTGTGTGACCTATTATAGGAGGTCCTGCTCTAGCAGGGGGATTGGATTACATGACCCTTTGAGGACCCGTCCAACCCTTAAGATTCTGTGATTCTGTGCTCATTAAAGGGAAGGGTGAGGAAGCTCTAACCCTAGTTCCTTGCTGCACCAAAGAGAGTGAGATAAAAAAGAACGCCTCTCAGTCTGTTACACTGGCTACGTTTGTGGGCACGTGAAAAATAAATCACCTGCATATTTGAGCTCCTCTTCCTTTCTCTCCACACCCAGGCGTGTGTGAAGAGCCCAGTCTGAGCTTTCAATGGAATCAATAGCTTTGTCTGACTGACACACAGATGGCACATGTGCCCAAGGGCCCCAGATATCATCTAGAACTTGGGATTGGTTTCCAAAGTAAAAGCAGGTACACGGTTTGCGGGTATTTGGGCAGGAGCAGGTTCTTTTGGGGGCTCTGTGTGTGTCTTTAAAGAACAGTTGCTTTATTGTCCTCCTGTGAAGTCCATGCTGACGCAAGCAGAAGATTTTTGCTGAAGAGACAGTGGAATCAGTGATAAAGCAACGTTGTTAAAGATGCAACACAGAAGGGCTTAAATTGCATAATCAGAGAAAAAAATGAGAAACTTTGTCCTGAAGGCAAATGCACCTACTTCTCATTCACTCTCCTCCCTTTTCCACTGCTTTTTTTCCCATGAAATACATGCAAATCCCAACATGCACTAAGTTTTCCTCCAGGCATGATATACTTGTGTGGTTATTTAAGTAAGAAGTGGGTTGAATAGAGATATGAGGTGTTCCTGGCAGAAAGGTCTTGGAAAAGACCTGCTGTTGTCTGTTGTTTTAAAGTAATCTAGTCACCCCTGACAGCATTTCCAGTCAGTAAAAGGATAGCTGTCATTCTAATTATATAGCATACACATTTCCTGCTTAATTTACTTGGTCTTCTCACATCATAGCCAGTATTTCTGAGTCTACCTACTTGAAAAAATGTCTAGAAATGAAGTGAAAGCATTTTATCAAAATGAAGAGTGGTTTAAGAAGTAATTCAAGTAGAGCAAGAACTTGCTGTAATCAATTAATGCTTGCAAGGAATCACAAATTCTCATCCCACAGGACACTTATCAGAGTCTGGAAGCATTAACTGAATGTGTGTGGTCTTCTACACTTGGCTACAAAGACTTCTAACTCTCAATGGCGTGCATTGCCAGCTAATACTTTCTTAACTTTAAAGGTGCCTGTGCTTGGTCTGAAGGATATTGAAAATGATGGGGTTTAGTCTACACCAACAGCACTACATGCAGACGAGTTGGAGGGCACGTGTCGGTGAGCAAGGTTCAGCGGTAGTTACAACAGCAGTCACAGGAAGGTGTGCTTTAACTACCCTAAATGCCTTCACAGCCAGTTGCCTGCTTCCCTTCTTCTCCAGACATTTGCCTCCCACCAGCAACTCCCTCATTCCTGCTCACAAGCTGAGGGGTCCTGCCTCAGCTCCAGCACCTGAAACATGCCTGACAGCTCTCCCAGGGGTCTTGTGAGTCATGATGCATTTCACCACTGAGGTCCCTGAAACCGGGGGACTCTGTGAGCTGCAGGGCGCCATTGTGCTGCACCACAATGGGATGGAGTCCAGCCAAGGTGCGTCACCAATGCCTGCACCTGCAGTAGGCAGACCTGCCCACACGAACCCCCGGTTCCGTGCTGAGCACCACTCAGGTCTGGGAAGGATCTCAACGAGGGAAAGCTTTGAAAACTGGGAAATAAACATCAGGGGATGCTGTGGCCATCACTGCTTGCCAGGCCTCCCTCGCACACACGCACCAGCTCTACCCTCGGGTACAACTGCAGCCTTTATCACCACGGGGCAACCCACGGCCCCACCCACGCAAAAGGGAGCACCAGGGAAACACAGGGCTTAGGGGCACCAAGGGCCTCTCACGGACACCACTCCACCTTCGCCTTGAGGAGAAGGGTGGCAGCGGTGGTGTCGGTCTCCCCTTCACTGCAAGGAGGAGAGGCCAACCCTCACACCCTGCTCCCGCCTCGCCATGAGGCGACAGCTCCCCACACTGGATGCCGCTTCTGCGCATGTGCACAACTGCGGCTGCTGCGGGGGTGCCCCAGCCCCAACCCCAACCCCAGCCCCGGCCAGCATACCCCAGCCCTGACCCCGGCCCCAGTTTGCAGTCCCTGATTCGTGGCCCCAGGGGCGGTCGGTGCCAGTGGACAGATTCCTGTGGTGAGCCACCCTGCCCAGGCCACTCTGCCCAGCTTTCCCAACCGGCCCCCTGCCGTAAGCACCTGGGGATGGCTGAAGTGGGATGTAGAGACTACAGGGGTGTTGCTAAATTGGGGTGCAGAGGCAGCGGAGGGGAGCCCCGAGGGTCCGTGTCTTTATGGGCAGGAGGGTTTCAGGTTCGCCTACATAGATTTCTCGCTGGTCGTTTCTGCCTCTGGTCTAGTCTGCTTGCAAGGATATTGTGGGTACCAGCATCGGTCAATTAGAATAATTATAACTTGAAATATTTTGTTCCAGTAGTATTAATACGGTGCCTGGAATAACTTCATTAAAGTATTTGGTGATGGATTATTTAATGTGTAGTGTAAATGGCAGTCTTCTAACCTTTCAGCCTGTCTTCAGGGATGCCAGCATTTCCTGCCTCAGGTCAGTAGGATGGGGCAGCGGTGAAGAGAAAGGGTTGGTTGTGGCAGTTAGATTAAATTGTTCCAATGTGAGAAGAGTCTCACAATAAGAGACCATCAGTTCTCTCAGAAGGTTTCCCGTAACTAACTATCTGGTGGAGTAATAGTGCTTCCAGATTGGTATTTTTAGTAGCCAGAAGGACAAAGATACTGCTAGTTATGTTGACGGTGTCTGCTTAACACCATGAAGCTAGCATACTGATACCTGTATATTTTTCCACTTGCATACTATTTCTTTTTTTTAACCCAGTATTATGTCAGTGCTTGACTTTTAATAATCTGTATAATCGGGGAAGACACAGTCAGACCTTTATACTGATGCTTTAGGCTATTGGACAAGGTTTGTCTTCCAGATCTGTATGTGGTGAAGAGAAAATGTAAGAACCTCCTTCCAGCTGCTTGTTACTATCCTTCTTCCAAAGTCTGCTGCTGACTGAGATCCATCAGCTGATCTGCTTGGAGGCTATTTAAACTCTTAAAACTAATCCAGTTTGCTGAGAATAATGCAAGTTAGGGAGTGGTCCTCTGAGCAGCTGAACTGGCAGATCTTTGAAGCTAGTAACACAAGGAAGAGTAGAGGAGTGGAAAACCACTGAGAATAGACCAGTGACTGTAATAAAGTTTGCTGTTGTTATGTCTATTCAGAGTCATGAAAAAAAACCAGTGAAACCATTTATCATTGGTTTGTATTCCAGTTGTTTCCTTTATACTGTTACAAACATGCATCCAGTTGAACAGAAAACTGATTTAGCTGACTGTCTATCATTTCCCCTCAAGAATTAGCTTGATTCAATTGGATCTGTTTTCTTGTCAGTTTAGTGGCTGGATGTGCCAATTCAAGAGTTGGATCTTGAGAAGAAAGGATGGTTGGAAGCAGAACTGTTCAGTGGGAGCCCATGCAGATGTCAGGCTGAAGTGACTGTGGAATTGCACCCTTGGTAATGGTTATTTTGGATTTCTATGTGGAAAGAGGTTTTACAGAACTGCCATGGAGTTAAATTACAATAGAGGCATCCTCAGCAGATATTTGGGATGATGATCTTGGGATTCTTGCTGTGTTGTTGCAATGAAAATGTTACAACTTGTGGCTTCTGGCAAAGTGTAAATGTTTGCAAAATATGGCCTTGGATTCTTAAAAGAATGTACCTAGTAATTAAAAAAACCCCCAAAAACATCAAAAACCCCCCATTCATGTCACCTAGGAGCGTGTAGTCTTGACTGCTGCTTTTACAAGAGAAATTTACAGGAATGTAATGTGATAACTAAAACTTCTCCATACTGCTAAAAATTTTAGGCAATGGCCCCTGGAAGCAAACTGAAGAATGCTGAATTGACATTACCACGTGAACGGAAAGAATGCTGCTTTGTAGGGAAATGCAGGGGAATTTTGTAATCATATTGCAGAACACTTGGAAGAGTACCTACAGCAGCCCCTGGAAACAGCAGGTCATTCATGTCTCATTTGTTACACACATGACTTTGCAGTTTGGAAGATTATTCCTAGCCTAAAAAATAATATTGATGTCAGTTTAGCTGCACCTGAGCTTTTGTAAGTCCCAGCTGCACAAAGCCCTTAGACGAGGGCTTATACCTGTTTTCTGCTTCATTCCGCGTCTGCTGGATTTTTGTTTTATTGATGGCCGTTACTAATATGGAAAGAGACTGGAGAGGTGAGATGTCATGAGACGTTCTGCTGAGGATTCTTTTTTATCTAAGGTGAAGGAGGTCTTCATCAGGTGCAATTGTCAAAAACAGATTTTAGCAAATTGTTTTTGAACGGCAGAGTTCTTCCCTTTCAAAGGAACTGGCCAGCTGCTTATTCTAAGTTTCAAGTAGCACTAGGGTGAATCTTTGCAGGAAAATGGAAACTTTTATTGTTTGTACTGTATTTACCTTATTTCGATATACACACTGGTGTTATTCTATGACCAGTGTTGTATTTTTCATCTTTTTAATAGCATTAGATGTACTTGAACGCACATATACACAAAAATTCCGATTCTGCAGAAAATTATAGGCGGTCTCTGTGGACGTAAGAGCAATAATACAGTAGACTTTTTAATATAGCTATTTTGGCTCTTGTGTATCCTGCTCTTTATTCTTAACACTGTAATCAAGTATAATTACAGGTGTAGACATTTTAATTAAATGTGAATGCGTTTTAATTAAAGGTGAAAAAAGTAGAATTGGACCAACATTAGTAATGTTTCTGTGACCTAATCTGAAGAACGTCGTGGCATATACCTAAGAAAAATACCTATTTTTACAAAATTTCCCTACTGAATTTCTGAAGTGCCTTTCCACAAAAAAGTTTTGTTCTGAGGTACAAAGCAGTCTGCTGCTGTTGTAGTCATGAGTCAGTGGAAAATCTGTTTGCCACTGAGGTCTGCAAGTTTTACGCAGTGCTTTATCAGTTGACGGTAATTAGCAGCTTCTCTGCTGAGGATACTTCCATATTGTGAAGTTATTACAGACATTAAGTGCTAGTGGCGTTCTCACTTTTCTCACTGTTGCAGCACATAGCTGCAGATTTCATGCCGTGTCTTGTAAGATGTCACTTCTTTCTTGTGTTTAGAGCAGCAATGGTGTTGGTAGTGAAGTTGTTAATTTGAGGCAAAAGATCCCAGAAAGCTGATGACATGTGTCAATTTCCACAGGTACCAAGATGAAATTCCTCGGCTCTCAGTTACGGGCATCATGCCACAACTTGGCCAGCATGTTTGCAGAACAGCCGTAGCTGGTGTCAGTTCCCAAAGACTTGGGACAACTTTGCCATTGAGGGGATTGTGATGTAAACGAAATACATTGAGATAGTGCCTTTTGTTTTTTAGTCCTCTCCTAACTTCACCTTAATATTCATTGGATTTGGCTCTCTATTGGGAATTTTTGCTCTATCTTACCTCTGAGCAGTGCTTCCTCTATCTTTGTGTTACATGATGCAAAACTTTAACATGCTCAAGTTTAATGACAAATGAACTCAGTAGTTTGTGCATAGATCTAGAGTGTTTATGGTATGTCTGAAGAAAGGTGACAGGATAGCTGATGTTTCCTTGGTCAGCTGGAAATGTTGCAGGTGGTTTTTTTTTACTGGGACAGAAATCAGACATTTGCAACTGGCTATTTAAATGTGGCCAAGATTGATTTAAACTAAAAATAGTTTTTATCTTGTGGTGATTTTGCCCTGGCTGGGTGCCAGGTGCCCACCAAGTCATTGTATCACTCTCCCTCCTAAACTGGAAGGGGAGAGAGAAATATGACTAGAGATTTGTGAGTTGAGATAAAATTAAGATAAAAGCACTACAGTGTCTTGTATTAAATAAAATTGCTATCCATTCTGTTTTCACTGTGCTATTTCTGTGTCAAATAAATTAAGGTGATGAGCAGTTTCTTTTCTCTTTTTTTGACAATGTTAACATAAATAGTGGTGTGTATATTTTCTTTTCCTACTTCTTGGACATGTTCATTCCTGATCAAAAGTGACTTCATATTGATATGACATTAAATGGAAGCACTTTTTCTGTTGGTGTTGGCCTCAGAACCTCAAGTGCTACATATAGCTACTGAGCATTACCTTTGCATCCACAAGTGTGATGTCTTGCAGATGACGTTTTCTTACCATCTCATTTTGTGTAACTGTTGAGCAGGATAGGTTTTAGAGAAAGAAGTAGTGCAGGAAAATTGTCCATCTGGTCTACATTATTTTTTTCATGTTATATGAGGGTATTTTTGTTTCTTTTGAGTTAAATGATATAACCGAAACCAAAATATCGGTGAAGAGGGAACAACTAAAATAAGTTATACTGTAGAAATCAAAAAAAAGTAAAACTAGATAACTTTGAAAACCTGATATGGGCAGATGCAGGCTTAATAATGTTGAACTACAAATCAAACCAAAGTGGTTTTTTGAAGGTTTTTGATCCTTTTTTCCTTATGTCTCTCTAGGCTTTTCCTCAATGGTTCGTGTGTTATCATCCTTGAATCCTGTTTCACTATTATCACATACCAAAGCTGTGAAAAAATTAATGACATAAGCTATGCTTTTTGAGGGTCTAAACAAAAACTAGTGAGGATGGAATTATTTCCATTCAAGGAGATGTCAGACTGGTGGTGCCTTGTGTAGGTATTGTGTCCCTCGTGCATTGTGTTGTTGAATTAGAATCAGTGTGAACTTTGAGTAAATTAAGAGCAGTGATGGAGTTAAATTATTTCTTTTCTGATGGTGGTTATGGTCCATGATTGCTAACCTTCTGCTTACTGGATCTGTAGTTCTTTCTGGTTTCCCTGTAACATTTCAGCTTACAGATTGTTTGCCACACAGCATATATATAAAAGGTGGGTGCCATCTCATCTGAATGTTGTTACTGGACAGAATGTCCTGAAATATCCATTTGGATCTTTTGGAATGACATAAAAATCTGAGAGTGAAGTTTATAGAGGAAGGTTACTCTGTTGTTAAGTCAGTCTGTGAGAAACTCTATCTCTGTAAATAAAGGGTTTTGTTTGCTGGTGGATTGCACATGGAAGTACCACATCCTCTTCTTTTGTAAAGCTATAAGACTAAACATATAATACAGAGCATTATTTGTAATAACTTTTGGATCATTTCTGTAGTCTGATTACAAACTATTGTTCCAACCAAATCTCACTTTCATTGTGTCTCATAGCTTATAAGAATGGGATTTCTTACAGTAGTTATTTTTGTTATTGATGCTTTTTACACATACCAATCAGTCTTTACTCACATGCTGACGTGACTGATCTATTTATTTTAAAACCTAAGTGTTTCAGAAAATCCTCAGAATTTGACTTTGCTGCAGCTGTCAGTAAGCACAGTCTCTTGAAAAACATGCTTAAAAACAGAAGAAAAATCTTCCCATCGATCGATTTCATGTTCCGTTTTCCATTTATGTAACTGGGCAGTTTTGTCTCATGGAATCCTTTAATCCATAGCATTTTGCTAAATCTTTTTATACATGTTTTTTCATGTTCAAACTATGTTGTGAATTTTATTAATTAAAAGAATGTTTCCCAACTTAGTAGGCAGGCTAGACTAGACCCAGGAGGTGGGGTAGGGCACACTGCAAAAGTGGAGAATTTTGAGGGCAAAGAAAACTGCTTACCTTTCCCACCCTCCTGCAAATATGTTCCCACAGTCATGAATATAATTCTCTTTGAAAATCACCCATCCAGCTTCCGCCGACACTTGTGGTTCCTCCTACTGTGTCAGGTTCAGTTTTCTCAAAGGTAAAGGTTCTGACTCAGGCAACAGGCCCAAAAATTTCCCTCCTATTCTCTCCTATAAATAAATGTTTGAGAAAGCTCTGGCAAAACACTTAAAGAGTTGGTGACAATAAATTAAAATGAATGTAACACTCATATGGTTACTGTGATGAAGAAGTGAAGAGGTTTTCGATCACTGTCTAGCTCAATGCTTCCAGTTGATTCACCTTAATACGCCTAAATGTTTTTGTATACACAAGACCTTGGATTTCTCAGATCGTGTTTCAAGCCCTTCAGAGGAAATAAGGGCTTGTCTCCCTGAGGGAGCTATTGTGAAATACATTGGAGTATGAATTTAAAGTGCATCAGTTTGCTTGCATTAAATCCTCATGTGAATGCTCTGTTCTGCACACAGAGTGCCTAGCAACCTAGCTTAATCCTTGTCCCAATTCAATGTATAGCCTTAACAAAATTGTGCCAGCATGGCAGAGAGCTTAAGGGGTTAAATCACATGGAACTGAGAGAAGTATTTTTAATCAGGACTGAAGATAATACGCAACTGAATGCCACTGCATGTTGGTTGAAGAAAATGCAGTATGCAGTCTACTTTCACTGTGCAGGTGTGGATTTTTGTGGAGTGAGGCAGAAGCTAATGAAGGTTTAGTTACCCCCCTGTCACTTAAGTACTGACTCACGGAGTGCTGTGTCCACAACACCTAATTCAGTGTACTTATTGTGCAGCCTTTCCATTTCTGCTGGAATTACCTGTGCTGCCCTCATAGCCTTCTCGTGAGTAGAAGCAGGTAAAAAAGAAGTGAGGGGAGAAGGTAAAAATATACCAGAGAAACAAACCAACAGAAATCCATCAACAGAAACATCCCCACCCCAAAGAATAAGTAGCATTCACTGAACAAATTCACTACAAGGGTCTAGGCAGACTTTTCAGCTACTAGATGACAGATGAAAGTTCAGGACCTGGTTTGTCTGGTAGATACTGCAGAACCTTCTCCATTTTTGTAGCTGAGGTCTTGGGGTGAGTTAATTAAATGTTACTGCATTATTTACTGGTGTCTCTTTAGTTTCTAAAAGCACTTAATTCTATGTTCCTGTCAGTTAATTTCCTGCCAAAACTATTTTGTCTTCTAGTCTGGTTTAAGGTTCCCTTTAGTAACCCATGGTTTTATCAACATGTTGCTATTCATGCCTACTCTATTGAGAAAGAAACTGTTACAGATCAGAAGAAAGCTGTTTATTGTCACTGGAAAGGTAGTTGGTTTTAAAAAAAAAATCTATTTCAAAAAGTATTTCACTGCAGTGTTTCTTATAAAATTCACTTAATGCTACATATTGCATAGAAACTCGTGAGAGATCTTCATAGATATTTTTCCATCTATCTTTAGTTGCAGAAACATTTATATATTATTCTATATTCCCTGATTTAAGTACAATAGTTCCTATCATCCATGGGGTTGAATGCCCCAAACTCCCAGTTAGTCTGAGAATTGCCAGTTCTGAACAGGGTTGGGTTTCCTCCTCATTCTGCTTGTGGTTGATAGTTGACACACCATTGCAATGGACTTTTCACTTGATCAGGGTTTTCTCCCTCACAATAATATTTCATGGAGAGTTTACTTGTTGCTTCCTCTCATCTATTGCCTTGAAATCACGGGAAGCACACCTATTGCTGTCCTAGTTCTTCTCAACTCTGTGGTGAGAAAGAGCATTTTTAATGCATTCACAATATTGCTAGCTACCTCTTGTGTTAAAGTGATTGTCACGGCTTCAAAGCTGATGTTCTGCCCTTGGCTCTGTTGTAGAAGCCACATTCCATTCACAGTCTTTCATAGCAGATGCTTTGATTGTTTGAGTAAGGGCTAAACTATGGACTGACATTTGATGTGCATACCATTCAGCTTCAGACCTATGAAAATGCATGAGCAGAACCTCTCCAAAAGAAAAGACTTTCTGATGAGGAATAATGAGACAATTTGTGAGACTCTGGTCCTGGAACAGGTCATTCTGTGCTCACTTTAAACCAATGAATTTGACTATGTCTTGTAAAACGTGTCAACAAAGTCCAAGTTTGATTGGAGTCCTCTTGGTGAACCCCTCAGATACAAGTCTTTTCAATTTATGGGTTAAAATCACTTTCTGGGTTAGCTGCCCACCACAATGATGACAAAATCCCATCAGTGGATGCAAGGCAACATCATTTTGTTCCTTATCACTGTTGAGATTAGCTGATAGATTTTTTTGGCTGGGGAACTCCAGTGACTTGATAGTGTGGAATCTGTAGTCCTTAAGAGGAAAAAAAACGTAGTCAGGTGAAGGGACTCCTCTGACTGTATAGCCTAAATAACAGAATGGGGAACAGGGAAATGCAGAAGAAAAGGAATATAGTATGCCTTCAAATGTGCTTAAAAATGCCCTGCTGTGAAATAATCTGTTCTCCATGTCTGTGCTAGAAAGGATAAGAAGTTGTGAGCTTCTGCTGTAACAAAGTAGGTGCAAGCTATAAGTTAGAAAAGCCCTTTTAGGAGGGTATTTTAAAATACTGTAGCAGTTGACTGTTGAAATTATGGAGGTTGACTATTACTGAGGAACTGAGAAGACTTCTTTTGACACACTAGTGTAATTGATCCTGCCTCAGAACAGAAGAAGAGGTCTTGGTTTTTACAGAGTCTGTTGTAGTCTGTGATCTTGACATTCAGGGTAGTGATATTTGTTTGAAAGTGGCATGCAGAATCATAATGTCCAGGCAGTGACAGGTAACTTTTCATTCACATCTCCAAAGCTTAACAGGCAAGGACAGGTCACCAAGGTCTCGGGTCTGTGAGGAAGCAGTTCAGCAGAGGAACCGGGACAACAGATAGAAAGCGATGAGTTTTTTCCAGAGACCCTCAGTATACCAGCTAGTGGTCTCTGTTGCTCTGAATTTGTAAGGCTACAGCAAGAGTGGGTTGCTCCACTAAGGAACGTAAACTGGGAGCTAAGGGTGACAGACAGGCAGGGACCTCACTGAGAGGGTGCAGTCTTATGGAAACGGAACAAGAAGCACAGAGCAGGTCTGGTGATGCTGGCCAAGGTCAGCCACAGCCCAGCAATCGCAAGCCAAGTCCACCCTGACTAGACAGGCCTGAAGTCAAGCCAGGAAGTCCAGGTAGCAAGTTGGGGGCAGGGCCAGTGAGGCACAAGGGGTGGATAACTGCAGCTCCTAAGCCAGGGAGCACCAAGCATCTGAGTGGAGGCCCCAGGTGAGGCTTCTCACTGCTTTTTCTCACAATTTAGCTGTTTTCACAGAAGGATGTTTGAACAGCATCATCATGTTAGAGCAGACCTCATGCACAGGCAGCTGGACTCTTAGATGTGTGGGGCGGAATTGTCTGCAGAGGAGGATGACAGAGAAAGATGTCAGGTCACGGCAACCAGTTGCTGTTGGTATACTCAGAACTGTGGCAGAGTTCACAAAGGAAGGATGTAAGAGAGATTAAATCTGATGACCTGTACATCACATTTTGAATCTGGGCCTAAGCAGAGTCAGAAATCTCTATGTTGCACTAGAAGAATAATCAGTCTTTCAGATTCTAATGGTAGCTTGTCCTTTTTCTATGTCCTCTCCTAATCAGAAGTACCCTGTACACAGTGGAGGTGAAAGAGACAGTGGTGATCTTGTTTCCTCATTGTTATCAAGGTGAGACTTTAGGATTTCTTTTATCTTTTAATAAGAAGTCTAGAGTTCTGTCCCTTTACAAAATATGTTAATCTGGAGCTCAGTAGTCTTTTTCTGGGAAGTTGCCCATATTCTATCCATTGGAGTGGATGCAGTTTGTTGTCAAGGCTGTTATGTTTTTGTTCTACCTGAGATAATGTCCTGATGAATAATGGAAATGCAACTCGTGATGCATTTCCTTGATTGAATTAACTAGACCAATATTTTTTTTGTTAAATTAATGTCTGAGACCTAAATGTATCCAAGTTGAGTTTGATTCACTTGATTACTCTTATCATGTGTCATCCATGAAAGAATGTTTTATTTTTCCCTACCTCTTGCTTTTGAATTTGAATTCAGTCCTCTTGATTCTTAAGTCTTTGACTGGGTCGAGACTGCTATTTCACCTTTCTAAAAAAGTAGCTAGCTTTCTGCATAGCTGTTGTCTTTGTTAGGTACATGAGAGTCAGTCATGGCTGCTGCCTTTTAGATGGAAGAGTAGGCTATTCTTTGACATCTGTCTGAAGTTTTCTCATGAAAGTAGTCCTGTAGCTCCATTTACACCAATACATTAACCTACTAGAGATTTCCCCCTTATTTGTCACATGTCAACAGCCAGAGCTTTCTACTTGTGCTATTAAAACTTGCACTGTGTTCACAGTACCAAACTGTACCTGAGCTGAAGAGATCTGAGGATCTCTTTATATGCAAAGATTGTTTGGTGGATAGCCGATTGCTTGCGGTTAACCACTATGTGAATGGATATGTAAAGACAGAGTATGTAAAGATTAAAACAAAAAAAGATATATCCAAACAAAGAAGGATCTGTGAGTGGAATTCTTAGAGGTGTACAGTTGGCATGTATTCACTGCTTTGTCTTGTTCTCCTGATTCTCCTGAGACCATGTAGATTGTTGGAGCTCTGTGATGAGGGGGCAGGGGAACAGAAATAGTGATGAACATTATTTCTGTTCTGTTGCATGAGCATATACCTGGAGTCAAAAGCTTTGGCACATGAGATTGGAAAGTAAAGCTGCAAGCTCCCTGCTGATTGAAAATTGATTTTTTGTGAGAGACACGTGGTTAACATGTCTTGAAGAATTCTGATCACTAACAGATAATCTGGCATGGGTAGCTGCAAAGTTAAATGTCACATGATGTTTATAACAGTATCAGTCTGGTTTTGGGTTTTTTTTCTAGAGTAAGCTTTTTTGCATGTTTATAAAAATACAGAAGATATAAGTATGTAATAGCCTTTTCTGTTTCTACATAAGAAAAAGTACAGTACTTATGTGCAACTTTTCTCCTCTTTGCTTGGTTTAGATTATTTAGGAGCTTTTAAAGGGAAGCATAAGCTACAGGATCATTTAAGGACTAATATACAAGAAAGAGTTGTAGCATGTCCTATCTGTAGAGGAATGTTCTCCAATAACACCAAGTTTTTTGATCATGCAGAGAGACAAGTTTCAGAAGATAGTAAGTGGATATGCTCTTATTTCCATTTCTATTTCTAAGAGATTTTAATTGAAGGTGCTTTGTGATAATGTGCCCATGTAACTTCATAAATACTTCTATTTTCCATGTAAGCCAATTGCACGAAAGCAGGATTTACTCCAGGAAGGCAAATGTTGTCATAAAGCACAGAAGTTGTCCTAACTTGGCACGCCTGATGAATTAGGATAATGAAAGTGAGCAACAGGATACCCTTGGATTCGTGTTTCATCTGAAAAGTTGATCACTTGGCAGCTATGTCATCACACTGCTTCTCTTCCCTTGGTGCCCGTGGCATAGTATGACATTCCACTGGCACGAGAGAAACTGCCCGGGAATGAGAGAGACTTTTGATTATTGAAGACAGAACCTCTGCAACAGCCAGGCTTGGATTATAAAAATCTCTGCAAGCAATCCCAATGAGCATTCAACTAGTTTCAAGTCAAAAGGCTTTTTCTTTTTTTTTTCCTTCAGTTTTGCTCTTACAGTAAGTATTTTCTTTGCCAGAACACTCCCCACCTCAACCAACTGTGTAATAGTTGGCATGCTTTCCTGTATGCTAAAAAGGAAGGGAGAGGTCTTGTTTTTTTCTGGTTTTAAGTGCTTGGAATATATTTGGGAATTGTGGATGTTTTGGTGATGGAAAGTAGGAGCATTCTAGGCAATTGACAGAGCACCTGAAATTTCAAACTGTTTGTATTTTGAACAGATTGTTATTCTGTTGAGGATAAAATTAACTTACTAATAAACAATCCTTTTCATTAAGCCTGAACTAAATTTTCTTCTGAAGAGTACTGGTAATGAAAACTAATACTGAAGCTGTTTCAATGCTGTGTTACTTTATTCATGAAACTGGCAGCTATAGGTTATTAGTCAAGCAGCTATAGGTTATTAATCAATAAATCTTTCATAAGTTATTTGTATTGCCAGTAAAAAGCTTTTCTTTAAATTCAGAACAAATATTTGTTTGCCAGTGAACAGCTGCTTTGAGCTCACATGAGGGGACATGGTAAGTCAGAGCTTCTGAAAAAAAAAAAAGTGCTTTTCTCAAGGTCATCTTGTACGGAACAGGTTTGATAAACTACAGAGTTATAAGTATCATCGTTTCAGGTAAGAAAATTAATGTACAAAACTGGGGCGACTGTTATATAAGTGCTGGAAAGCGAGAATTTCATCACCAGCTCCTCTGAAGTGCGGAAACTGCCTTCTTTGTGCCTTCTGATCAAAAAGTTTAAGGGCTTTTTCTGTTCTGTGGTAGCTCTTATGCAGATGCTTATTCTTCACTTGCATCCCTATTTACTTGCTTTCATAACTAGGGGCACGGTTAAAACCAAAGCTATGTTTGAGCTTGGGCTGCAGTTCTGCTCACCTTGCAGTCCATAATCAGCCTCACTCAAATAGTCTAGTCCTTCGTTGACCTAACCACAAGCTCCCTGAGGTCCCCAAATTATTCCCACAAGTTAAACTGCAATGGCTATGACTTGCTGGGAAAGAATCCTACAGCATCTAAGCACAAGGAAACATGTGATATTGCTGTCGGACATACAGGAAATGCAGAAGATGAGAGGTGGGTGGGTCTTTGCTTTGGGAATAGGAATATTTGAACCATGTAGCCAGACCTGGGTACCAAATCATTTAGGTTGTATAAACATACAAGTAGCTTCCTGCAGACTTGCTCAGACAGGGTAGATTCTGCTTTCTAGTCGCATTCTTAAGGAAACCTGATTTTTTCGCTGTCTGCAGGTCAACAGATGGATTCTTAACAGCCATGTACTCGGTACTTACTGTGGACCTACTGGGACTGACAGTGTCCACACTTGAATTGTTTTATAGTTAACGTGCATCTGGCTAAAATACCTTAATTTTTATATTTTATAGTAGAAAATAGTGAATTAGTTTTGTCTACAAGATTAGTTTTATTTCTTTGTCTCGAGGTGGTTTTAGATAGAAATTGAAAATAAATACAAATTAGGTTTTTTTATTTGTTTTGTTTTTATTAGGTAATGAAGCAGTTTAAATATGCTGTTAGGTTTTTTAAATGAAAGCGTAACACACATTAAGATAGCTTTAATGTATTGAATAAAGCACATGGCTAACTGAACTATTTGTTTCTGATCACTCTGGCTTCACTTAAAACTTTGGGAATTGTACAATGTCCCTGGCTGTCATTGTTCCTTGATCATTCAGCCCATGTTCTGCATGTGTAGCCAGGGAAATCAAAAGGTGGCTGGACCTAGGAGCAAGGATGATGTGAACCTATGTCATGTCCTAGTAAGCCACCGTGAACCGGCTGCAAAGTCAATTTGGCTGAGGGAGCTTGGGAGGCATTCCTGGGTCCAACTGTTCAGGCACAACCTAAATTCCTGTAGATACTGGAGCCAGTTACTTCCCCAGTTCATGATTCAGCTTTCTTTACAAATTCTGGCAGCATACGTGTCTGCATGTTCATGCAGACTGCCAGTGCAGACGTGACATATTCAGATTCTCTACCCCAGCGTGTTTCATAATGGCTTACTGGTATTGATTAATATTGAAATGTTCTTATAAAGAGCTCGCCTGCCTGGAAGAAACTGTTCTGAAATAAGCTGTGATCTGAATGCAAATGCTGTAGATAGTTTGAAATCGCTCCCTATGTGCACGAATTTACGTCAGACAACTAAATAGAATGTTGGATACTTCACTGACGCAGTTTTGTAGATTAAGTTGTTCCAGACTGGTTTTCCACATGAAGCTGTTTATTTGGGATTGGGTTGGGGGGGGGGGGGGAACGGAGGTGGGTATTTTCCCTGTTTTAAGACAACCAATGAGGAAAAGTGCCAATGCAGGAAGTGATTCCAGAAGAGTTACCGTGCATTATATTTACTTCCTTTTTTGAGAAAACACGAGCATTTCAGCTGCATGTTTGGCCACCTGTAAAGCACTGGGCTGATAATATAATGTGTTGTTCCAAAGCCTTAAATATAACAGATTTTATTTAAATCCAGAACTTCTTTACTGAGACTCTTCCTATTGCGTTCATCAGGTTGCTTACAAAAAAAGCAGTTGTTGGGCTTCAGATGTTACCATCCTGACTGCCAATCTGCCAGAGGTTCTCCTCAGCTCCAGAGCCGTCTGAGCAAACCTGTGTCTCAGCCACTGCAGTTCGTAGCCTGGCAGCTTGGCAAGCACCAAGCATTATTGTGCCTTAAGCAAATACACCTGAATGTGAAATGGGGAGGCGGAGGGCAGACACATATTCTTTCTGCCACCTTTTTGAAAGTGGTAATACCTTAAACACTAGAAGTAGATTTGCCAGCGCTTGTCTGTCAGAAGGCCTCCAGACAACATCCACCTTTTAGAAACCCTTCCAAAGTGCCAAGGGCAAAATAATAATGATCCTTTTTGTCAGAACATAGAGAGTAAAATACAGTGTTCTACACCTTTTCCCTTAACATCTGTTTTTTGGAAATAACTTAAAACATCATGAAATTGACCATTATTTCCTCACCTTCTTGACTGCATCTGCATTCCTTTTTTCCCCCTCACTTTTCCCCTCTATGTTTTATTCCCAAATGTATTCCCAACTTGTTAATTTTAACATGATACTTTAATACACTTTTTGTCAAATGTCATAGCAGACCATATCCTTGTGAAGCTATGATACAGAACTTAAACTGTCTTTCTTTCTACTGTATCTTCTAGTTGATCACGTTAGCCATGCCCTTTGTGATATGGTATGCACAAGTGTCTCCTCACCGAAAGAACACATGAGATTCTGACGCTGTGATAAACGTCCTTGCCATTGTTACCCCTGTGGCAGCGGGTAAGAAAATTTGAGGCTCGTAGCTTTGGGAGCAGAACTATAGAACCAAGTTAATGTTTTACAGGAGTTAGTAAAGAAAAGTATTCAACCACTAAAATAACCAGCTCTTCAATGAAGGAATCTAATGGATTCATCTGCTTTCAGCTGCTGAGACATTGTGGCTCAAACTTCTGGTGCAGGTAGGACTGATGCGTTAAAAGGTGAAATTTCTTGGCAAGACTCTGTGTGCTACAAAACAGTTGTTGCAACAAGATGTGTAGCAGCAGAGCCTTAAACTGTGGGTTTTGCCACTCTGAACAATTGCAGGCTGTTTGCTGGGAGAGTCACAGTCCTCTCTTTTGAGTGATATTTCTACCACAGGCTTACTATACCGTCTGCTGTCTTATGTGCTTATTTTCCTGCGGTGGTTTCTTTTCTTCTTTCACCATATGATGACACACAGTAGGGAAAGACTAAGTTGCATCTATTAGCATTATAAACATTGGCAAACTATGTTTCATTTTGCCAGAGAAGATGAGAGGTCTAGCCTTTGTATGCTGGAAGTGGGATAAAGTGAGAAATATTTAACTATTCATACTGTGGGTGGACAGAAGGAAGTGATCTGAATTTCTAGACTGGAGAAGATGAAGCAACTGATTGATAATGGACAAGAATTTATGTGAACAGAAAGAGAGTGATGCCTTGCAACATAGTTGTGGAAAAATTACCTAGATTTGGGCACAATGCGGACGTGTGGGAAGAAAGAGGGAATGGAAAATGAAATCCAGAGCACATCAAAGAGACATCTGTCCTATCCCCTTTTCACAGGTGGAAAAACTGAGGTAGAGAAGCAATTTACACATATTCCGCTTTCACTTGTCATTGTCAGAGCCAAAAATTACCACCTCCCAGTCCTAAACATTAACCACAAGACTACTCCTCTGTACTATTATATCTGTGATTTGTTTTACCTTGTTTTCAGTTTTAAGAACGCGTATGATCTGCATAAACATGTTGAAACGCACAATGATTCAGATGCCTACAGCTGTGATGTTGGAGGATGTGGTTTTACTTCATGGACTTTATGAACTTTGGAGACAGCATTACAAGAGAGAGCATGTGGTGAGTATATTAAATAGCAGAATGAAGCATATTGCTATAAATGAGACAAAAGTTTCGA
Source organism: Colius striatus (assembly GCF_028858725.1). NCBI lineage: Eukaryota > Metazoa > Chordata > Aves > Coliiformes > Coliidae > Colius > Colius striatus. The sequence goes on from NC_084759.1 coordinate 91,475,055, forward strand.
ATTTTTGTGTGTTTAGTTTCTTGTGAATTGAGATGTTTCATTTTTGCACCGAAACAAGTATTTGCACCCATTTCTAGGACTCCAAAGTATTACGCAAACACCCAATTCGTTCTTACCTACAGATTTTGAGTGCTTACTTTAGGTGCATGTATTTGCATCCTCACAGCCATGAACTCTGGCCAGCTCCCTCCACACCAGTGTTTTTAAAAAAAAAAGAACGAAAAAAGAACATGCCAATCCTAATCTCAACAAAAAAGTATTTCAGGGATTAAACTCCAATGTCACCTTTCTCTTCATGCTTCTACTCCATCCTTAGAACTAATAGGTTACCTGAAAATAGAGAAACTATGGTGTGTAAAGCTTACATCACTTTTAATCAGGTGAGTCTGGCCACAACATTAAAATACAGTTTTGCCTGCCACAGTTTAGGCACATTTCTTGCCTGTTTTTTTTCAGCTTTCTCTGTTATGATCAGTGCTATGTCTCTTCTCAGCCTTGAGATGATGAGACTGAGGGGGGACCTCATTATTATGTACAAGTATTTAAAAGGTGTATGTCAAGAGGATGGGGCAGCACTTTTTTCTCTAGCATCCAGTGATAGCACAAGGGGTAAAGGACAAAAGCTGGAACACAAAAGGTTCTGCCTAAACACAAGGAAAAACTCCTCTCCTGTGATGGAGCCCTGGCACAGGCTGCCCAGGGAGGATGTGGAGTCTCCTTCTTTGGAGGATTTCAGAACCCACCTGGATGCGTTCCTGTGTGACCTGATTGAGGTGAAGCTGCTTTAGCAGGGCATTGGACTGGATGATCTTCAGAGGTCCCTTCCAACCCCTACCATTCTGTGATTCTGTGAATATAGTTCAGAGGAAGCTCTCTGTCACAGTGCTGTTGGAGATAACTGCAGTACTGATGGCCAATGCAGAGAATTTCCATGTTCACCAGAGTTCTGTAATCAGACAAGTTCTAAAACTCACAAATTTATAACATTTTAGGAAGTCAACTTCAAAAAGGTTTCCAGCTACTTAGTGTGGTTTTCCCTTTTTCAACAAAGGATTAATTTTTTCCCTATACACATGCAGGCCTTCAATGACTCTAAATCTTTCTTTCTGAGGGTAATGGCATTCTGAATTAATAAATGCCACATCTATCAGGAATGTTTCTCCTGGAGTTATACATTGCCCCTAGATCTTTGAAAAGCACATAAACTCAGCGGTCATTCTCATTTCAGGTGGGTTAACAGTTGATTCTTGTTCAGATCATAAAGTCATTTTGAAGGTGTTTTGTTTAAGAGATTTGGATAATTTAATTAAAGGCTATCTTAAGTTTGGTTCTGTTTTAAACATTCCAAGAGTGAAACAATCTAATACTTAGATGTCACTATCATGATGGAAAAGCTAGTGTAAAGATGGTTAAACCAAGGAAATAAAAAAGGTCTTTTTGCTTTTATAGCTTGTACCACTGTGAAAATCTTGTAACTCAGACTGCTGAAAGAAATTTTTTGACACTGCAACTTGTAACCACCAAAGACAGTACATAAATATATCAATAGCTTCTGTAGTATAAACAAGCCATATTCTGCAGTTTGGGACCACAAATACCCAGCAAATAAGGTATAATTATTAATAGGTATCTCTTATTTTCTGTTATGTGATGTCTATTTGATTACAACTACTTATTGGAACCCTCTTGCAGGTGTTCCTTCACATAGAGTGTCTTTTGTTTGAGTGCCACCTAATAAAGAACAATCTAATTCATCTTTTAATTGCTGACATTCTCAGCTTTGGCATTCTGATTAGATGTTCTTCTTATTTTTGGCTGTAAATGCTATGTTTGTAACTTGTATTTTCAATATTTTCAATTTTATTCCCATAGATACAAAGACGATGATGAAGGTCATGTGAGTTTTAATGTAGCAGTATATAATGCTGTCATGGGTTTAGGTCAGGCTTCTAGTAACAGGGTGGTAAAAAGTCTTCACCAAGTCAAAATAATTTTAGAAGAGAAGGAAGGGAGTCTTGGAAAAGAGACACTTCAACGGGAGAAGTAGTTTTCACACAGCTTCAGCCATAATCACGAGCTACTGGAGAAAATGTTCTGGTAGAAAGAGAGGCTTCTGTGTGAGAGCCTGCTTATTCTGAAGCTCAGGATACTGTATGGCTGTTGGAAAACTGTTTTGCTGTGCTTCTGCAGAAGCAATGTGAAGGAAAAACTAGCAGAAATGGAACTGAGCTCGGGAATTCAGATAGCTTTCTAGAAAAAGCAGCCTGTTTGTGGATTTTTACTGTGAAAAGGGGTACTCTCCAGAAGACGTTTAATTGTTAAAAACAAAATATGTTTTCAAGTCTTTACTTTTACCCTTCTCAAATCTTGTATGTAACATTATGTTTCCCCAGCATTTTTGTCAAATTGTTCTGATATGCTTAGAGAATATATGCAGGAAATGCACAATATTATGCACTTATACTTTAATTTGTAGCCTTTTGGAGAAGCAACTTTTAAATTCTGTGTATTCCTAGAGAGAGAGAGAGACAGAGAGACAGAGAGTGTGTGTGTGTGTGTGTGTGTGTGTGTGTGTGTGTGTGTCTGTGTCTGTGTGTCTGTGTCTGTGTCTGTCTGTGTGTGTGTGTCTGTGTCTCTGTGTGTGTGTGTGTGTGTGTGTCTGTGTCTCTGTGTGTGTGTGTGTGTGTGTGTGTCTGTGTGTGTGTGTGTGTCTGTGTGTCTGTGTGTCTGTGTGTCTGTGTCTGTGTCTCTGTGTGTGTGTGTGTCTGTGTGTGTGTGTCTGTGTCTGTGTGTGTGTGTGTGTGTGTCTGTGTCTGTGTCTGTGTGTGTGTGTGTGTGTGTGTCTGTGTCTGTGTCTGTGTCTGTGTGTCTGTGTCTGTGTCTGTGTCTGTGTCTGTGTGTGTGTGAATAGCTTGTGAGGTGTATATAAAAATTTATGATTTTGGCAGGTTTCTTAAATGAACTTTGTGACTTTACATTTCAAGAGTTGTTAGAGAGACTTTTGTATTATAATGGAAGTTAGAATGTATTCTTATGCTTCACGTTGGAATGTGTTGTTGAAGAATAACATTTAAATGAAAAAGAAAGTTATATCTAACTAAAAAAGTTAAAGGCATTCATAGAGCTGACTTTAGGATGTATGTACTGTTTGGTACGATGGAAATTTTATGTTTGTTCATTGGGTGCTGCAGGTACAATGACATGAAAGTAAATAAATGATTTTGGCTGCAGAGCTAAATGTATCTAACTGCATTTTCATAAATAATCCCCAGAGCTGAGGTTATTCTGACCTGTTTGGAAAGGTGCTTGGTAGAGACATTTATTTGATTCCTGTATCAAGGGGCATAGACAAAAAGACAGGTATCTTTCAACACAGTAAAAATGAACGACAATGTTTGGAATGCTTTTTCCAGATGAGAATGGAATGAGCCCTCCAACTAAACCACGAGACATACACAGGAGAAAGTAATGTTCAGTCATCTGGAAAACATAACTTACCCTGTGTTAGCTACTACCAGCTGGCGTTCCTTGAGGACTCAGAGGTATTCTCTGAGAAGGGCTTGCTGCAGCACTTTGGAAGCATCTTTGAGTGCACATGCAGAGCTGTGTTATATCACCAGCGCTTACTGAACATTCATTCCTTTATGTAGGCAAGCTGATAGCAAGGACCCAGGATAGACAATCAGCCTGCACACAGGTGAGTTCCCAGCCAAACAGTATCATTTAGACTGGGAATAGTTTCAACCAAAATAGGCTGTCTGAAATTGAAGTGAGCTTGCCATGTAACCCCAGGAATTCTGAGGCACTTTTCTGTGGGAGAAGTTCCATTGTGCATCTTCTGTAGCAAACTCCTCTGAACTGCCCCCTCACCATCTAACTGCCGACAGCTGTTGCATGTGAGGACTGTGAGTCTGTGCTGGGGCTGTGGGGTGGAAGGGAGAGCCAATCAGTGCTCTGCCCAGGGCCCTCACAAAGGCCCGGAGGAGTGGGTGAGGAGGTGGTATAGGTGTAGGATCTGTTACACTCTTACATCAACTGTACATCCGCTTCCTTTATTTGAGAGTGAGCCAACTCAAGGATCTGTGCTGATTTCCTACAATTGCGTCGTGGATGGGGGTGGTGCTTGCTGGAAGGAGCCCTAAGTAGTGCCTCTGACAGGGTACCTGTACTCAGCACTCACTGCTGCCTCAGCCTAACAACGTGGGCCAGATTGTCTGCCATGTTTAGCAATCTTGGCCATAGCCAGAAAAGGAGTTTGATACTCCTGTCACAAATAGAAGCAGATTAAAAGTGACAGCTGTGAAAATCTCCTTCCCTAACTGTCCACCTTCTTCCTGCCTTGAAAGTTCCTGCTCTGCAGACAGCTGAGATCTTTGTGCTTAGGTTTTTTAGTACTATTAAATATGCTGAGCTGTAATTTGTGGCGATTCAGCTGATGTTTCAAGAGTAGTTGAGCCATCTGTGAAGTGGGGGCAGGCCAGACAGATGTGGGTGGCAGCCTGATTGTAATCTGCCTTTGTGCATGAATCAGAGACCTGGCATTTTTAATACTTTAGAATAAGGGTAAAACTGACTCACGTTTCTCTGGGCAATGAATAGGTACCTCTATGCCTCTGGGATTTCCCCTACTAAATATCAAAGGCCTGCAACAAACAACAGAGGTGTTAATGCTTCCCAAAGAAAGAGTCCTTTATAATGGAAAATATTAGTCAACCAGAATAGAGAGGAGTCTTTTCCAGATCTTTTACAACAATTTACCAAAAGCCTCTAATCCAATATCCAACAATTTACTCCTTTGGGCAGATCCCTGTGCCTGCCTGACTTCGAGGCTGCTGCCTTCAGCTCTAAGCTGCACTGCAGGTGCTAAGGTTAATTCACACAAAGGCCATCCAGGGCTTTGCACAACAGATTTAAACACGGCACTGTAGATTTGTACTGGCATTATAGATTTGTACTTGAGCTGTGGGACCACATTTTCAGGGCAAGGGTATGACCTGCAAGTTCTAAATTGCCACAATTTTGTGGGAGCCTATTTTTGAAGGCCAAGTCAACTGTGGGGGCAGACAGAATGGGATGATAGTTCATTAATGGAGACCTATTCTGGAGAGTCATATTTTAAAATAATTTCCTTCAGTTATGCTTCTTAATGACACTCTAGAGTTTAATTCTACTATTGCTTAGGAGCCTGTTCCCCTTTATTGTTATTGAGTGTTTGCATTCACACAAGGGCTTTGCAAAGCCAAAGAGATACATCCATTTTCTTGTATAGTAATCTATTTTAGAATGTACCTTCACAGAATTACAGAATCTTAAGGGTTGGAAGGCACCTCGAAAGATCATCTAGTCCAACCCCTCTGCCAGAGCAACACCACCTAGAGTAGGTCACACAGGAACTCATCCAGGTGGGTTTATGAATGTCCCCAGAGAAGGAGACTCCACAACCCATCTGGGCAGCCTGTTCCAGTGCTCCCTCACCCTCACAGTGAAGAAATTCTTCCTTGTATTTCTTTGGAACCTCTTATGTTCCAGCTTATACCTATTGCCCCTTGTCCTACCATTGAACATCACTGAGAAGAACCTTCTTAATTTGTATACAGAAGTTTTATTAACACCCGTGTGTTTAGTGAGTGTTAGTAGTTGGTGACAATAGATTTAAAAGTTGGTTTTTTTGAGTGTTCTTTCCAAATTCTACATTAAGGTTTAAGTGTTAGAGTAGCACTCCAAGGTTTCCATGTATGAAGGAGAATAAAATACCCCTCTGAATGAAATCACTTTGGTGGAAAGAGGGGTTTTTTTTCAGATTTTGGTACCAGATTATATTTTTTTTCTTGCTATTCACTTGTGCTAAAATAACTGTACATAAAGGTCTTTGGGTTTGAAAACGAGGGGTTTGTTTCTGCTTAATTTTCACCGTGACTCTGCAGCTGCCTTCTGCCCAGAGAGCGCTGCCAAGCGCTCTCCCGTAGGGATGCCCACAGACGGTGCCTGCGGGCCGCCAGCTCTGACTCACCCTGTCACCCCGTCTCACGACACCCTGCGACATGAGGTGTGTGTGCCAAGCAAATCTCTCCCGGGAACACACGCTCTGTTCAGCACCTCCTAGGAGAAAGCAGCTCTGTGCGGAAACAAGGCGTTATTTGCTGGGATTTGTGGGACCCGGCTTGAAAAACAACTCCTTCCCCTGCGTACCAGGTATGAGGTGGACGTGAGTCATTAGGGACTCGTTCTCGTGGAGCCAGATCAGCAGATAAGGTAAACTGGCGCGGGTCTACCGAGTCTGTAAAACCAGCAGAGTGTCTAGCGGCTCTGGCTCGGGACCTTTGTGGATTTCGGGGCGGGGGGGGCGGACTAGACGAGCCCTCGGCTTTGTAGAGGCAGCAGGAGAGAGCTGGCCAGGCTGACAAAAGAAAGCAATCCTTTGGTAATGACCTCGGAGGTGGTGCCCTGCAGCACAGCTAACAGCAGGGGGTGGAGGGGGAAAGACGGTGCGAGCCAGGATGCAGAGCAAGATGGAGCTTGAGGAACTCGTGCAGAATGACTTTTTTGTTCCCGAAGGTTTGAGAACGAAAGTTTGAAACTAGGCATTCTTTTCCCTAATACCACAGAAACAGCCGTGTTAGTTATTCATGCTCGCACACGTGATTAAACTGAGGTTTATTGAAATCCGTGTTATTTTACTCTGCACAGGCCCTCCACCATCATAAACAGAGCTGATAATATAGATGTAAAATTGGGGTTGCTTAGTACTTCTCAATTAAGTTCCTGAGAGCAGGGCTTTTTATTATCCTTACAGAGGAAGCATGTTAGCAACAAATAATTCAGTAGTGTAAAAGCATAGTATTTGTCTCTTGGAAAAAAACATAAATCTCGAATCTGGATCACTTAGCAATGCTATTATTTTGCATGGGCTTTAAAGTTCAGCATCTGGGAGAGGAGTGATTGCCCTGATCTGTTTTTTGGGATATAATCCCATAAAGACATGTTAAAAGCAATCTGCGAAGCCTACCTAAAACCCTCAAACTGTAATTTTCTTACTATATTGCATCAAATACAGAGTATGGTCTGTTATTCTCTCTACAGTGAGGAGCCCATGTGATCTCCAGCAAAATGTGATGTGTCTCAGTTTTCTGCCTCTAATGATGAGTTCTCAGCTTTATAAGGAAGCCATGGAATTTTTATTCACTGTTAGTGTTACAGTTACAAGCACTAAAACCACGCTGATGAAGGCTCAAGCATGGGTCCCAGCCTGCCTTTTTATTCATGGCTTACTTTTAAACCTTCAAATAAATTTCTATAGGAACTGACTCTTGGGGTGCTGAGCTGACAGAGCTGCCACTAACTTAAGCTCTGAACTAGCAAAAAATCATACACCTGCCTGTCTCTGGGCACTAGGAGCAGCCCAGCTGGAGCGTGTCCTGGACTTCAGGAGGAGTACCTACACTGTACTTATTTTTAAAAAATATATTCTTTAGTAGAAAAGCTGTTTTAAGATTTCCCACCCTCTTCCTTCCGCACATTTTCACCTCCACACCACGCTTCTCAGTTGTTTCCAAGGGTGTGCTTTGAATGAGATCAGCATCTGCTAGGACGTGTAACTATGCCTCTTTCATCACCTTCTTCGGAAGTACTTTCCTTCCAACCCACTCTCCTCCCCGTCTGTTGACATTAAGGAGCATCTGGTAAGGCGAGCCAGCTTCCCAATCTGTCTGAAAACTAACCAAGGGAGGGATTTTAAGTGAGATCATTGAGCTGGTTCAGTTACTGTTCAACCACATGAACGTGAGTACGACCGTGTGAGTACTAGCACTGACATAAAAAAAGGGACAGCAGCCTCCTCCAGAGACGATTGATGTCTGTTTAAGTTGGCTTAAGGCAGCTGCAGGGTTGCACCATTTGTGTTTAAAAACCCAAAACATAAATGTTTGCAGAGTGGGTGAACAGCAGGACTTTTGCTTTATCTTTTTGGAAAGTTAGTGCTCTTTTGTAGCAGCTTTAAAGCTATTACACAGTTGCCACCTGCAGCACAGAAGCAAAATATTTGATCAGTAACACACAGGACAAAGGTGTCCTGCGACCTGTTGAAAATTCAGATTAGTTGACTTCATACACACTTTAGAAGGATGTACGTCTAAAAAGAAAAGACTGAAACACTGGATTAAATTCTGTCCTCTGAAAGGACTGAGAAATACTGCAAGGCAATGATAAATTATGAGAGAAGAGAGTTTCTTTGTGATGCCTCTGCCAACATACACACACAGGTAAGAAGGAGCCATACAAGACTGGTTCCCTTTCCATAAAAAGATACATTAGATTGGTTCCACATGACTTGTTCTCAATAAACCTAGCATTGGCAGTAGTTTGTCAGCCTGGCCAGCTACTGGTGTATTCGTCAGGGAGGTGACTGCTCTGGAATTCCCTTCCTACCTTCTTTTTCTGCTTCTTGAAGACAAGCTCTTCTGGTGTCCTTTTTCAGCCTTCCTACACTTCATCAACTAAAAGCTCAGAGCCCAGGCAGGCAGACCTCCAAGCACCTTAAATGTGAATTTTATTTGGGCCTAGCCCTTTTGAAAGCACTTAAGTAACTGAAATTCTCTTAGATGAGCTTGTTCCATGTCCTACCATGAGCTCTCACTCCTTTGTTGCTGGTGTTTGTTGAATTAATTCTCAAATCACAGTGCAGATAGAAGGTATATTGCAATCTACTTTTTGCTTAAACTCAACTGCCAACTAATTCCAAGTTGGGTTTCATCTAATTCAGTTTTACAATTTTCACTGTCATCCCAATGAAACAGGAGTTTGAATGGCAATGTATCATTAGTAGAATAAAATATCTTGTGTGCTATTTGGGACAAAGTCGTGCACACCTCCAGAAGTGTCCAAGACCTTGGTTCTGCAAATTGTTACAACATAGGCAGAGCTCCTGGAAAGCAAGGCAGTCTCTCTAAGCTCATCCAGTTATGGCTGAAGTCCCAAATCAAAGCAAGGAACAAGTTAGGAGGATAGCCAGGAGAAGGAAGTCAGACAGAGGTGTATTGCTGGGTCATGCAGGTGACCTAAGGGCTTGTCTCTACACACAGCTATTTCTTATTCCTGATTTATTTATACATAGATGTTCTCATTCAGAGTAAGCCATTGTTTAGTTTAATCTGGAGTAAATTAAGCAGGAACAAGTCCATATGGAATAAAGCTCTGAGAACAGACTTGATGTCCCATGCCTTTTAAAAGTAATTAAATGTCTCTATAGATTCTTTTTAAATGGAGCTTTGCAAAGACAAGCCTGACTACTGCTATTATCCTAGCTTTAAAACACATTGTCCTCTATCTATTGCCTAACCTAAATGATCATGCACTAACTGCCTAGAACAATCGACTCGAGTCTGAGATTCAGTAAGACAAACACGAGTTTTTTTAATCTTTAGGCATGTGATAAGCATGAAGGCCATAATGCAGATCGGGATAGACACTTTACCATCCTGTTACATACCAAAGGCTGCAGGCTTCTTCCTTCCAACTGCAGCGTCTCAGTTAACAGAGCAAGACTCTTTATCCATTGATACATTCCCGTGGTACCTGCAATTAGATCCACAGAAAGATGCAGGCACTGAAATCTGTCGATGGGATCATCAAAGTTCCCACTCTCAGGGGCAACTAAGAACCAGGGACACGTCAGTTCTTGGCAGTACGGTTTCCCAGAGCCTAAACCCCCTCGGTTTGGAGTGTGCCTGGTCAGAAAACAGCCTCTGCCACTGACAGACCGAATCTCACAGACCTGAGCAGGGTGCAGAGATGAAAGGTTTGTCCTCCTTTGCCGGAAAGACACAGACCCGCTGGGATTCCCAGAGCAAGCCCTGCGTAGAATTATTAACGCGGTTGTTGGGGCTTCCCTCCCCCTTTATTTAATAGCTTAATGGGAGCGCGCCCGTCGCTTTCGCCCGAGGCGCTCTGGCCACGCGTGCCGCGCCGCTGCCCGTCTCCCCGAGGCGGGAGCCCGCAGGCAGCCCGGCGAAGAGCATCCCTCCGGGGAGGAGGGCACTGCAAGGGAGACGCAAGCCCCGAGCCTTAAGCACTGCCCCGGTCTTGCAGACATCCCAAGGGGGGCAGAGTAAGGGGCTACAGCCCTCAGCCCGCTCCCTTCTGACCTCCCGGGAGCGGCACCCGCGTCCCCGCGGCCGGGCCGTTGGGCGCCACAAGCGCTCCCCTCAGCGGCGGAGGGAACGGGGCGGGCCCAGGAAGTGACGGCACCCCCGCTCCCCCGCCCCGGGCACACCTGAGTCACCTGGGCGGGCGGTGGCGGCGGTGCCGGTGGCGGGCGGGCGGACGGACGGACGGGCGGGCGGCTGAGGAGTAGCAGCAATAGCCGCCGCCGCCGCCGCAGCAGCAGCAGCATGGCGCGGGAGAGCAGCTCCCCGTGGGCTATGGGGCTGCTGAAAACTTTCGAAGAGAACGAATTCAGTAGCTGGGAGAAGATCGGTTCGGGGGGTTTCGGGCAGGTGTACAAAGTGCGACATATCCACTGGAAGACCTGGCTCGCCATCAAGTGTTCACCCAGCCTTCATGTGGATGAGAAGTAAGAGGGAGGGGACGGGGGAAGGGGATGCTAAGCTGAGGGAAGATGTGGGGAGGAAGCAGATTTTACCTCAGGAGCCACCTTCTCTGGGCCACTCGGATCCCTCAGTTGTCCCGTGGCTTCCCGGCTGTGTGTATGCGCAGCCAGAAAGGCACGGGGCAACTGAGGCTGCAAAGAGCTTAGGGATCTTTTAGATTCATCACTTTTATTTCGCTTGGGGAAAAAAAAAACAACAAAAGAACAAAACAACCCGGCCCCACAGCAACACGGCAAGAGTGCAGTGGCCTGCCTGACAGAGCCCTGTTTACCAACAGCGACAACGGGTATGAAGGTCTGACTAAACGTTGCGAAGGGAGCCCGAGCAATTAAATGTTCCCTGGGCAAACGCGGCCTTTGTCACACTTCAGTGAAGCCTGGGCCAAACAGCTTTAGGTACTGGCCTTCCTCAAAGAGTTATGTTGCTTAGCTGCTCGCAGTCAGCTTGGAAAGAGCCGCGGCACACGGCTGCAGCGTAGGTCTTGCCTGTTTCCCTCGGAGCCATTCGGAAAGCATTTAGCCCTGCCCTGGCCGTGCGTGTATTGGCTTGTGCTGAGGCATTCCGCCTGCTGCGGCTCCAAAGGTCACGGAAAGGCAGTTCCAAAAGGGAAACGCGGGAGGAGTGAAATCACCGAGTGGCATCTACCTGGGGGCTTCTCAGGCCTGACGTGTCTCACTCCAGCGAGTTCTCTGCCTTAGCAAGCTTTCTACCTTGAGGAAAGCCAGCCCTTTAGCTTGCATTTGCAGATGCGTTGGTTGTGATTCTCATGTGGTAAACGGCAGTGGTTAGTGGTGGAGTGATGGGTGGGCTCACTGTTGGGGGCTTTGGGGCATGGGTGCTGCAGTCATAGGTGTGCTGTCTTCCAGGAAGAGGTGCTGAAAGGAGAAGTGCTAGGGTATGCGTTCTCCAGCTTTAGTTCAGGGCCAAAGCTTCCCCCTGTGCCTGGCCAGGATAAGTCTTCACTGGGTAGTCCAGTGTAGAGCCATATTGTATTGAAGGCAAAGATACCACCTGGTGAGAAACCCCTACAGCTTGCCTGCCTGCAGTGACTGATTGTGGCCCATGATGCAAGGTCATCAGCTGTACTGTGCTCATGTAGGCTGTGTGTGACAGGGTCCTGTCAAGTGCAACTCTCCTTTCCTAGGAGAGGAAGGCTGTCATCAGATGCATCTTTAGGAACATCCTTCTTTTTTGAGGGATGGTAGTGACTTCCCAGCAGGTCTGTGTTTGTGCAGGGGGAGGTGAATATGGCCAGATTACTTTCATGGAGCTTTTCCAGTTCCACCTTGATCTCTGCCAACTCACCAGCTGATTCTGCAGCTCACTTTTTGAGATGTGGGTTGATTCAGTCACAAAAAGTTTCCCTTGTTGCAATTACTGCAGGAGGAGAAAGGTAAGTTAGCCCAAGTTTGAAAACGTTTGTAAGCTCATCTTCTGCAAGATTACAACCATAGTGGGGTGTTGTGCTCGTTGTCTGAATTGCTGACTTTGCTGTAGGTATGGCTTATACGCTATAGTAAAAGAGATAAAATGTCCCTTTTTTTAAAAGGGGAAAGGGAGAGTTTAATATGGGCATAGAGTAACTGTGGTGTTCGTGAATAAAATGGAAAAGACCTCAGAGTTGCAGAGGGTGATTTATTTGGTTTACCTGCAAGTCCTCCTACTACTGAGACTTCAAAGTAGATTTTGGATTTGATGCTTATTGAGGCCTAACCAAAATAGTACTGTAACTGTGAAATTTGTAGCTGTTAATTTTGCAGTTAAAATTTTAAAATCATATAAAAATAAGCTGGAATGTTTGCTATACTTTTTATTTGCAGAATACATCTAGAAGTTTACTCAAAAGTTAATTTTTCAGTCTGAGATAAAGGATACTGTCACCTATTTTATTATGAATTACTGATTTTGAGAGTTGCTACCAAATCTCTGTATTGTGCAATAGAGAACCACCTCAGTGTCTCTCAGTGACTGTGAGGTAAGCAGGTACCTTATGAACATGCAATATAGCAAACAAAAACGCCTTGAGAATTTGGGAACTTTGAGGGCCTGGAGTTCCTGCAGCTCCTGGTTAATTTCAACAAACCAACCCTTGAAACACCAATGTATCTTGCTGTACTGCACAGTTTGTGCATCAGATGCTTAAGAAGAGCACTGCTTAGAAATTGGAGGGTCTCTGGCCTTTGAAATGGCTGCTTCTGCGAAACAAAGCGAAGCTGAATCTTTATGGGCTTCTGCTTTGGTTCTTCAGCTGCTCTACCAAACCCCTTAGTAGTTGGGAATGCTGCTTCTGCCCCCCACCCCCAAGAGGCTTTTCACCTAAATCTTTTCTAAGAAACTTGTGCCGTTCAAATGGTGGGCACAGACAAAATAAAATGCTACCTCTGTAGTTTTGCAGGTTGAAACAAGCCCATGTAATTTACAGTGTTAATCCAGGAGATGAACTTGACTAACCATTTCTTGTAACCCTGTGAAGGAGCGGAGCTAGAAGATTTACCCAGAGGTATTAGAAACATCAACTGAAAAACACAGAGGCTTTTTCTTATTTATTTGTTTGGTACCACATTAAACCCCTGTTTGTAATGGCTTGGTGGCAGTAATACTGTGTAGTCTCTCTTACTGTATTTCTGCAGACAGTAAGAGATTTGGACTAATTCCCTTGGCAATTATCACACCGTAGAGCCAAGAGGCCTCAAGCAGAAGAAAAACTGAAAATACAGCCAGAAGTGGATTTTTACCTTTAAGCTCAAGCCCCCTCAAGCGATCAAACCAAATTCCATTCCTAACACCTTATTTGCTCTCACTTTCTGTCTCCTGCGATTGCATTTCTCACGTGCAACGCAAGATGCTCTTGAGATGGGGCGTTTCAATTTAAGCCTGAAGAAAGGAATGTGTGTCCTGGAAAGATGGAGGAGTCTCTCCCCCAGGACTTCCTGCAGAGAGTTCAATGTTCTTTCTCTTTACTGCCCTATTGGTCAGAATGAGCGTGCGATCGGGAGAGAGAAGGATGGTGAGCTGAGAGAGAACGACTTGGAAGCCTTTGTGGTTTTATTATAGTTGAAAGTAAAGGTGAAGGCTTAGTGAGTGTGAAGGATGTAACGGTTCCCAGAGAGGGATCTTCTCTGGAGGTGTTAGCTGGTGGGGGTGACTACAGGGTGCAGAGGTGGAAAGGTCTGCCTTCTTGATTGGAGAAAAAAAACCCCTAAAAACAACCAAAAAATAAAAAGAAAAAGCCCTAGGTGTACTTCCCTCTGTGGGACTTGGACTTACAAATGGAGTAGGACTTAGGCTTAGGAGGTTTTAAAGATGTCTTGGTGTTAGCAGATGCTGCACTTGTTTAGGTGATGAAGGTGAATGAGTGTCTGTTCTGGCAGTCTCTGGATGTGTAGGTAGAACTTAATACTCGCTTTGTGTTCCTTAAAGACTAAGGGTAAGCCTACCTGCCTGGGTTACCCTGTAATCCTCTTGTACCAGGGCTGTGCAGCTGAGATCTGTGTTAACCTGAAAGATGTGATTTTCTTCTTTTTTTTTTTTCCTTCTCTCTCCCCAGACATATGACCATGCTGTGGTTTCTCTCTTCTTATTCACATTTTTCTCTGAGGATCAGCAGTGTGAAGGTTATTAAAGATGTAGCCTGTCACTGTATGCTCTCAAGCATCTGCCATGATGCAGAGGAAAACAGTCTATGAAAAAATTCAGAGGTGCTGTAAATGCAGAGCTGGAAGAAGCCAGGCTGCTCTGCATCTTGGTGGTGGTTCATACAGATCGCCATGTGACAGGTTTTCAGGGCTTCTTTGAGTTTAGCTGCTCTGTCCTCAGAGTCTCATTAGGGAAATGTGATGGTAGTGGTGGGAGAATATAAAACTGCAAGGACTGCCTTGTGAGCTTCAAGATGCCTTTTTTTAACAGAGCCTTGTCTTTAGGGCATGAAGATTGGATATATACACATGCAGATAGACCCGTAATTCTTGCTGTTTTCCTGGCAGGTTTGTGGCATGAGAGTTGGGGCCCTGGGGAGGGAGGCAATGGGCAGGAGAGAGTCCCTTGTCTCTCCAGGAGAATCCAAAGAATGCAGCCCTGTCTGGTTGGGGTCGTGGTTTGAGCAGAAGCAGACTGCTGTTTTGTGGAGGTCCCTCATTCATGTAATGTTTCTGTTTGCTTTGAAAATGGATGATCTGTCATTGACTTCTCTGACAGAGATGATGTTTGGTGCTGAACCCAGCACTAGGTCAGTTTATGTGTGTGTCTCAGTCTTCTAATACTGTTATATAGGGGAAAGTGAGGGGAAAGGCTGTGTACCCCAGAAGTTACAAGAGCTCAGCTGTCCTGTGTGCAAGCTTTTCCTTTTTTTGATTTTGATTACCATAATGTTAGGATATATACTGCAGGGGGAGGGAGACGGAGACAAGGTGCTTAGAGAAGATAATTCTGACTCTTTAATTGTGTAGTTGTTAAATAAGAAACTCTTATTAGAACAGAGGCTAGTCTCAGGCCTGTTTACTGAGAAACTTCATAAGGAGCTTTTCTTTTTCTCCCCTTTGGAGTGAAGAGTTTCTTGGTGATAGTGCAGAATAATTTGTAAGTACTAGGAGTAACTGAGCAACACAACCTCCCACCCCCCTTTCTGCCTCTATCTGTATGTTGATCTGTTAGATGTGAACTTGAAGGGTACCTACAGCATGCTTTGTTGCCTCATTATCACTTGTGTATTGAGGTGATAGGCCCATGAGAACACCTCAGAGTGTACTGAGTGCCGGCAGCGCCTTGTGCTGAGGGAAAAGGGAAGGGAAAGACCTTTCATCTTTGCCTGATAGAGGAGACAGAGATCTTGGTTTAACGAGCTGTTTGTGTTAATACAATTAGTGTAAGTGCACTCCAGCATTTGGCTAATGACTGAGTTGTGCTTTGTCTCTATTTCTTTTGTCTTTCTTCCTTTTCTGTTTTCTAAAGGCCTGACTTGAAGAAAGGGCCTGACTTGAAGAACTGACAAGTCTCCCTGGCTATAGCAGATCGCTGGAATGTTTAGCTTTGATTGCTCTGAGTAGGAGAAGATGCTGAAGATGGTAATGGTCCTATTGGGGTTTTATTTAAACAGGCAAATTAGATACAGTACACTTGCCTGATAATTAGTCAGTTAATTCACTCAGCTAACTGGGTCTGGTGTAAGCGGGAAGGGATCTTTTCTTGAATTTGGTTGAAACTGGGGATTTGCTCTTGCTAGGGAGAATGCCCCATTCTGAGCAGCCAATCGCTCTGGTTTTGGTGATGCTCTGTGTCAGGCTGTCGTTAGCCCAGCAACCCCAATCCTGGGAGTCTAGTGGTTCTTGATAGGCTTTAGCTGTTGCTGGGTTCTTGCCTTGCCTTGGAGGGCTCAGACAGGTATTTTACATCCCTGACTCCAGAGCTCAGCCCGCTGAAGCCTGGTGAATTATGCTGGCTATGCATGTGGCTTGAGGGCAAGGAGTTGGTTGTGTTATTCATAGGCGCTCCCTTCCAGCGTGCCAAAGAGCAAACTGGGTACTTGTCTACAAAGGCAATTATTTCACAAGAAAGTCGCTGTAGGGAGCAGCAGGAGCCAACATGGTTAAGAGAGAGAAAAGACTTCGCTTACTTTTTTATTTTTTCCCCCTTTTCTCTCCCACTGACCCCCTTAAACTACTTTTCAGCCCACTCTTGCCTCTGAAATAAGTCTGCTACTTCTTGCTAGGTGAGACTTGCCCCTGATGTGAAATGCTAACTTCATCAGGCTGTTGCAGGCTGCTACGGAACCAGCAGCCCACTGCGTTTCCAACCTTGTCTGGGCAATCATCAACTCTGTGCTCCCCACAGTGGGTGAAGCAGAGGGGACGGGGTCACAGGAGTGTCCTAATGCGGAGTCTCAGGGCTTGATGGCTCCGAAATCACTTCCGTGTGGGGACACTGAGGGTCCTCCGCAGGCTGTGTTTCGGTGCAGGTGGTGGGTGCTGTCCCCTCGGTCACCCAGGCATCGAGATGGGCATGTGGGAAGGAGGGATTTCATTGTGCTGAGATTGGACTCGGCACTTCTTTTTTATAGAAACAGAGAGTGCTTATATCTGGCCTTGGATTTAGAAAAGAAAAGTAAAAAGCAAGGAAGTTTGATTTCTCTGACACAGAAATCGGCAGAGCTCTCTCAGCGGTAACTGGCATCACTTGTTAGTGGCAGAGAACACAAACTTTGGCTGGGTCAGCTGTTTTCCAGCTCTCAGGGACTGGCAGAGGGGGCAGGTGACAGAGCTTTTGCCTTGCAGCGGGTAAGAGCTTCTTTCTTCTGATCAGTTGTTGCAGTTGCTGTGAATGTGCTCGCTGAGCTTTATGTTTAAACCCTGATGTCCTGCAGGTCATGTCAAAATGCCTGTGTGGGATGGGCTAGTGTCAAAGCAATTGGGGTTTGGGTTCTTTTTTTCTTTTAAAGTAGGACTTGCTGTTCACGAGGTGTCTGTGTTAAAACTTTGTCGTGTTACTTCAGGTACTGTTCTCCATAAAACAGTGTCCACACCTTCTACATTACAAGAGCTGTTGTGTAGTAACAGAGGGTCTGTTCAGGAAGTGTTGCTTGTCTGACCTCCCTGTGTCCTCGCCTGTGAGTCGGTGGGTGGCAGCAACGGTGATGCATCGGTACCCGTAGCCCAAAGCTGCTCTGGGTGGTGCCCATCATCACTGAATAATGCAGTTTTTTACAGACTGAAGGTTCTTTCAGCCAACACCTGGCTTTTCTTTGTGGGCACAGTTGGCCAGGGCAGAGGACCCTTGTTTCCTCTTTCCAACTCCATGCCCAGCAGGTCCTTGAGGGCTGTCACAGCCCGAAGGCTGTGCATGAGGTGCAGAAGGAGGGCACTGCAATTAAGGGTCTTGACCTGGGAGGCTGAGTAACACTTAGTGCTCTGCAGGGTCAAGCCATAATGACCCATCACCAACTCAGGGGTGCTCATTACAAGTGCTGGTGCTGGGCCTGTTACATCACTGAAAATGGCATGCCAGGACTTTTCGGCATCCACTGGAGCTGAGTGAGCACAGCATTGGTGTTGCCAAATCTGGGTTTTGAGGACAAGGATGCTTTGGCTGTGTCCCCCTAGCTACAGTGCTCTCCTAAATGGTAGGTCCTGGAGATTTCTCTGCCAAGGCCTGGGTCTTTTCACTGGTGGGCTGCGCTGGCGGGGCAACTGAAGCAATGCCGTCCGCTCTCCCTCCTGATGAAGGCAGTCTTATGACTCACAGAAAGTTAATGACTTTAGCCCAAGGAGTTACAGCGGTGGTAAATCTGGGCACTACATGTATTGTCCTCATTCTTAACAGCACAGCATAAACATCAAAGCGGGGAGACGGGCTTTACGCTAGGGATATTTGCACTGTTGAAGTTCAAGACTCGCCTGTGGTTCAGCAGCTGTGAGTTGCCTACCATTAGAAACATAAGACAAAGTTAATAAAATTGGAAATGTGCCTGGAGTATAGCCTGGTGAGCGTAAAACAAAGTTAGTAAATGTGGAAATAGGCCTGGGGTACATGTTCAGCCAAGCGACAATCATGAGATGTGGTGCTCACTTTCATAAGAAATGTTTTGTGCATGTTTTGTGGGGAGGGGAGGAAACAGCTACTCTATCCCTCACCACCTGCTCTCTTCTACCCAGGGAGCGCATGGAGTTATTGGAAGAAGCCAGGAAGATGGAAATGGCAAAGTTTCGCTACATCCTTCCTGTTTATGGCATCTGTAAAGAACCGGTTGGCTTGGTCATGGAATACATGGAAACGGGGTCTCTGGAAAAGCTCTTGGCCTCTGAGCCTCTGCCCTGGGAATTGCGCTTCCGCATCATCCACGAGACAGCTGTGGGGATGAACTTCCTGCACTGCATGTCCCCTCCGCTGCTCCACCTGGACCTCAAGCCTGCAAACATCCTACTGGATGCCCACTACCATGTCAAGGTACACCCTGGGTGCTTCCGTGCCTAGGACCCACTTTTGGATATTCCTGCGTGGCTCCTGCCAAGGTCAAAGGCCTGAGAGAGACCAGCAGCATTTCTTTTTAATTAGAAAAATGCCCACCAGCACAGCTCCTCCAGTTCCCAAACTTGTCTACCTGATTTATGCACCATTTTGGTACATAAGTAGAGGGGAGCTTGTGAGAACTCTCCTGAAATTTTAAGAGGGTGAAAGTGTAGTGAAGTCTGGTTTTGAGACCTAATGAGTCCAGCTATAAATTTCCTTGCAGTAAAGTCATGAGGCAGGTGAAAAAAGGGAGAGAAAAGCAGTGTGAACCTCTAAATCATCTATGCCACTTCCACAGCTCCCAGTGGTAACCTTGTTCAGTCTAGGTCCTTCTGGCTTTGTACACTCCACTAATATGCAAATCTCATTTACATCTGAAGTCCAGAGAAGCCTTCCCAGAGGCAACTCATTTTCTTCTTTCATTTTCTCAGAGCATATACAGTGAAGAAGTATCTCTGTCCTCCTGACTGTTTACATGTGCCTGAGGTCACTTAAGGGAATTTTTGTGTCTGTATCAGCATGAAATTCTTGTTGTTCTCCATTTTCCAAGTAAGCTAGCAAACTTGTTGGCCTTCTCTATTGGAGGTTCTGTTTTTACAGCTGAGCTAAGGAGGTTGTGCTTGCTTTCTGATCCTTCCTTTTGGAGAGGAAAGAGACTAAAATCCTTTTTTTTCCTGTTTGGTTTTTTTTCCCCATTTTTTTTTCCCCAATTCCCCCACCCCTTAAAAAAAAAAACCAGTCGCCAAACTCTTAACCTTAGAACTGCAGAATTAATCATACTGGCTGGCTGACACAACTCAGTACAGGTAGTCACAGATTCTTATCAATGCCATCATCCATCTTCTTCTTGTTTTCCCGTTCTGCTCAAACTGGCCAAACAGCTTTGGTCTTGCCGTACCATTGTAAAAATGAAGTTTTCACTAAATGAAAGCATCTCTCCTGATGTCATACGAGGGTTGGAGCTGCAAGGGGTGTGTTCCTCTATTGCAATCACACCTGTGACAGTCTCAGCTTTTTTACTAGGCTTCTTAGTGGTTTACTTCTTAGAAAGATTTCCTTCCTGAGATAGGAGGCATCTACAGGTGGTCCATAGTGTTATGGCCAAAATATCAGCATCTGAACTGTAGAAAGTGTGTCTTCCCATGTTGGTGCTCAGAGGCCTTTTGTAAGTATTTATTTACCTAAAGTTTGTTCTAGCTTGCATAACTTCTTAAATTCCTAATTCTTGACTCATCCGTGAGCCAAGATATTTTTCTCACCGTTTCAGGAGGGTGAAATGCTGCCTGATGTTCTGTCTGCTGTGTAGCCTATATCTGAGTGGTGATGTAACACAAGGGGGTAAAGTGCGAAGTGTACCAAAAAAATATCCCAACAATGTTTCTGGTGAGGTCATTGCTGGCATCTCTCAACTCTTGCTGCTTGCTCCATGTTTCTATAAAGGCATGAAGGTCTTTGGACCCTTTTCACTAAGTTCAGAAGAGAATGGACTAATGGAAACCTTTTTCTAGCCATCAGTCTTTCACATCTGCGGGTGTCTTGGAAATTCCTCCAAGCAGCAAAGCAGACACAGGCACCTCCCTGCAAAATAAGAGATGTACGTATTCTGTGAGGCGCCTTTACTTCAAAAATGTGGCCCCAAACCTTCTTTTCGTGTGATGTGAAGCTTGTAATTAAATTCCAGACCCTGCAGCTCAATTTAATGTTCATTTTCTTGCTGGAAGGCTAGTGGAGCTGATGACTGAAGTGTTTTTACTTTTTAAATGTTAGCATTAATTGAGTAGGTGACCTGTCCCTAATAGAATCCCAAGGTGAATGAAGAGATGTTGCAGACTGCAAAAGAAGAGTTTGGAGGTGGGGAGGACTTTTGTAAACTGTTTGCCCTTGAGCCAGGAAACAGTCAGTCTTCCAGTGGAGCGCGTTAGAGATGCTTCTGTGCCATATTGCTTGTTAAATGGAAACACGCCCTGCTGCTTTTACGAGCACAAGGCTTACTGTAAAATCTCCAAGTGAGGATGATGACTAACACGGCAGTGCTGTACAGAACTTATCATCAAGTGGGTGCCTCCGTATCATAAAGCCATCTCCTGTGCATTGTTACATAAGTGTGTGCTGAATTTTGTTCTTGGGAGGGTAATTAAGAGGATGGGATTAGCCCAAGCAAGGAGATAGATAGATATTAACTTTTTTCAAAGGCAAAGTGATTTTAAATACACGTATATAATACCTATAAGGCAAGGTAAGGCTTAGCTGGTTTTTGGAGGATGAGCAGTGGTGGAGCTGAGCCCTGACAGGAGCCTCACCTGAGAGTTCCCTTCCCAGCCGTGGCCTGCTCTGTCTTGGTTGCCATAAGCAGTGTGATTTCCTTAGGAGGATTATTCCATATCCCTGCAGGCTGTGCTAGCAGGGATCAGCCTGCATTTTTCTTTCTCCCTAATGTCAACCTGTTACTTCTATTTTCACCGATAAGATCCTCCCTGCCCATTGCTCCAGCATTCTATATATGCGGCCTCCTAATACTTACAGGCTGTCTGGCACCTAGTTTTTGCCTAACTGGACCACATCTTAGGAGCTTGTTCTTCAGCTCCCCTGCCCTCTGCACGCATTCTGGATGTGTCTCCCCTGAGCTCCCTGTGATTTGGCAATTGTTTGTGGGGAGCAATGCTGACACATTCCAGTGCTGTGCCCTTGTGAGCTGTTGGTTTGCTCATCCTCTGCTCTGATGTGATCTCTCTCCAAGGCCCTCAGAAGGAGCATACATCCCCCACTCCCATGCACTCCCACATCCCATGACATGGAGTAGTCTTGTACTCTAACTTGTTGCCAGCTACCATGCCCGCATGCTCATGCTGCTTCCCAGCTTTCTTATCTTCAGTATCATATGGTTAAGAGTGTTAATTTTTGTTCAGGTATTTAAAATGAAGCCAACCTGCAACTTAGTACTATTGGGCAAACGCATTATTTGTAAGTTCTTCTTTTTCTTACTCTCCAGACTGTTTTTTGTAGCTCCTCGTGTTGTCATATACATATATATGCACACAAACACATGTGTGCACGTATACATGTGTGGGTACACACACATACACAGAAACAAACCCCAACAGTTATTTTTCATCTCCTAGATTTTGTTGTTAAAGAACTCCAAGTGGGATGAGCTGGTCTCAGCTGTGCACTGCCTTAAGCTCACTGTAGTTGCTTTTATATTTATTTTTTTTCCACCCAGTGCTCCAATTCAAACCAGCATAAAGAGTGATGTTTGCTGCTGTGTGATGTTGTGCTGGGCTGATAGTCTACGTGTAGGCTGCCTCTGCAGTCTTTGCCTTTATTTGCTTCAGCTGAAGAAGGGGCTGGGTGTGGAGTCAGAAGTCTAGTCAGATGGCAAATTTGTTTATCAGAAAGCTTCTTAATATAGGTTGTTAACTGTAGGTCGAAGTAATACCCAGAGGCCAGGCTGGTAAAGAGCAGTTGTCTCTTTTATTAGACCAGCTGATGTGAGTTAACACAGCCACTGTTGTTGGTTTGTTGTTCTGGGGTTTTTTTATCAGCTGCAAATGGTCTCCTGTTATTAGAAACAGAGAACAGCTTTGTTGTTTTTCTGTGTCCCTTGTCCCAGTTTTCCACCCCTCCTGACAGAGTTTTTTATGTAGGGCTGTTGTTACCAGACTTTAATCCCAACCAACAAAGTTGGTTTTCACACTTTCATCAGTTCTCTAAGTGATCTAATTCTGATGGCACAGGAGAGGGAAGGAGACCATCTCTGTTACAGTAATACAGATTTATGATGGATTAAAAGGGGTGTTTGACCATGGCTTTGGTTTCAGCCACTTCTGGGGACAGCATGACAAATGTCACACCTGGAGCAGGCTTTGAAGAGTTAAGGTTTCAGAGCAGGTTGAAAAAGGGTGGAAATACAGTCTGTTTCAGAAAGGCTTCTTTTAGTAGCTAACTGAAGTGTGTTCATAAACACTGAAGTTTGAAGTGCAGATGCTGGTTATGACTATGCTTGGAATTGATTTTGTTCCTAATCTGTGGCCCACGTAAGTGTCTTAAAACTTTGTAATTTCTTAAAAAACAAAATTGGAACAACTAGACTTTCTGCCCTGCCCTCAGAAAAACAAACAAACAAGGCCAACGCCACCCCCACCACCTGAAAACCCCATAGACAACTGTGGTGGCATTCTCAATATCCAAGTGCACAGAGACTTTGGACACAGACAAACACTGGATATGCCAGCAGTGATTAAAAATTAATCCGTTGGCTTTGTTACTTATTTGATGAAGAAAACCTTTTGGTGACCTCTCTCCCCGAGTCCATTGCCGTGGGTTCTTGAGTCTTATTTGCCAAAAAAAAAAAAGAAAGGCACGCAGTGTCAGAAGGTAAGTGCACACTTCAGGATGGCCTGTCAGGAGTCACCAGGGAAAGCACTTTGTAGGCACTGGTTTTCCTTCTGGGAAGCTACATCCCTGCAGTGTTTGGGAATAGCAGTAACCATTGCAGTTACCTGAACCCATCTAGCAGTTTTCAAACAAACCAACAAACGCAAAAAGAGCTCCAAAACCTTACTTAATAAACTCAGGGCATCTCAAATGTTGCAAGGGAGTGTTTTTACAAACCGGAATGTAAGGTCCACAAGTGACAGAAGCACAGAAAGGCCTGTGTGCACAATAAGCATATTCTAAAGCAATTCTAAAGCAATTCTAAAGCAAAGTAAAAACAAAAAAAAACCCAACCCAACCCAAACTTCAGATCTTGGAATCTCTCAGTAAAGTGTTGCTGGGAAGCGGGCAGGAAAACACGTAGAGCTCCCCTCCCCAGTTGCTACTCACGTGTTTGTTCTCATGCAGACTTTTAAAGGGCAGAGACGGAGCGAGCTGTCTGAACATGAACAATCCCACTGTCTACGTGGGCTTTGGCCAATGTTTTTTTTCCTCCTCTTCCTACCTTTTCACCGCACGTTTTGCATGAAGCAGCCTGTCGCCTCTGTGTCTCCCTCTCCGCTCTGCTGGGGTTGGTTAGGTGTGCTTTTCAAGCAGGGGCTGGGGGGAATCCACCCCAAGTAACCCGTGCAAAGGGGTTCTGTTGGGTGGCAGGGCAGATCCCAAGGTGGGCTGCAAGGGCTAGGGGCGATGTGGAGGAATAAAATGGGGAGGAGTGCTCTGCTTGCACTACCTTCACCAGCAAGGGTGCCCTGTGCTGCAGAACCGGGTAGCTGGCAAGCAATTTAAAGACAAAATAGGTAAGTTAAGTGGCTGTGTCTCCCGCCCACTGCACGGTTCCCACTGATGTTTAAAGAAACTGCATGACTAAATACACCATGCAGCGGGGAAAATTTACCCTAAAGGAACCAAGTAAAGCCACAAAAGCTGTCTGCAGAATCTTACTATTTTGTCACAGCCTGGAAGAGAACAAATGTTCAATTTCCCGTGCTTTCTGCAGAATTTAGTATGATTTAAGCTCTGTTCTAGAGACCAATTTCTTACGGCTCGCTATAAAACCTAGTCTTTCACAGTAGGTAGGGGCAGGCTCACAAGGTAAAGTTCTTGCTAGCCTAGAGGGGAATATACTATGTACATTTCTTGGTTTGTAGGCCGAGGCTGAGAGCTTTCCTATCAAGTATGCTTAGCCTCCTGCCTTAGCCCCTAGCCTTAGGCCCGTGCAACGTAGCTGGTGGCTCTTAACATGGGAATGTCACTGTGCCATCCATATGTCATCTTTATTTTTTAACTTGCACAGTAGGAAACCCGGTAGTGTTTAGACAAAGAGCAAGGTGTATTACTTTAATTATGCCTGCGTGCCATATGGATTTCTCGAGGTGTATACAAGCCTCTGCTTTGCATTAATCAAAGGAGAGCGGTGCTTTGCCGAGTCAGATCTGTTCAGGCTTGCAGCAAATGGTTCGTTTATTAACCTGACACCACAGCCTCGTGTGATGTTGGGGTTGTGCTTTTGTTCTCCAGTGGAGCACTAAGTGCCCCAAACTCACACAGAGCACTTCCTGGGGCACCCGATTGGGCTCTTCCTGGGGTAAACTGGCTTGCAAACCTAGGTTCCTTGACCACTTAGTGCTTTTCTGGAGGCCAACACTTGGCTTGCTGAGGAGGCCAGCATTGCCCCTCTGGAAGTGTATAAGTATGAGAAACTATTCCTCCAGATGACTTTGCATTTTTCCTCCCTTTTTCCACCCCTTCTTGTTTTCTTTCAAGTCCCACATTACCGTACAGATTTAAGATACAGCTGGACAATAGGTTGGCCATACTTCTGTGCTAAGGTACATGACTTCTACAGCTCTTGAGAGTGCTTCTGTTGGGCTCTTTGTCGCTGAGAGAAGTTCTTCCTGAAGCTATGTGGCTTGCTTTATTTGTTTTATGGCCAAAGGAGATTCCTAGTGTTTGAAGACCAATGGCTATGTAGCCTGCCTGTTCTATAGGAAACTGAAGCTGGTAGCAGTTTTCTCCCTTTCCAGTAATGGATGCATGTCATGACTAGTTTTGTGGTATCTTTAGAGAGAAGCTTCTGAAAGGGTAAAGTCGGAGCCTATTTAAAAAAAAAAAAAAGCTTTTTAAAATTATGCTTGTTTTGAGGGAGAGCTTTCTCAAAGGAGAAGCTGTGAAGATCAAAAGGGGAATGAGTCATTGAAAAACCTGAGTATACATTAGACAAAAAGAATGTACGAGTTGGGACAGGGGGGAGTCTTATCTAACATGTAGACCAAAATCAGTGGGCCGAGTGGTCCAAAAAGACTGGACCTCTCTTCAGATTTCCACATAGCATGACAGACATTTTTTGACCAGTGGGAAATAGGTAAAACAAAGGAAATTCCTTGCCTATCTGTTTTCTTGATAATTGGTAAGCCTTTGAGAGCAAATGAATGCATATTTGTTTGACACTTCAAATTAAAGTGGAGGTGTGTTTTCCTTTTTATAAACTTGCTGTCACTTGTTCATTTCAGCTGTGTTCACTGCGTCATTGCACCAACTTGCTGTATCTTCTCGGTGCCAAAAAGAATTCCCTGTGTGGGTCTTTGATGCTTCTGTGTGTGTGTGTGTGCATGTGTGTGTCCCTTTGGGTTTTCCTTTAATACTTAGTGCCTCTGCTGATGGCCTGGTCAGTGACAAGAAAGAAAGAGCGATTCTCTTGCACTCACTGGAGAGCTTGTGGTTTGAAAACAGGTGCTCAGAGCGCTTTGGCATAGCGTACGCCATGAGGTTACATAGGGAAGAGGGGTGGCAGGACTAACTATTACATTGAAGCCATTTTCACTAGGTAAACTTGACTCGTTTTAAATGACAATGAATTGTCTGAACTGTTTATTGTGTTTGCTCTGTAATGGGACAACATGCTGCTGCTTGCAAAAAACTGCTTGCTTTTGGGTTTTTAGGCTTAACCATAAATAAAAGCCTACTGTAGCATAATGCTTCCAGAGATATTTTCTTAGCTTAGTGTTTCTGAATGGCAGCTTGCTGTATTTTGTTGGATCATCTTGTTCTAGCCCTTGTTCTTTACAGAACATTTTTTGTTAACACCTCCGAAGTCTAGTGGTCTCACGTACTTCTCTCTCTCCTCTTCCTCCTGCTCCATTTTTTTTGGCAGATATCTGACTTTGGACTCGCAAAGTGCAATGGCCTGTCCCATTCCCACGATATCAGCATGGACGGCTTGTGTGGTACAATTGCCTACCTTCCTCCAGAGCGCATCAAAGAGAAAAACAGGTGTTTTGACACCAAACACGATGTGTACAGGTCAGTTAACTGTGAAAACGCTTGAAAGCATGGTAAAATGAGCCCTCTCTTTCTGGTTATAAAAAATAACTGAGCGTGAAACCTCTAAATCTAGCCTGAGTCTCATCTTGCAAAGAGTCACATTTGCTTTGCTTTTTGCAAAGACTTTATAGGGTAGAGGCCTTTTAACAAACTGCATCTGATCCCGGGTCTTGAGCGTTATCATTCCAAGTTGCGCTTAATTGCTAGCAACTGGCACGGGAGGCATGGTGCCCACCTTTAATCTCCCAATCAAAAGGTACATCCTGACCTACTTTTTGAGTCTCTGACAAAATTCTTAGTTATCTTCAGTGGATTTCATCACTAGGTCTTTAGTCCTACTTTCATGGTAACGTTATTAGGAAAAAGAAATCATAGCCGTAGATGAAAAAGATATGTCATATTCTAAATGGAATGTATTTCTTTCAAGTCATCTTGTGGGGCAAAAGTATTACATAAAACCCACAGTAATGCTTTGCTGCTCTCTGATTTTGTCAGTGTTAGTTTGGAGTGGTTGGTCGATGTTACCGAGCACTCGGCAGCCTCCGCTAAGTCCCCGTGTTTGAGGCCTCACGTTCTTCCCTGCAAAGACTAAACATTCA
Source organism: Colius striatus (assembly GCF_028858725.1). Lineage (NCBI taxonomy): Eukaryota > Metazoa > Chordata > Aves > Coliiformes > Coliidae > Colius > Colius striatus. The sequence goes on from NC_084759.1 coordinate 91,502,014, forward strand.
AATCACGGTTCTCGGCTGCATCTTACCCTGTGTATTCATTTGTCAGCCGAATTAGATGCAGAAGTAAAGGACAAGGAAAGAGAACTTAGGAAAATTAATTATACTCCCAAGACTTTTTTGGGTTTTGTGTTGTTTGGCTTTGGGTTTGTTTTTTTTAAACAGCTTTTCTAGGGTTTTTTTCTTTCATTTATTTTTAGCTTTTCCATTGTGGTTTGGGGAGTTCTTACGCAGAAGAAGCCTTTTGCAGGTGAGTCTAATGCCTCATGGGTTGTGTCGGAGTGTTTTCCTTTTCACCCACCTATAAGCACACCTCCTGCCCCACCGGCCCCAGATTACATCCACGTCCTCCAAACTCCCATGGTTTGTGTGGCAGTTGCTTGTGAGCCCTCATGTCCTGGTCACAAACCTGAATCCTCGTGTATCCCACGTCGTGAAATCAGAAACCATTTTGCTGTGTGGGGCCTGAGTCTGCACCTCTGTGTGTCTGCTGAAGTTTGCTGTACTGATCCAGAGTAGTTTGTGGCCCCGTGCAGACTTCTGACACGTTTGCGGCCGACAAGGAACGGCGCAGGGCAAAGCCAACTGGCAGGCAGCTGTGCTGTTTTCAGAAACAACTTCTCTGTAGAGAGGTTCTGTGGTTTGTTTGTAGATTGTGGGTGCAGATTTGTTCTTTAAAATAACGACCAAAAAAAAAAGGTGTCTGTGAGAAGGAGCCTTGTTCCACCTCACAGTAAATGTACCGATCAACAGGCAGCTATTTATTCTTCATGACTTTTCCTGTGTGTGTGACTAGCCTACGTATAGCAAACATGTCTGAGCAGGTTCCAGTCTGCTATTCATTTTTTTTCCAAGTGAGACATCCCTTTTAGTTCAGTGGTTGGCTTCAGAGTCAAGAGCCATGCTACTGTGCTGCCTTGATTTGTGTTCTTCTTTCACCTTTAGAAAAAGTTCAGGTATCTGGTCTAAATAAAAGCTGTGGTTCATGTTTCTTAGAGCAGATTGGGAAATCCAAAGAGAGGGAGCAAAGGGCTGTCTGAGGGTTTTTTCTCTTTGGTTCTCTCTTCTAGACAAAAGAGAAATCACTCCTTTTGCTGTGAGATCTTAATGTGTGTGCTTTTGCTTTGCAGAGGAAAACAACATTTTACATATTATGGTAAAAGTAGTTAAAGGCCACCGCCCAGAGCTACCTGCTGTTTCCAAATCCAGACCTCATTCATGTAATAACTTGATCAAACTGATGCAAAAATGTTGGCAAGATGATCCTGGTGAGCGGCCAACATTTCAAGGTAAGATTTCCTTGTAACTTGGCTGCCCATTTATTCTTCTGTGAGTCACGTTATTGCTCAAAACTCTGTTAATCCTTGGGGTAAATGCTGTGAAGCTCTGTGTCAGAACAAATAGAGCACATTGTATGGCAGAGATAAAGATAGAGGCCACTTACTCGTTTGTGGAGGAAGGAATTATCTGGGGACAAGTCTGACCATGACAGTGGTAAATATGTCAGGAACAAGACCCATACTGAACCAGTGGATTCATTTAGTCAGAAATTGTGTTTGTTTCTGATGGTGTTTGTCAGGGCACATGCCAAGCTGGAGTTGGTGTGGTTTTCACCACACCAGAGCGTTGAAGTCTCTGGCTCTCGAAATTTACTCTTGTGTGCTGAAAAACTAGGTTGTTTTCTTGTAACAAAACAATTTGTACCATCGTTTTTGTGCCAATAAAAGGCAGCTCTGGTGAAAGGCTTGAACTTGCCCAAAGCACCTGTTATGAATTCAAACGTGTGGAAGGATGTAGTGAGTGCTGTCTCCAGGTACCTTCTTTTGGCATTAATGGCAGAGATTTGCCTCTTCCATCTCCTTCTGCCCAAAATGGATATGAGGACTGAAGGGAGAGGGATCCCATCTTTTTAAAAACATGTCTACCAGCAGTAGACTGGTTCCCATTTCACAGTCCTGCAAAGTAGCCACTGTGCAACATCAGTCTGCTCTCAATGTGAAAATGGATTGCTCGGTCAGCCTTACACACTCTTTGCTTAGCTGCGCACCTCTACATACTGATGAAGTGCTAGGTGGAATAGTCAAAATTGGAGCCTTTCTCCCACAATATCTCAGTGCTGTGAAGCTCTAATAATAAAAGCAGCAGGGCATCTCAAGAAAGGCTCTTATTTAAAAAAAAAACAAAATTAAACAAACCTTCTCTCTCTTTCCTCAAAGAAATCACTTCAGAAACAGAGGCCCTTTGTGAAAAACCAGAAGATGAAACAAGAGAGATGGTAACTCAGGACCTGGACACCAAGAATTCCCCAGAGCAGCAGCATGAGGTATTTTCTCTTTCCACCACTTGTTCAAGCATGCTTGGTTTTGTGAGGAACAGGTTCCTTTGTGACCTGTAACTTCCCAAGCAACCTTCTTTTTGCTGCTTTTGAGCACTGTCTTGCCTGATAGAAGTGTGTCTTGGTGAAAGGCTGGAATGCAAAAGTGGATGGCACTAAGCAGTTGCATGGACCAACTTGGAAAAACCTCAGCACAGCGGATCTTAGACTGTTGAGGGAAAGCAGGACAGTTAGAAAATAAAGGCTGGAACTTCATGTGTGTGAAACCCATGGGTTTCATTTAATGCAGACAGTGCTTATGGGCTACCTGCAAACTAGCAAACTTATGTTTCTTCCTGTGGGGCCTGACGCTCACCTCTCTAAAATGCTTGTGTGTTTCTCTTGAAGGGGATGTCTGCGTTATCCCAGCTGAAACAGGAGCCTGCTCTACCATCAGTTAAGGATTACAGCCTCTCAGAGTTGTTGTCCCAGCTGGATTCAGGGATTTCACAGACTATGGAAGGCCCTGAGGACCTCAGCCGCAGCTCTTCTGAGTCCAAACTTGCCTCCAGTGACAAGCGGCTTTCAGGAGTTTCATCTGTAGATTCAGCTTTCTCATCCAGAGGCTCCCTTTCCCTTTCCTTTGAAAGGGAGAGTTCAGGTAACGGTCAGGTGTTTTTTGCTTTGTTGGTGGTGGTTTTTTGTAGTTGTTTGGACTGGGGCATGGGAGTCAATGAGTTGGAGAGCAGTCATGTAAAGAGGAGCATTCTGGAAATCGCTGTTAGCCTGGCTTTCTTTTGCTGTCAGCATTACAAGGGTGTTTACTGGAGGTAGCTATTTAAAGTAAGTAAGTAAGTAAATAAATAATGAGGTGGCTTCCAAACATCATCTAATGAGAAGTAATAAAACTCACTTACTTTTGAAAAGAAGTGGCCTGAATTGCCATCAAACCAATTAAAGCATCACTCACGTTGAGGTTGGTTGGAAGGAAGGGAGATCCCCCCTCCCCAGCCCAGCATCGTACACAAAGCAGGACTGAAGCCAATGCCCAGTCGTGTCAGCTGAGTGTGTGGCTTTTCAGATACATTGTCACAGGTCTGAGCACTCTATTTTTTTTCCTCAGCATGAACATTGTAATAAAGGTCCCCTCCTGTTGTGCACATGGCCCATCCTTTTCAATCAATCTGTTTTCCAGTTAGGCAAACAGTGATTAGTGCAGGAAGGTGAACCACAGCAGCCTTTGTTCTGCATTTCACAAGAAGCAGAGTAAGTGGGCTTCCAAATCTGACCTGAAATTGTTCTGAAACTACTATGGAGAGCATCATTTATTTGCAGACAAGTTGTTACTGAAGCCCCCAGGTATGTCAGCTGTAGGCAAGTAGGCGTTTGACAGGAATCAGAATTGCAGTGGTGTCTCTTTCAGAGAGTCACAGAACGGTTTGGGTCAGAAGGAACCTGTAAAGGTCATTCAGTCCAAACCTCCCTGCAACAAACAGGGACACCTTCCACTCAACTGGGTTGCTCAGAACCCCATCCAACCTGACCTTGAACATTTCCAGGGACGGGACACTGACCACCTTTCTGGGCAACCTGTGCCCGTGTTTCACAGCCCTCATGGTAATTCTTCCTTGTATCCATGCAGATATTGGTACCACAGACATACAGAAGAGGAAGCTAACAGAGGCCATTTTATCTGGGGATACCAGCAAGCTGATGAAGATCCTCCAGCCTCAAGACGTTGATATTGTTTTAGATGGGAACTCCAGTCTTTTGCACTTAGCCGTTGAAGCTGGTCAAGAAGAATGCGTCAAATGGCTCCTCTTGTATAACGCCAACCCAAACCTGACCAACAAGAAAGGATCCACCCCTCTTCACATAGCCATTGAGAAGAAAGTGAAAAGCATCGTGGAGCTGATTATGGCCAGGAAAATCAATGTGAATGCCAAAGACGAGGATCAGTGGACCGCTCTCCACTTTGCGGCCCAAAATGGGGATGATTTCAGCACTAAAATGCTGCTGGATAAGAACGCGTCCTTGAACGAGGTGGATTTTGAAGGCAGGGCCCCCATCCACATAGCCTGTCAGTACGGCCAGGAGAACATCGTGCGGATCCTGCTGCGGAGAGGCGTCGACGTGAACGTCAGAGGGAAGGACGACTGGGTGCCGCTGCACTACGCTGCCTGGCAGGGCCACCTCCCCATCGTGAAGCTGCTGGCCAAGCAACGGGGCGCCGACGTCAACGTGCAGACGGTGGATGGCAGGACCTCGCTGCACCTGGCCGCTCAGCGGGGGCACTACCGCGTCGCTCGCCTCCTCATCGACCTCGAGTCGGATGTGGACAGGCGCAACGCGCTCTGGCAGACGGCTCTCCACGTGGCCGCCGAGACGGGCCACACCAGCACCTCCCGGCTGCTCCTCAAGCACGGCGCGGACATCGAGGCGGCGACGGCGGAGGGCTACACCGCCCTGCACCTGGCATCTCGTGGCGGCCACTTGGCCACAGCCAAGCTGCTGGTGGATGAGAGGGCCAGCGTTCTGGCCAGGGGCCCTCTGAACAGGACAGCGTTGCACCTTGCTGCGGAGAACGGGCACGCTGAAGTAGCGGAAGAACTGGTCAGTGCGGAGAATGTCAACGTTTCTGACAGCGAAGGGTTGACGGCTCTTCACCTGGCTGTGCGAGGGGGACACGCAAAAACGGTTGAGGTTCTTCTGAAGCATGGGGCGTGCGCTGACGTGCAGAGACCTCCACATCAGACTCTGCTACGGCTCGCCCAGCAGAGCAGCGGTAGCTCTGTTACCATGTTGTTAAGCGAGACTTAAGCCAAAGGTACAAACCTCGCTACCTTTCGCCTTGGTGCGAAGAAGGCTGCTGGAGCTTGACTCACGAGGGCCTTCTCTAGCGGTGCGGTGACCCGCTCCTCAGCTGTGTCAGCTGAGGGACTGAGGTGCAACCAGCAGAAGCTACTTGTGTTTGAGCGTGTGAGTGAGAGCACACACGGACTGAGGCCAGGCATGTGGCTGAGGGCTGGAGTCTGCCCTGCCGTGGTCTCTAACAGCCACTCAGTGTGTGCCTGCCCTGTCTGTACACTGACATTCCCCTCACAAGGATGTTGTGAGAGAAGGATGCCACTTGTGGCTTTCCCCCCTGCTTTTTTTTTTTTTTTAATGTGCCAAACTAATTTAAGAACTAATGTTCTGCATTTTTATTTTCCTCAAGAAAAGACAAAACAAAAAAGGAAAAAAAAGGTGGCATAGATTCCAGTGTTTATTGCAGTGATCTACATTTCGGGAAAGTCTCCAGCGTAAAAGAAAAGCAACACAAACCTGCTTGAAATTAATGCAAGAGATGAGGAAAGGGCTATTTAATATGTAGTTAATCACGTTTCAGTGTCAGAAGATAATCTGTTTAATGGAGACAGCCATTTCCGATTCCCATGTACTCAAAACTGATGAGGTGGGCTTATTTAACAAGGCAGAATCCTAAAACTACATAAGCAGAAGCACTGGTATCTTCATATACAGCACCACCTTGTACGTACGCTGAGATCAGTAAGCTGAACTTAGGTGCTTAGTGGTTTGTCTTAAATGATAAAAGTCAAAAGCCTAAAATTCATGTGGGACAGTGACTGGGCGGCATGTTCTAACACCGTTCCACCAGTTTGCAAAGCAATGCTTGGAGGGGCTGATGACTTAGGCTAATATACTGTGTATATAGCATTTCTACCTGTTGTATGCTTTTTTTTTTTCTACTGAAGAAAATAGATTGCTTAGAGTGGGTATGTTTTAATACACCTTTTAATTTCACTCTGTTTTCAAAGTTCAACTGTGATCGGTTATTAATAAAAGATTGTGTTCCACATCTGTCCGTATTTTGTTGTTATTAAAGCAACTGAAAGCCCAGTGACCAGCAGCAGCTCAGAACTGTAGGGTGTTTAATGACATTGAGGCCCAAAGGTTACCCTTGTAAGCCTGTCCTCAGTTTTATATTCCCCTTAACTTCTATAGGGGAGGTGAGGAGCTTGAATTAATTGGAGGTGTTATTCACAGAATGAATGTTTCGAATAAAACCCCACCTAAGCTAGCCTTTACATACATAATGCAGTGATTACTGCATTACTCTACTCTGCCCTGGTGAGGCCTCATCTGGAGTCCTGTGTCCAGTTCTGGGCTCCCCAGCTCAAGAGAGACAGGGAACTTCTGGAGAGAGTCCAGCGCAGGGCCACCAAGATGATCAGGGGACTGGAGCATCTTCCTTATGAGGAAAGGTGGTGGGAACTGAGGCTGTTTAGTCTGGAGAAGAGGAGATTGAGGGGACATCTCATGAATATTTACAAATATCTAAAGGCTGGGTGTCAGGAGGTTGGGACATCCCTTTTTTATATTGTGTCTAGCAACAGGACAAGGGGTAATGGGATGAAGCTGGAACACAAAAAGTTCCACTTAAGAAAAAAATACTTTGCTATGAAGGTGAGGGAGCCCTGGCACAGGCTGCACAGGGAGGGTGTGGACTCTACATCTCTGGAGGTCTTCAAAACCTGCCTGGACATGTCCCTGTGTGACCTGATCTGGGTGGACCTGCTTCTGCAGGGACGTTGGACTGCATGGTCTCTAGAGGTCCCTTCCAACCCTACCACTCTATGATTCTATGACTCTATGTATAACTGGGATACTTTCCCCTTATGCTGTAGCTGTTGGGGAAATTTAGATTTTTTTTTTTCCCCCCACCTCAAAGCCAAGTCAAACACTTTTGCATCTTCCCTGGCACCTGGTAGGCTACTCCTTTTCCCCTCCAGACAGGTACCTCACCTCTCCATAGTGATACTTACCCACCACGTGTACTACACAGAGCAAGTGTTGTGCTTCACTCCCACTTCCCTTGGCAGGAGACCTGCTCGCACTCCAGACCTTTTTTTGCACTTCCCAATGGCAGTGGTACGAATGCCAGTGCAGTGCTACCTTGATACCTGTCTGATTTGAGGAGTCAAAAGTGGTCCTTTGGAAATCTAGCTCCATCAAAGTCAATACATTCTTTAAAAAAACAGCACCACAAAAAGCAGGAGATGATAACCAAAGCAGGATGGGTGCCTGCAGAGGAGTCAGGAAGCCTGCTGCTATTGGCTACTGTTCCTGGCTCCAAGTGGGTACCTCTGTGTACATGTGTGCCTCTCCCCTAGTTGAGGTTTTTGAATATCAAGACACTGTTCACTGACTGCCTAATGACACAAAGAACAGAGGGTGAAGCTGCACGCATGCCAATAGATGGAGGTCACAAAGTAATATCCCTCTTACCAGAGCATGGCAGTCACAGCAGGCTTCCTTTAAAGGTGCTGACGGTGGAACTTCTCATTAAACAAACCAAAACTGTAATTTTCTTACTGCTTCCTCCAACTTATTTTGAGCCCAGTAAGGCTGTCGTGTTTCATTAAGGTATACTTAATCAGTCTCTCCTCATAGTAAATCGAACCACAGACCACTTACTCTCTCCCAAGCCCTGTGCCACTGTGATTAAACACTTGGCCTTGCCTAGCACACATCATACCCTTCTGCTTCAAGACTTTCATTCCAGAGGTATTGGCCTGAACTCCAAAAGAACTGTAAGACCAAGTAGCAGCAACAGTCCTGTGCCTCCTCATAAAGATGGTGCATGACAGCTAGGCAAGGGGAAAGTACACTTATAAAATGCTTTTAAAACAGCTCGAGCACGGCTTCGCCAGTACATTCCTTTGGTGCCTAATAATAATAGCACATTAGCTTCTAATTAAACATGAGGCCACACTCATGAGTCTTTATTTTCCATGCCGTCTTTCACAATAACAGGCATCAGCTACGCATTACGTAGAAGGCAACACAGCTGGCACTGGAAAAAAAACCCAACCAACCCAAACCAGAAGGAAGGGATTGTCGTGACAGGCTGCCAGTATTGGAGTGGGCATTTGTCCCTGCGAAGCAAGCAGCCTCCCTTGGGGGCAGGAGGGGTGAATGAGGGGTGCTAAGTTAGCACTAAGGCAGCAATTACGAGTTGCTGTTTTGTGAAGGTCTCCTGAGGGTGACTTTCTGGTCATATGTGTGCTCTGACTTAGTTGAAGTCAGAGGAGCTGGACTGCTGACCTAAAGCTTACAGGGATTTCTTTCTTTGACTCTCTCTAATCTTAATCATGTCTTTAAAAAAAACAAAACTACACAACAAACAATCCAAAATACACAGAATGACCTAGTGGTAATATCAGGCTTCGCTGCTACTTACTTACCTACAAAAATAACCTCTACTTAAAAAAAAGAAACCTTCAGACCCATAGCACAAACGCACACTCAGTATCCTTTGACTTCCTTTTCCTAGTTGTCAGCAGGTTGAACTGAGCTGCCCCCAAGTCTGAAAGGAAAACTGTTCCCAATACAGCTTTGTGCCAGCTCCTCTCCCTCTGCTTGGGCTCATACCCTGAAGCAATCCAAGGAAACGGTGTGAACCAACTCCTGAGCCGCAGGCTCTGCCCACTCACCCGCTGGCTCCAGCCCTCATGCAAACCCTTAAAATGTGCACAGAGCCCCACACTCTCAGGAAGTGACTTTGAGAAGTGGTGTGACGGCATTGGGGAAGGCTCCACGGAACTGATTGTGCCTTGCTCCAGGTCCCCAGTGCTGCCTAACTGCTCCCAGACAGCAGAAAGGGCTGCAAGATGAACTTAATCCCCTATTGTTCACCTCCAGAAAGCAGGTGGAGGTTGCTCCAGAGTTTCTTCATGCACCATGCTCACCTTCTTCCTCAGGGCTTCTGACCATGGCCCCAGGTGGCTATTTCAGCCCATAGAGTAATGAGGGTAGGAAAATAGAGACAATGAAATGGTGTTCGTGACCGTAAGCTTTGCCTTTTCATCTCTAAACGTGATTTTTCAACCTGGCCTCTGCCCGCACACCTGCGGCCATGTCGTCTGGGTTTCTGCCAGCACCCGCTGGTGTCAGCTGCCTGTGCAGGAGCCCCAGCAGCAGAGGAGGTGCCTCACACCATCCCCATTCCTCACTCTTCTGTCCCAGCCTCTGGAGGAGAGAGCAGCCCCTGCTTCATTACCTGTCTTAGCAACAGTTTGTTCCCAGCACTCGGCAGCTTTATTTACCTGCTCCCAAGCACGAGGTGCTGCAGCGCCGTGTTCCTACAGGCCTCGGGAGGACTCGACAAGCCTGTGGTTCAAACACGCTTGGCGGCGAGGGGAGAGAATTGCTGTGTGATTGCAAAGAGGCCCGGAGGCAAACCTCAGCCCTTTCATTCCTGCCTCCTCTCTTGCACCACCTTGGCTCTGCACAACAGGGTTGCGTGAAAAACAAAGCACGTGGGAGCTGCTTTACAAGATCTCTTTCAGCAGAGAGTCCTGGGGTGGGAAGGGGGGAAGAATCTGCTTTCCTCCCCGCTCTTTTAACCCCAGCTGGGTGCCATAGGGTGCAGACCAACTCATAGATGTCTCCCAAAACCCAGGCAAAGCATTTGGGTGCTGCTGAGGTGCAAACCTGCGTTACCTCCCTGGCTACCCGTGGGCCCAGCTGCTGATCAGATCCCATTGTACCCACACCTTGGGGGGGAGGTATTCAGCCTTTCCCCTTTCCTTCCCTATCGTAGACAGGGAGACCTTTCCAGTGTTGATTTTGATCTGTTTCTTTGGAGGAGTCTCACACAAGTTAGGAATAAAAAGTTCTGGGCTTCCTGGGACCAGGGGCTCGAGATGTCAGCCTCCCTTCCCCTGTCCCGTTCTTTTGCCCAAAACTTCCAGCACATGTGCCCAGGTCTCTGCATGTAGCCTCTGACTGCTTTTGTGGTGCTAGTTCAGTATTGCAGAGAGTTTGCTTCCTCCCCTCTCCCCGCTTTTGAGATGCACTTTAACCTGGGGTGCTGTGGCAAAACGCCAAATGCTGTGCTCCCATCACCGGCCCGAGTCAGGGAGCGATTGATGACCCAAAGTGAGTGCTGATCAAAGACAGCAGCATAAGAGCACAGGAAGCTCTTCCAAGAGGGGAGGCGTCAGAGGGCAGATCCCAACAAGTCGGGCAGTGGCGGTGGCTCTGCGTCTGAGCATTCCAGCCGTGAGGCTGTGAGCAGTGCGTTGTGGCTGCACCAGCAGGGAGGCCGAGGCTGCACAACACCTGCCTGTGACTGGGAGTCTCTGCCGCAGCACCTTGAGCTTCTAGGGAGCCATGACGGCAGGCACTTGAGCAAAAACGATGTTAAAAGAAATCACTGCTACCACCACCTTATTTACCTTGTGTTTGTGAAACACCATGGCAGAGGCTTTCAGGCTTTTCTCTGTGGTTATGCAGAGAAAAGACTATTTCAAATAAAGAGCGACTCACAATGTGCGCAGAAACACCTGGCTCTAAGAGGCTCGAGTAGAAACATGCAGATGACAAGGGGAACTGTGGGGATGACAAGGGGAAAGATACCCCGCACTCTTCCCTGGAAGAGCAGGCAAGAGCCTGTGTGCAGACACTGCTCCCTCAGGCAGGTTCTGCCCCACAGACAGAGAGTAAGCCTTGACCGCGGCAGGAATAAGGGCCCACGGGCTGCAGACTCACAACATGCACAGGAGACAAATTTATCTGACGAGTCTCCCCATACCAGTCTCCATCACTTGTTTGGATCCAAGGAAATAAATCCTGGCAGAGCCAGTTTTCACATGAGTTCATGCCCTGACCCTGCCTCAACAGGGACTGGGTCCAATACTTGTCTTTTTTATCTATTTAAATAGGATTACTTTTCTTAGTCCACTAACAGGCAAAACATGCTGAGTCCTGTCCTGCCATTGCTGACGTCTGCCACGTGTTTTAAAAGCCCCAGCGAGGCTGGCTTTAACAGAGCATTGTCTTGCACTTTGCAAAGGTGCTTAGCTAGAGGTTTCAGAGGAGGTTAATCAGGCCACGTTTCTAACTGACACTGGAGACATTTATCACAGTAGCTATGTGCAATGGGATGTTGGTGCCTGCAAAATCAAAGTCAAGAAGTTTGTATGCAGTGAATGTAAAAGGCTGACTTCAGCCTGACCTGAAGTACCTCTGCCAGTCTCACGGGCTCACAAAAATCTCCATCATCTTTATTTACAAGAAAAATAAATAATTTCAATCTGATCAGCAGACTAGTCCATCCCAGCTTGAAGATGATGCCAGGTGCCTGGGGATTGTCTTAGCCTCATCACCTGTGTCTCAAAGCAGAAAAGCCTTTGTTTTCCAGTATCTTCCCCCTTGGTCCCCATTCCTGTGCATGGCAGCACTCTTCTGCCTGGTGCAAACAGGCTACAATTTGTGTAGCATCCTCAGGATGGGTGGGAACTACCAGGCTTTCTCCCCATGTTGAAGCTCCTTGATTTTCCACAACTATACCCCAACTGAGCTCCCCCATGGGATGCAGTAGGAGAAAGGAGAGGAGGAGAAAGAAGCTGCACTGTATGGCTGCTGCTATAGTGGTAACCATGGCCTGGGGGAGCATAGGAGAACGGCCACTGAGGAGCAGCAAGGGCTTTCTGTTTCCACTTGACCTAAATCCAGATTCAGATGGCAGTTTCTCAAGAAAAAGGGGTTACCACTCCATTACTCTACAAGTCAAACCGCTCTCAAGACCACCCCTGTTCTTCCCTCAAACTCTGGGCTCCTGACACATTTCTCAGTCATCAATTCCCAGTAAAGAAGGTTGCTTTAGTGCAACAAAACAGGCCAATCAGCACAGAGGCTGGCAAGCTCACTTGCCTCAGCTACAGCCTGCAGCATGTGTTGCCCTCCCTTTCACTGGCAAAGTGTTTTCTCTGCTGAATAGGCCCCAGCTCTGTGACATTTCATAGAATCATGGAACGGTTTTGGTTAGAAAAGACCTTTGAAATCACCAAGTCCAACCACTAACCTAACACTGCCAAGCTCACCACTAAACCACGTCCCTCAGCACTTCATCTATACAGCTTTTAAATATCTCCAAGGACGATGACTCCACTACCTCCCTGGGCATCCCGTTCCAACACTCAATAACCTTCTCGGTAAAAAAATTCTTCCTATACTCCAATCTAAATCTCCTCTGGTGCAATTTGTGGCCATTTCCTCTTGTCCTATGACTCGTTACTTGGGAGAAGAGACCAGCTCCCATTTTGCTACGATCTCCTTTCAGGTAGTTGTAGAGAGTGATCATGTCTCCGCTCAGCCTCTTCTTCTCCAGATTAAACATTCCCAGCTCTCTCAGCTGCTCCTCATCAGACTTGCTCTCCACACCCTTCACCAGCTTCATTGCCCACCTCTGAACACTCTCCAGCACCTCAATGTCTTTCTTTCCAAATCAAAAAGCTTTGCAGAATTGGAAACTGTGGGGCTTACTTAGAATCAGAATTATAGAATGGTAGGGGTTGGAAGGGACCTCTAGAGATCATCTAGTCCAACTCCCCTGCAGAAGCAGGTTCACCTAGGTTGCATAGGAACGCATCCAGGCAGGTCTTGAAGACCTCCAAGGAAGGAGACTCCACACTCTCCCTGGGCAGCCTGTGCCAGGGCTCCCTCACCCTCACAGTGAAATAGTTTTTCCTTATGTTTAAATGGAACTTTTTGTGTTCCAGTTTTAGCCCATTACCCCTTGTCCTGTTACTAGACACAACAGAAAAAGGGATGCCCCAGCCTCTTGACATCCACCATTTAGATATTTGTACTTCCCATCCTTGGCTCTGCCAACTTTGGGGGAAGGGAGACTTGCAGAATTGCTCCCCATACCGCCTTCCCTGGGCCAGGGCACAGCCCCAGACATGCTTTCTGCAGTGCACCCTCCCTCCTTCCCCCTCACAGAGCTTCCAGAAGCAGGCAGCCCTGCTGCAGCCTTTTGCACCGGGTGGCAAGCACGGCCCTGTAGCCTATACAGCATGTGCCGGCATGCATCGTGCTTGGGTGGGTCTGGCTCGCCACCGCCGCAGGCCTCACCTTGGCAGGAGGCTCCTGCCCAGACGGGCCTGGCTGAGGTTTCCCAGGTGGCTTTGTGTCAGGGAGGTGGCCTTGCAGATGCCGCTGGACTCGCTCCATTCTTCTCTCCCTGTTAATAACCCAGACCGCTGCTCCAGCCTCATGACAGGGTAACAGCCTGATAGTGAGGGCAGCACACCCAGAAAAGCAACACGGCTGGATAGTCATCGTGGCTCACAACCAGCCTGTGCCAGTGAGGAAGCAGAAGACTCTCTCATCCTCTTCTTCCTCCCTCTCGGCTTCTCTCACCTCTCAATTAGTTACATCTTTCCTGGAGGAATTAAAAGAAAAAATAAACTAAAAGGTTGACAAACACAGAGGAATACACTGGCTTTTCCCTGCTGGCAGGGATGTGTGCCTGAAGTGTGTGCGGGGTGCCTCTTTCTCTCCTCAGGGTGCATGCTGGAAGTCAAAAAGCTGAGCTTGGGGTTGGGCAGAGGGTACAGCTCCCCATCAGTGGCAGAGCTAGCCAAGCTTAGCCTCAGAAAAAGACTGCTTTTCTCTGTGATGTTTTGGGAGCCATGGTGCTGTGCTAGCCCCCTGACAGAGTCTCTCAAGACTGGAGGGGCCAGGAAAAGCTGCCCTGGGGAAGGCTGTCATTCCCTTAACAGCAGCAACTCATTTCCAAGGGATTTTATGCACCTGACTCCCATTAAAAGCAGAGGGACACCAACCTTAGGCACCTGGCCAGCATCCTGCCTGATGCCTGCAGGCAGCTGGGACTGCTTCTTCTGATGCTACCTCCTCTGTTCCCTCTTCCCTGTGGAGCGGCTGGGCTGGGCGATGCACCACAGCATCTTCTTGCCTCCCTCCCTCCCTTCAGTTTCCCCGTGCATGCTCTAAACCACGCAGAAAAAGCCCTGCAGGGTTTCAAGTTGACTTATTTCCATGTAAAATTCCCAGAACTGTGCTCTTGGATGTGCTGTGAGGGGTCCTCCTGTGTGCCACCAGTTTATTTTCTCTGCAAGAGACAGGGCCCTTGTCCCCTTTCCCTCTGCCCTTTGCTTGACTGCTCTGAAACAGCCAGTATCACAGATTGGCACAAGCATCACAAGAAGATAAATTATCTCCAGAGAAAGACCCACCTGCCTGCCCAGCCTCAGGGCAAGTGCGCTGCATCCCCAGCGGCTGCTGCATCCCTGCTGCTGTTTGCGAGCAATTAACAGGGGCTTGGGACAGGGTGAGGCTGGGCGAGGTAAGAGATCAGAGGCAATAAGGATATCAAGTTATTTCAGCTTCTTAAGCCACTTATATGATAGTGCCATAATTCTTTCCTTTGAGAAGTAGACTACAAAAACAAGAAAGGAGAAGCAGTAACACACTGCTGCTCAGGCAATGCTTTGTGTAGTGGGTTTGTGTGGCCAGGTTTTGGTAGTGAGAGAGCTACAAGGGGTGGCTTCTGTCAGAAGCTGTGAGAAGCTTCCCCCGTATCTGACAGAGCCTGTGCCAATCAGTTCTAAGTTGGACCCACTGCTGACCAAGGCTGAGCCAATTAGTGATGGAGGTCACACCTCTGGGATTAACAATTTGAGAAGAGGAAGAAGTTACTGTGCAAATGCTAAAACAGCATGGGAAGAAGGGAATGAGAATGCGAAAACAGTATCTCTGCAGACACCCAGGTCAGTGAAGAAGGAGGGAGAGGAGGTGCTTCAAGCACCAGAGCAGAGGATGCCCTGCAGCCTGTGGTGGAGCCCATGGTGAAGCCCTGCCCTTGCAGACCATGGAGGCCATGGGGGAGCAGAGATCCACCCACAGCCTGTGGAGGATCCCATGCCTGAGGGGGTGGATACCTGAGGGGGCCTGTGACCTTACAGGAAGCCCATGCTGGAGGAAGTTCCTGACAGGACTTGGGAACCTGTGGAGAGGGTAGCGCATGCCAGACGAGGTTTGCTGGCAGGACTTGTGATCTCATGGGGGACCCATGCTGGAGCAGTTCATAAAGAACTGTAGCTCATGAGCAGGACCCACGTTGAAGAAGTTTGTGGAGGACTATCTCCTGTGGACCCTACAGTGTAAGCAGTGGGAAGTGTGAGGAGGCCTCCCCTGAAAAGAAGCAGCAGCAAAGTCCACCTGTGATGAACTCACTGTAGCCCCTAATTCCCATGCCTCTGTGTCGCTGTGGGGGGAGTCCTGAGAAGAAGAGAGGGGTAGGGGGAGGTGTTTTAAGATTCAGTTTTTATTTCTCATTTCTCTACTCAGTTTCTATTATTAATAAAACTGTTTCTACCCAAATTGAGTCTGTTTTGCCTGCTGAGTGATCTCCCTGTCCTTATCTGAACTTGCCATTTTTTTGTTATATTTTCTCTCCACTGTCCAGCTGGGGAAGGGGAGTGATAGAACAGCTTTGGTTGGCATCTGGCCCATAGTCAAGGTTAAACCACCATGCTTGGCTAACCTAATCCCATGGACCACTCAGTACCACAGCAGTTTGCAGCACTCCCCTTAAGCTGCTCCATCCCAGCAATTTGTGGTCTGTTAGAGCCTCCGGACAAAAGCTGCCTCAGGGTTCATCCCTTGAGGCTGCCAAAGGTTGGAGTCAGACACATCACAGCATTGCCACAGCCCTGTAATCCGCTCCTGTGAGATACTGCTGCTGTCAGAAAGAAGTAAAATCCCGACTCCAAAAGAAAGACGGAGAAACATCCACTTGTGCAGCCATGAATGCTGGTGCAGTTGTTCCTATTCAGGTTTTCCCAGCCCAGTAAAAACAACCAGGATCACAACAGCATTCCCCAAATTCAATGTTTTGCCTCAGAGTTTCCTGTGTTAAAAGCATAAGGAAGAATCAAAACATAGTCCCTCTCTAAGCAGGTAGGAAATAAAGTGTTCATAGGGAAAATACCTTCCACATCCCAGTCACTTATTACAGTCTTCACATTGCTGAGAAATACTTCAGCATTGACAGAATCCTACACTGTTCTTAACTGTTACTATTTAAAGAAAAAAAAATATATACTTTTTTTTTTACACACAGACACACACACACGTATATATGTGTAGATATATGTGTATAAATGAAAACCCTTGAAGGCACCTATTTTATCAGTCTAAAAACATGCTGCTTTTGTATTCTGCTTCTACCTCCTGTTGCAGCAGAGTAAATACTCTTTACCTTCTCTCTATCCTTTACATGAGATGGGGGATACAAACTCTTACAGTTTCCTCCACGATGCTACTTATCGGCAACAGCTCCAAGCCCATCCCATCCTAACAACCCAAATCCAAATCCAGTGACAAAGATTTGGGTTCAGAATGGTATGTGTGTCTGCTGCTGCTGTTCCTTCATCACTAAAATCTGGAGGTGCTTGGAGTAACTTATTTACTTTTGACTTTATATCTTTGCAGTGTTTCATTCCTCCCCCGTCCCCCAGCTGCCTTCTTCAATGCACTTTTTAATAGTTGTCTCTGCTGATCAACCTCAAGTTTACACTGAAGGGCAGTCTTTTGCCCATAAAGAAGGTGTTTATCCAGAATGTCTTACATCCATTGCAAGTGTACAGATGCACACACAGAGAAAGCATTCGGTTGCAGTGCTAGACTGCTTTACAGCAGCAACATAGTGAACTTCCTCCCACCCTTCTGCTCTTTTCCCAAGCTCTATTTGTTTTCCCAGGTTTGCCCTAGGATCTAAATCAATTCCAGATTAACAAAACAAGGGGCAAAAATATCCAGCCAAGGGGACCACAGCCTCTGAGCAGTGCTAGGTTTATTTAGCTAAAAATGTCTCCTTGTCCCGCGCCAATGCCTGGTGTGTGCCAGGGGCTCCATGCCCAGTCCCAGCCACTTGCTAGAGGATTATGGCTTCCTTGAAGGTCTCCTGATCTGCTTTAATTATCTTCCTTGATGAGATCTCAAAGATCCTCTGCCAACAGCAAGTGATGGGAGCAGACCCAGGTGGGGAGAAGGTGTGCTCCTGGGCAAGGCGCCCTGGCTTCCCTGAAAATTTAATCTCTGCAGAGTCTCATTTTGAGGAGAGGTGCAGGACAGCTCTTGAGAGATGCTGCACCTTGGGAGGCAGTTCTGCTGCTCCCAATGGGAGAATGAGAAGTGAATGAGCCAGAAGAGGAAAGTCACTGTTGCTGTTGGAAAAACCTTCCAGAAACCCAGAGACAGCCTCAGTTTTTGGGTTTGCCCTCCCCGAGGGCTTTTAACTCCTTAATGATCTTTCTGAGGAACCTATCCAATCCTCCTGTTTTGCCTCAAAGGCATTTGGCCAACAGCAGCGAAGTTAAGATACAAACGCATCTGTTGCCAGCAGAGTTTGGCTGAAGATCCAAGTTGTGACATGGTTAATATGTAATGAGGTTATTAATATTATATTGTGACATACTTAAGATCATCAGGTTTCCAGTGAATATGTAATTGTTGAGGAGCCAAGAAATAATCCTTTAACTACAGATTAAATTTAGTCCTATCTGACATCCCATACTTCAAGCTGTTAAAGGCACTCAGGACAGGAAGCTACTCTCAATCCTCACCGGAAATGCTCACATCCAGATGAGATATTTTTCTAACATATACACAAATAAGAAGTTATGAGGCTCTCTAAGGAATGACTTCTCAATGCTAGTGACTAGTTTGTGCCCAGGTTACATTAAAAACCATTCCCTTGTCTTAAAAAAGCCAATAAGCTGCAAATGTGCCTGTCTGTCTTTCCTTGACTTCATTCTTGACTTCAAACTTAACCCAGTAGACCTTAAAGACAGCTCCCAGCTGCCTACATTTGCTTGTCCCTGAAAGCAGGAGGTGCCAGGGGTGCTGTCAGCACAGGGTGACTCGGCTGTACCTCCTGGATGCGTAGGTGTGCCTACAGCCACCACACATGCCTGCCCTTCCGTTCCTTAGGTGTGCCATCTGCCACTGGAAGGGTGCTTACGCCTGCTGCCTTCACCTCCTGCTTCTCTTCTGGGTCCCACCCTTTGAGTTGTCAGTCATTGAATGCACCCAGAATTGAAAGATGAAGCCTCAGTGACTCACAGCATGGAGGGAGGGAAATGAAAACAAGGCACAGGACATTTGTGTGAGTACTTAGTACAGATTTTTTCCTCCCTTCTGTATCCTGCAGGGCTGTACCATGTGCTCTGGAGATTGAAGGCAGCTTCTCCTCTGGAGAAGCTGTTTCAGTGTTTTGTGGGAGTACAGCTGCCAACACCATCAGTAACTCAGTCTACCTGCAACCTGGCCCAGCCCAGTGATGTTTTTCCCCTTCCTTCCCTCTCTCCTCTGCAGGGACTTTTTCCTTTTTTTCTCTACCACTTATGATGGAGGCCCCCTTCTTTCACTTCCTCCTGCCTTGGCTGGGCCAAGTTATTAAGGATCTCCCTCTAGCAGCAGTGAAATGAGGGCAGACACAAGAGACGCCGATTCAATGAAAAGAAAGCCAACTCCTGAAACAGAAACGTGGAGGAGGAGAAAACAAATCAAGGTGGCAGCAGGGAAAGAAAAGCACATTGTGGAATTATGCAGCATTGCTGTAACAAAGTCAGTTATTCACCTCCCTGTGAGGGCACCTATTTGCATTATTCAGAGGGTATAAATTACACAACTCTATGGGATTTTTTTGAGTCTTTCCCATTGCAGATCAACACCTGCAACAGGTAGCCCAGCAGTGCTTTTGCTGTCTCCGCAGCCGTCAACACAGCCTCTCGAGTTTTGTTCTCCTGCCTAATTATGACAATTACTTTCTTGTCCTCCTCTTTTATTTCCCTCTTCTTGCATTGTTCGAGCCAGCTATTACAGCTTTCACGTTCTTGTCAGAAAGTTGTTCTCTGCAAAGACCCCACCCAGGATGGCACCATGATATCAAGCTGGTAACAGCATGGCAGCTGAAATCAGCTCTCCACCAGGCGGGGTTTTTTTGATAGTTCCTAACAAAAAAAGAGTTCATGGGTTTGTTTTGTTTTCCTCCAACTGCTGCATCCCTCCACAGACACCTTTTACAATCTCTTCCTGCTCAGCATGTGCAGGGTGAACAGGGATGTGCGGTCTCAAAGGCTTTTTCAGAAGCCAAGGAAGTGTCCCCCAGCCCCCTGAAGCTGAAATATGTTGCACCAAATGTCTAAGCATCACTGAGGACTTCTTACAGTCCTCCTATCGTGGGACCAGGCAGCCCCTGCAGCATGAGGTCCTCTCCTGCACATCCCAGATCACTGTGCAGGGAGATGAATGCAGACCGCAGCAGGTAACGTGCTCACTGATTAATTTTTGAGAGCAACAAGAAGGAACCAGAAGAACATATTTGCAAGTATTGGAAATACACGACCAACTCAGAGACTAATAAAACAGGGGGAACAGGGCTAGTCAGGAACACTCAATCACAGCTATTTAGGTTATTCATTGACTATAACTTTTCATAGCCAAGTGGGATGCCGCACACCCGACTTCAGGCCTCCAATAGGCCGCAACCACGCAAAAGCTCCCTCAGCAATCAGAGGAGAGAAAAAGAGGAAAATCCAGTGTATTTATTCATCCAACCTTCCTCAGATACCGAGCTGTGTCTCTGGGAGAGCTGAGTGCCCTGCAATGACCAGAGAGGGAGGGCAGACTGCCTGCCCAAATGAACCCTGGGGAACTGGGATGGGCAAAGTACCGAGAGACAAATCCCACCAAAGCTGCCTACGCCTTGTTGTTAAAACAGCCCCAGGAGATGCCAACAATGAGAAGTTCCTGTCACATCATGCCTTAGGGTATCACTAGAGTTATGAGGAGGGGTGGGAGTGGTATAGCAGCTGGAGAATTGGGCTTATGATTGTATAGTCTCTTGAGGAAGGAAGAAGACTACAGCAGTAGCAGAGCCAAGTGTGTTCTCCTATCATGAGCTCTCTTTGTGAGAGACTGCTGTCAAAACTAATTATCTACTAGTTTGGGTTGAGTTGACCAGGCTAATAGGTTAATACTGGGGTTAGGGTTACACTTATGGACAAGAACAGAAGAGTTGGGTCTATCACTGTGTTAAAAGCAAGGACTAAAAACTTACAGTAAGTGCTGCTGTCTTTTGGGATAATTAGGTTACCAGCCCTTGAGCCAGTAGTGCTTCACTGAAGTGGTCTCCTGTGTTAGGGTTGGAGCTTAGGGCTGCCCAGACATAAGATGACAGGGGGTACACAGGCATGGATGAAAGTTTCTGAAGGGCTACAGGCAATCCCGAAATTGTCTGAGGACTCCTGGGTGCAGGGAAGCTTACAGCTGCAGTGGTAGGGCAGAAGATCATTTGGTAGAGGCATGTCTGAGGAAGTTCAGAACTGAATCAAATGCAGCCTAAAAACAGAAGATGAGGCAGGGTACCAGGAGGGATTATTAGCATGTATTTTGTGCTGGGCTATTCTGCTAAGGCTAGACTTGGAGTTAAAAACCACAGGATCAAAAGAAATAACTTAAGCAATGTTTCCTAGAAGGTGAATGCAGGCCAATGATAGTAGTAGGAATAAGCAACTCTCAGCCGTCCTAGTAACATCCATCCATTTCCATTTGTCTTAGATAAAGACATTGCATTCAGAGTTCCTAACACCAGACTCACATTCAGCGGTGCATCTTGCCACTCACTTCTCTTCACAATGAGGATAACTTCTGCTTTTCTGAGACCTAGCATCCATCTTATAGCTACTTTTCCTAGGCCTAGGCCACAGCCCTGTCTGCCTTTACACTGTAGTTTCCTGTACACTAGGTGCAATCCAGAATGCCTGTTCATTGAGTCAAATCTCACCCAGAATAATCAAAGCTGGATTTATGTCAGGAGGCACTGGCTTATTTTGTCTTTACAGAAAAATCTCATCCTGCTTCTATGCAAATCAAAGCCAATTTGCCTCCACATGATACAATCCTTATCTTAGCCAGACAGGCTTTGCAGATATTTACACTGTATCAAACTCTTCAGCTTCTGATCTTAACACTCTAGTCCAGCGATATTGAGCTGAACCTAAATGAATTGTGACTCTCTTGCCCCAGGTGATGCTAACTTCTACCCTAAAGGACTGCAAGAACCAAACAGAAATTACAGCTCTTTGTGAGCCTGCTTGAACCTTAATAGTAGGCTTGATATCCCTGCATACACACCCTGAGCTGATACAAAATGAATGAGAACTTTCACCCATGTGATAGCCTGTCCTACTTTTAAATGTGCAGCAGGACCCAGCAGAAGAGCACACAAAGCCCAAGAGATCTTCAGCCCACGCTAGAACAAACCTTAACCATCAAGCCTTCTGACATGTTCTATCAAAACACACCTGAACAAACCAAAGATCAACGTTTTCCCTCAATATGCTACCCTCACTTTTGCTTGTTTAGCCTTGTGGGGACATAATTTTATGCCTCTCTTTAGACTCTTCCCTTTCCATTTGGTCCCTCAGAGACAGGAGCCACAGATCCCCACGCACATGGCACCAGTGCTAATCAAAACCCAAAGGCAGTGGAAATGCCCCAGAAAGCTTATGGCAAGGTCAAGGCTTTATTCAACAGGAGCTGAGGAATGTCTTCTCTTACCATGAATGAAGATTGAGGGCCTGGGATCAGAGCCTGTGCAGAATCCTCAGTTTTTCATAAGGATGAGCTCCTGGAGCTGAGGGCCAGGATTAGGAACAATAGGGTTTGAGGAGAAGGGCTGGCATTAAATGAACAAATTACTTTTGGACTGTTTTGAGATGAGGCAGGGACTCTTACATATACATCTATGGGCACTCACTTAATGCTTGGGGTGGAAAAGCCTGTTTTCCTGCTGTAATGGGCCCAGTGGGAAGGCAAGATGGGAGCTGGTGTCATACCGATGAGCTTATTTAGCCTTTCTCACCATCTCAGGGAGCACTATCTGACCAAATTCACCATCAATCAGCTCCACCCTTGGGGCCTTCCCAGCTCCAGCAGCAAACCTCCTTTTTCAGGTCATGCTGACTCTGCCTTGCCCAGTGCTAACATCCCTCAGCAACTCCAGCCTCTGGTGTCTCCTAACCACCTTTTGGCAAACAGCAGCCACTCACCACAGCTGCCAGCAGCTCTCTATTACATATCAAAGGAGGAGGATTGGGCAGGATTAGGGATCAAAACAATGCATGGAAGATCTCAGTCTGCTTCTGAATCACTCAGCGCTTGAAGGCTAGGATTAGAGATGGTGCCACTGGAAGACAACAGCTTCTGCTTTTTTTTTTTTCTGGGGCAGGGAGAGTTTGCTGGGATGTTACTCCACGGCATGGCAGTTTTTAAATACAGGGTTGGCACTTTGGCCCAAGCTCTATGCCAAATGATAAATCCTGCAGATTTACATAAATGCTGGTGTCAGTCTGGATGGCTTCTATGTAACTGTGGGGCATGTGTGGATCTCCTGGATATACAATAGCAGAAGCAAATAATTTAATAGGTCTGTTGTGAGTAAAGCTTGCTTCAAAGGCTGGAATTGAAGTCCCGATTAAGAAAACCAAGCGATGGAGAGCTAAGCTGATTTACACATTTTGCAACGCCTCCAAAGGTAGAGTGAGGGCTGCTGGTAATAGCAGCAAGCGTCTCTTGGTTTGTCTTGGGGCGCAAATTGTTCTCCAGGCAAACATGGGCAAGCCTAGAACTGGGCTTAATGTTAGGGAAAGAGACAACAGGGACTGAAGAGCTCTTTATTGTTGTTTTCTCTTAAGCTTAGAGCACTACAGCGGATGCTACCCTGTCAGGAGCTTACTGATATATTCTGCACTCACTGCATGGCTGGTGCCTTGGTTTGATCAGGGTGCTAGGGTCAGTCCTCAGGCATAGCTGCCAAATGAACAACCTTTTTGCTCCAGCCCTGGAGGTCCATGGGGTCAGTTCACGTAAACACAAGCAAAGCCAGCTGCCTTCACCAGGTATCCACCAGCACCTTTGTTCCCCAGTGTTAACACGTGGAGCCAGATAGGCACAGGCTGCCCTTCACTCCCGTGGCACCACTCAGACAGACTTTTTTACCCCATTTTATTCTGCAGTCCTGGGATGTCCTGGAACCCACTAGACAAGACTATATTTTATACTGGTAACACAGAGAGATCATCAGGGAAATTGTTTGGCAGCTATAACTTTTAGACTACACATAGAATCATAGAATGGTAGGGGTTGGAAGAGATCTTTAGAGATCATCTAGTCCAAGCCCCCTGCAGAAGCAGGTTCACCTAGATCAGGTTGCATAGGAACATGTCCAGGTGGGTCTTGAAGACCTCCAAGGAAGGAGACTCCACAACCCCTCTGGGCAGCCTGTGCCAGGGCTCCCTCACCTGAACAGTGAAATAGTTTTTTCTTACGTTTAAGTGGAACTTTTTGTGTTCCAGCTTCATCCCATTACCCCTTGTCCTGTTGCTAGCTACTATAGAAAAAAGGGATGTCCCAACCTCCTGACATCCACCATTCAGATATTTATAAATGTTAATAAGATCTCCCCTCAGTCTCCTCTTCTCCAGACAAAACAGCCCCAGTTCCTGCAGCCTTTCCTCGTATGAAAGATTCCATTCCCCTGATCATCTTGGTGGCCCTGTGCTGGACTATCTCCAGCACTTCCCTGTCCTTCTTGAGCTGAGGTGCCCAGAACTGGACACAGTACTGTTAATCAATATGTTACACCTTACTGTTAACCAATCTCTTCCCCGCCATCCCCCACTCCCCCAATAACAAATGTAGGCCTGGATGATCTCTTGGAATTTCTCCTTTTCCAATGAATTAATTTTATGAGTCTTTTTTTTTTTTTTCTCTTCTTCTTTAAGCTAAAAAAGAGACAAAGCTTCAATTAGTAAGGTTACTGTTATCTATTAGATTTGGAGGACCTCTGTTGACTCTTTGGATAATGGTTGTTCTGCTTCAGGTTGGCATTATTGGAAAGGCTATTGAAGCACATGTCTAACATGAAACAATACAAACTATGGTTTATAAATTAACATTTTATTGCAGTCATCTTTCACGTGAGAGGTACCTCTCCCTCATTTATGTACCCCCATTTGCCTTCATGTGCAAATTTCATGCTCATGAATTTTAACAGATATTGGAAATGCTCACTGGAGTGAGAACAGACACTTTTCACTGGCCACAAACGTAATACAATTGGCAGTAACATTTTTTACTACCTTGCTCATCTTTTCATCCTGGCTTCTTATTTAATAATAAACCAGACTCTGAACACACTGACTCATCCCTTGTTTTCTCAAAATAGTGAGAAGTTTTATTTATTTTTTTAATCAGTAACTACCTGAGAGAAAGGAATGCCTCATAAGATAAAGGCATTTAATTAGTTTGTTTGCTGTTAAGAAAAATGTGTAGGTGTAGGTCGGCAAAACGCCAAGCCAAAGTGGTCTGGCTTTACTGACACTTCAGCAAAAGAAAGATTAGACGTCATGGAAAAAATTACTCCCTGAACAGGAAAAGCTGGACGCGGCACATATTTCTCTCCATGATCTAGCTTTGTAACAGTAAAAGGAACCACTAGCATTAGCTAACTGAATGTACTTGGGCTGTAAAAGTGCTACAAAACCAGAAGAGTGCAGCTGAATCTGAGGACTTTGCTAATTATGTGAATTTTGTTTCAAATGACCCCCTCATGTACCAAGACTGCACAAAGGCCAATACATTAGCACTGCTCAGGGACTCTGTGAATATTTGACTGCATCATACATGTCTCAGAGCAGACTCAGACATCAGGCTGCTTTTGTTTATAATTCAGAGCACCCTACAAAGCAGCATACTTTTTGTAACCAGGTTAGCAAACAAACAGCAGTGTATCAATTGGTCTAATCTTGATTTTAATGCTTTTTTTGCATTCCTGTGGAAGTGAAACATTTGAAATACAATGTGCTGGAATCTCAAAACACAAACAAACCCAGAGAGCCCATAGAGGAGGCACAAGCCTCTTCAGATACGGGCCATTCTTGCTGAAGGCTACATTTGCATTGCAACTGGACAGACGTTCTTTGTACTCTGTTCACAACTGGATCCTTCTGTTCCACTGCTGCCAAGGAGCTATTCCTTGCGCTTGAGTCTGTGCCATATCCTGAAGCAGCAGCTCACCTGTCTGTACTGAACACCTCTTGAAGGTCCACAAGGCATTTCAGACAAGGCTTTCCAGCTGACTGCTACACCAGGAAAGTCTACCAGCATGTTCTGGGTATAGCATCTTATGGCCTGTCATCCTTTTTTACCCTTTGGACTTTTGTCCCAGATAGTAACTGACCAGCTCCATACCATTCCTGAAATCCATGATTCTTATCGTAGTGACTTGGCTTATTTTTTGCTCAGTCAATTAACTCCCACTTTTGAATTGTTAAATCAGTTTCTATCAGCCAGGACAGGTACTGAAATAGCCAGTCCATTATTAGCTGCCTCCCATTTCTGAGTCGAGTTGTTTGCATCATGTTGGAGGAACCTGGCTGGCCAACTGCTTCTCCAACGGACCTTTCGGAGAGTGCTTAGCACAAGGTCTCATCCCTCAGACAGGCATGACAGCCATCTTTTGCAAAGAAAAAAAATAAAGTGTAAATGATCACATTCATCCCTTCCCATATCTCCTATCACATTTTCTTGTTTTTCTCTTTTATAATTGGAGGGTTTGTGTGCACGATGGCTTGTAAGGAACCCAGTGAGACAGTTTCTTCACAGCCACCCACCACCTAGGTATCAGGCACATTTGTACACAAGTCTCCAGAACAAATCGAACTCTATAGGAGGGATCTAGTTTTGAACACCGGATCTGACATTTCCAGCAGCTGTTAGTGATGGCACAGGGACCTGCTGGACAGGAGAGAATGGAAGTATGAACAGAGAACAGAAATTTACATTAGGGCAAAGACTGAACCATGAGCAGGTGTAGAATTAACAAAAAACACATCGAAACAGCAGGTGGATGGTCTGCTCCCCAACCAGCAGAGAGAAAGCTGTCTCTCGGCCTTTTTCCCCTCATAGGGTCTTCCCTTGTGTACGCTTCTCCCATTAGAGCTTATGCTTCCCTTACACCCCAGCCAGGCTTCCAACTTGTGTCCTTATGCAGCTCCGATTTCCTTGGAAAATGGGTCAGGAAACCTACCTAAACAGACTGTGACTGCCTCAGCACTTGTTGCTGCTGAGTCAGTAACACCAAAGGCAGTGCCCACAGCACAGGCTGAAAGGGAACGACTGTGGCCTGGGAAGCCACAGCTCTGGCACTGGCGGTGGCCTGTGTCCCTCAGTGCAGCATTGGCAGTCTTCCACCCTCCCAGGCAAGGCTTGTGACATGTTGTTTTACCTTTTATTGCCATTGCATCAGGACTGGCGGCAGGCACTTGAAACCTCAGCTGGTTACTTCTCCTTTCTAGGGTGTCAAGTGGAAGGGGAAACATAAAAGAAGATAGGCTCTGAATTTTATCCTCTAGGAGAAATCAGAAATTAAATTCTGGGTTAACAAACGTGTATTTCAGCTAATCTGGCCCCCCAAAGTAAGGCTAAAGGCAACAAGCTCTCCCTACTACATCCACATGGCTTGGCTGGCTGCTGTCCTGCCAGAGAACATGGGCTCCTCCAAGTCAATGTATTTCTTCATATTTGGTATCATCTTTTCCAGGTTATGTCCCCTCTGGCAGGATGACACAACTATCATTTTGCAACACATTGCTTGTATGCACACTAGCGTGGACCTTCCTCCCCTCCTGCCATAAACCCTCTCCAAACTGATGAGCTTTCCTTCTACCACAACCAGAGCTGCTGTTTTTCACCAGGGAAGGTACCTGTGCACACAAAGCTCCCATTGCACTGGGCTGGAGCTGAACTCTTTCCTTGCTAGGTTGATCGTGAAATCTGACTCTTAGCATATAGTTGCAAATCCTTCACCCTGATAACAACTTTCTTGGCATAGCCTGGTGCCCTATGAAGTCCTGAACCTCTGTTCCCCATCCCTTCTACTGAGCTTTGTCCAGTCTCTCTTTCCACCCCTTTGCCCCAAAGGATGCTCTGGGACTCCCACTTCCCAGCTCCATACAGGTCAGTGCCTGGCTTGAGGCAGCTCAGTGCTGTGTAGGGGCTATGGCATGCCCTGGACTCAGCAAGTTGATAAAACTGGTGCTGTGGGGTGGGCAAGAAAGGGCACACATGTCACTGGCTGTAGCTGTGTTCATATCTCAGGTCTGTGGGCATTGTACAGGATCTGGGTGATAAACAAACATGGACTGGTATGTACTATGGCAAGAGCCACTGATATGGTTCCTGAGAGCCCTCTGTGGCCCCAAGTAAGAAAAAGGTTTCTCAGACCACTCTAATCAAACAGAAGCCCTTCCCCTCCACTTTAGTTTCTGCACTTCACATATTTAATCTTCAGTATTAAACCCCAGCTTAATCTTCACTGCACCCACATACAGTATTTAGCCATGTTATTACACCTTTGTAGACTGCAGCAGACACACACTTCATTATATGAAAAATATAGGAATGAATGTAGTTGTTTTTAAACATGGCAGAGCCTCTAGCATCAATTAAATACTCAAAGGTACACATGGGAGATAATGCTAGGAGCATGAAAATGGCACTGGGCAAACAGCTGTTAAGGAACATGAACTTCTGGTTAAGAAAAAATGAAAAAAGCAAGAAGGCATACATAAAAAAATTTTCCATTACAGGAAAAATGTTCAAAATAATTTGTGTAAATTAATATAATAGAGATAGATTGGAGGACTTAAACTCCTAAATATTCCTTATTTTTTTCATTTGAATAGCATGTTTTGAAACATATGTCAAATATTTGTATCCTGAAAAACCTTAAGTAAACAAATTGGCTGATCAGATTCTGGAAATTAAGAGTGAAAAGAAAAGAGTGGAAAAATAGAAGGGAGCATTAAAGAGAAGATATTTCTCTTTGCCAATACACAAAGCACGATGTATTAAAAGTGCCAATTAAAAGTGAAATAGGAATGAGGATTTCTTTTTTGTGAAATGTATATTAACCTAAATAGAAATTCTAAGCAAATTAAAAGTTTTGCTCAAAAAACAACCACCTCAAACCCTTTGCAAAAAATATAAAGCCCAGCTCCTTGCATTTTCCTCAGTACTTTTGCTATTCCTCCCCAGCAATCGTGTGTAGGAGAACCTGAGCTTCCTGGCTACAAGAGACATGGGTAGTATTTTAAAGGTTTGAGGAAGCTCAACAGGAGATTCAGTTCTGATGGAAAGAGGAATAAGAGAGGTGAGAAGACAGGAAACTGTATTCCTTAAGGGAAAAAACTCTGTTAAAGTAGGAATAGAAAGCACTGGGGAACAGGAAGCTGAACAGCCTATGAGCAATGATGAACATTTCCAAAGCCTGACGCTTGGAGTAGTGAGTTGACACTCAGCTTTCACCCCAGCGTCTGTCTGCCAAGCTGAAAAAATGAGTTGGCTGATAACCTGAACATTTCCTGTACAGTTCACTTGAGAGCAGCATCGTTTACTTCACATCACAAGCTTTATTTAGACACCGAGTAATGAGCATGTCACATAAAGCAGGTCAAAGGCACTATTTGAAACACTAGTATTGATCCCAAGATATCCCCTCCATAAAATGTGACAGTTAAATATTGACATATAGGAAAGAATCTACATCTGGGACATTTTTCATTCTATAAGCTGCACCCAATTATTTTCATTATTGTATCACTTTCTGTCATTGATTGTTTTTTCTTTCTTTTGCCTTAAAAGACAGCTTTTGCCTGCTCACGTGTTGGCTGAACGCAGCCCTCCATATACTGTCCTCTGTTCCCTGCATCCACTGACTAGCAGATGATAAAAATAATTTTCCCATGAACTGCAACCAGGCAAGGAACAGGCTGTGAACTCAGTAACAGAGCAGAATGACTGGGCTCCTCTGCAAATAAACAACCTGGATTGAGAGGAAGGGAAGAAAAGAGGAGGAAAGGGGGAGGAAAGGGAGAGGAAAGGGAGAGGAAAGGGAGAGGAAAGGGAGAGGAAAGGGAGAGGAAAGGGAGAGGAAAGGGGAGGGGGAGGAGAGAGGAAGAAACAGCTATTGTGAGGACAGAACATAATGGCATGTAGAGAAGGTGTTTTATTTCAAACTTTTGCAGCATGGGGCCACCTTGGGTGCCAAGCTCTCTGAAGCAAAGGTCAGCTTTGAAGGAACTCACTTCACAGAGCCAAGTATGAGGGAGGGAGGAGGATTAGGGGGAAAGAGGAGTCCTGAATTGCATCAGAAATCCACAACACTGACAGAACCTCAAAAAAATCCCTTAATACTGGCAGTAAGATCTCCAAGTCCCACCTTGCTCATTGCTGGGTGGGAATGGCACCAGTGGGTAGCCTTGATGTCTCCGCGTGCTTCCATGCATGCACACACATATACACACACACGCTGATTCGTCATCAAATGTGTGAGCAGTTGTCACCAAGGACAGCTTATCATCAAGAGAGCTATGAGAAAATGATAAAGGCCAATATAATTATACCTGCTTGTCTCATCACTAGGCAAATATTGTGGGACTCATACTGAGGAGTGCTGAGTCCCTTAAAATTCATCTGAAGCCACCCTGCACCTCTCAGGATCTGAGACACTGGACACTCACGTGCTAAATAAAATGGATCAAAATATCGGAGGGGAAAGATTCCTAATAAAAGTTGGTTTAAATAGAATTAAAATGTTTTGCAGAATTGGTCTAAGTGTTTTCAAGAAAGGAAGAGACTAAACAGTTTTTTTCAGATTAACAAGATGGAACGAGAAAACTGTTCTGACACAGTGATTTTTTTAACTCTGTTGTCTCTATTAAAATATATTTACCTGTATAACAGTAGGGTGTAAGATGTCCATACTATCAAAATGAATGGTTTCTGAGAAATTTTCATTAGGAATAACTGGGTTTTATTTTGCAAGAAACATGAACTTTATTCCCACACAGTATTTCAATGGCAACGCTGGACTTCAGAACAGAAGTACTATCTTCTTGGCAGCTCCACTACTAAAAACATGTTTCTCCCGACTAAGTTTTGTGGTAATTCCTGTAATAAAGGCAGGAAACAGACAAAGATGCTTTTGATCAAGGAGAGGCGGAAACCTCTGTAACACATACTTGCTTGGAAAAGAGTTACAGTTAATATATCTATACATTGGCATATTCCTTATATGGACAGAGATTGGACAGAATTCATTGGGGGAAAAAAAAACAAACCCACAAAGAAAAACCATGTAGCACACACCAAGCACAATTAATTTCTCACTTTCCCACAGAGAAAATTGGCCACTGGGCGTTTTCAATCTTCACATCTCCAAGTCATTACACCCCAACCACTCACAGGATGAAGTTCAGCTAATTAGATCACAGACTCCTAGGTTTTAATCCTTGAATATCATTTATGCTTTATACCATCAGACCAAAAGCTCCTTGAGACCGACAGTTTCATTTGCTATCATTGATTGCCCCACTGCCACATTAACCAGATGGGCTGTAGAGTCAGAGACCCACTGAATTAGCTACCTGTGGTGTAATCTTGGGTGCGTAATACTGAGTTTTGTATTAATAAAGGCTGATATCACCATGATGCACTCCTGAGGCAGATAGGAGATGCTGAAATGAGTGGAGTAATGAGAAACCCCACCCTTTCCATATATACTTGTTAATAACCGGTTTCCCTTAATAAGGCTCTTCTAAAGGACAGGCCTTTTCCTCCCCAGCAGCCATACATATTACCCACATAAGCATAAATGGAGATGTTTCTTCCAAAGGACTGCTCTTACGCAACGTCAAAAAGTTTATCTCCATCAAGGCAGGGGCACCTAAAAAGAAAACCAATATTAAGCACAAGAAAGTGAAGTCAAAGTGGG
Source organism: Colius striatus (assembly GCF_028858725.1). Lineage (NCBI taxonomy): Eukaryota > Metazoa > Chordata > Aves > Coliiformes > Coliidae > Colius > Colius striatus. The sequence goes on from NC_084759.1 coordinate 91,533,042, forward strand.
AGGTTTCCTGTCTGTGAATAAGCCCTGTAGTCAAGGTATTACCTTCCCACATACCCCACACTCTTTTTCCAAGGGTATCTCTTCACAGAAGACGGGCCAGAAAATGGCTTACGCCCACCCTGGGTTCACAAGATCTTGGTGCAACCTTGTCAGCATTACTGATTTCAGGAAGTGGGCTGGACAATGCAGAGCAGCAGCTGGGATGTACCTGCCTCTAGCAGGCAGGCAGAGCACAGAAAGGGACAAACAGCCACAGCTACCTCTCCCAGAGCTCATCTGTCACTGTCCTTGGTCTTCTGCCTATTACACACAAGCAACACAAGAATCAAAGCCAAAAGTTGCACACTATGTTTTCGTGAGTAATTTCATGCTAACTGGCCTAGCAGTCCACCATGCAGCCTGCTTTTGCTGTAAAATCAAATCTTTTTTCCTCTTTGTCCTTTGCTGTTGCCACAGAGGACGACATCTTCTCTCAAGCCCTCCTAAGACTCCCCCTCCTTCTTGCTGTGCTAGCTTGCATTTAAGCTAATTGGAAAGAGATCATCAGCCAAGTGAAGTAAGGTCTGAACACAGCTGTGTGTCATATCTCTCCCTCTGTCTGTAAGATAAAGCTGGGTGGAGCCCAGAGAGGAAAAGAGAGCAGAGGGGAGCTGCTGTGAGAGATCCAGGAGGAAAACCCAGGAGGAAGCAAGATGCACAGAGTTCCTTGCCCCCTGCAGTGAATGGGAAGCAATGAGAGGATGATGAGGGCCCCTGGTATTTAAGTTAGGTATGCAATCCATCCATGCATTGGGATGGCAGAGTGGAGGGAGAGTGATGAAGGGAAGTGATTTGAGTAGAGGTGTGTGAAAGGTCTGATACATCCTCACAGACCAGAGGCAAATGCTTAGAGCTGGAAAGCGTGGGCCTGGGCACTGAGAAGTGTCTCTCCACACAAAGAAAAGCATCCAAGAAAATCACAGCTCTTTCATTACCAGTCTTGAGGGAACACAGAAGGAGCCCCAGGTACACGAGCCCAAATCCTGTACAAATGGAACAAGCACGTGCACCTGCCTCCAGGAAACTATGTGATGTGATGTGGGGGACTGAGGTAGCAGGTGGCTACGGCAAGGCTGGTGACAAGCACCCCAATACCAGCTGGGCCTGTGCCCATGTACTAGCCTTCCCCCCCCTTGCTGCCCAGCATGGGGAAAAAGCCCAGCAGGGCTTTTGGGGAACAGTGTGTAGAGGACATGGCCCCAGCTGCCTCCAGTTAGTCTGCTCATGAGTATGGAAAGGCAGGGGAAGACAAAATGAAGGAATAATGAGAACAAGTGGGCTGTGATCACTCAGATATGCAGCAATTTCCACATAGCATTACCTAGTCGCTGTGGTAATTTCTGTAACATGGTGCAGTGATGGAGGGGCTTGCAAGCAGACAACATGAAGACGCCTACGAGGTTTTGTCTCCTCTTGGAGAGGATGGGTGACAGCCAGGTGCTGTGCCAAGCCCTGCCTTGACTCAGCAAAGCTGTGCAAGACACGCACCCAACTGAGATCAGAAAGTACCTTGTGCTTGTCACATGGAAAGCACTATGACAACTGGAGGGGAACACAGGAGGAACAGAGGTGATTACTCTGACCTTACTCAGTGGGAATTTTGCCTGAACAACAACTGAGTAATGACTTTGCGTGTTGGCACACACATGACACGCCATCACACTTTATATGGGAGTTGTCTAGATTTGTAATTAGTTTGCACTTGTCCTGGTTGTATTTTGACAAAACAGTACTAGACAAGCCTATTTTGTTCTCTCCCCTCCTATATTTAAATAGCATCTATGATACACCTAGAAAAAGCCTCCATCAGGCGTGAGCACTGTTGTGTGAGGATGGACCTTACCCACCACCTCCTGTCCTGTAAAGTGCTGCAACTATGCCAACTGCATGCAGAGGTGTGATTCTTTGCAGTCTTTGCTTAAGGCTATGAGGACAGATGTGGTTTGTAGGACAAGCAAAGCCCTTGAACACCATCTGGTCACCCCGATTCCAGCTCTGTCCACAAGCAGACATTTATCACCTAAAGCCTAGGTCCCGAAGCACTTCTTTATTCAGCTCTCAGGACAACCCTCCTCAGCACTGCCGACAGATTGACCAACTTTAACATGTTTTAATGCTTCTCCACCACCACCACCACATTTGGGAAGAAATCCTAAAGCAGCAGTGTCTCTGATATGACTCTGCTCCCAGAGTTGGAGGCTGACCGACCTCCTCCCCACTGTAAGCAGGTGCACACCCCAATGCAGATCTGACCTGGGATGACTATTCTCCCCAGCCCGATTTCCTGGTCAAAGTTCTCTGACTCCTCTGAGCACACACTTAAGTTATATAATAACACTTGCTAAGTGCTGTAAAGTGTTTCAGCATCACTGAAATGTTTTTGAAGATGAAAAATAAAACCCCATCACCCCCACAGACCTCTGTCACCAAAAGTTATTGCAGAAGTCATTCCAGTCGAGGCTGAAGGGAGAACACTGCAAGTTTTACAAGACAGCTTTTATTTCTTTCAATAGACAGAAAGAGATTCCTCTTGCAGGCACCTGCAATTTTATTTATAAACTCTAAGGAAGATACCTGTGTATAATTATGCAGGAACGTGCTTTCAGTCAGGGATTTAATAGTAAGATACAGAAAAGAAAAACATCATGTGTGTCAAACTAAATATTGTCCTTATGAAACATGGTGATAACAATAGATCAAACCAAAGACCAGAGTGCAACACATACTCCAAACAGCCCCAAAAGTCACATCACCCCGTACAGTGGGTGAGCTTGTGTTCCTCCCACAGCCTCACTGAAGCTGATGGGAGTATGAAAAGCATCTGAGCCTGATGTTACTGTTCAGTCTGAAACCTCCCCCTGTTGTGACAAGTGTGTTGTTATAGGAGATATACTGCAAGCATTTGTCACCTTTAAAATCTATTTTGATCTTCAGATAAGATCAGTTTACTGAAACGATCTCAGAAATTGCAAAGGTCTCCTTACCGGCTTAAAGGAGAGCAGTTCCAGAAATGCTTTCAAGGGCATGGGTCAAGCATGCAATGCCAAGTTTAATAGCAGCAATTTAGGATGCTGTTACCTGTTAAGCTGTCTGTAACCCAGGCCTTTGCACTGCATGGCCAGCCACCTGCGAGGCTATAAACCAGATCACATGCTAGCACCTCAACCTTGCCAGGGCTGAGCTCGCAGACTAGCTCAGGCCCTGTTACAGGCAACCACTTGTAACAAAAACAGCCAAAACACAAGTCTGTGATCTCTCTGCCATTAAAGGCAGACTTCTGCTCCTGAAAGCCAGTTTGCCCTTAAACCACTGTGGCCATTTCTGCTCTTAATACATATAATCTCATTTTATTGAGCAACTGGTACAATTAGCAGCTAGAAATAAACACAGAAGCAGACTGGCACATAACAGCTGAGGGGTTCCTTTCCAAAATGTGGACCTCAAAACTGAGTCAATGACTTGAACTTCAGACTCTTGCTAACTTTGAGCCGTGGCCAAGGTTCCTATCCAGCTCGAATGCATGGTAACAGCCCTCCAATCTCATAAAATATATTTTTTTGGCATCACTATTGGTCTCATTGAACTTGCTCTGTAATCTGGCATTTTATAGAATAAGTATGTGGACATGTATAACTCTCCTTGACTGGCAAGGAAGTTCACACTGAATCTATTTCTGAAGTTACCACACAAGGCAACTCAGCCACATTGCAACAGGATGTATAAATCCCTGCATACATAAACCCTTAGGAAAAAAAAACCCCATTACTCACTTGAGTATTGTCATTGTTTGACTGCTTTACAGACTACATGCAGGAGGCAACAAGCATACGTGCACAGTTACACAAAGAAAAAAGTCTCTGCCATTTTCATACACAATAAAAAGGCATACAAGCTTGGGTTTCCTGACAAAAACATTTTTGGATGAAAAATTACTCTGACCAAAGAGTTTAAATTTTTTTATTTTTATTTTGCACAGTTTCAGGTTTTTCTGGGCAGCTTCATACCACCTTTCTAAGGTCAATAGCACAGTACAGAAATCGAGGTATTCCATGCCCATATTATTTTCTGCCAAGCTGTACTTCTTCCAGCAGTTAGATTTTTATGACGTATTTTCTATCCATCCAAGCCATACAGTATTTCCCCAATGGAGATGTTTTTGAACGTAGACCTTGATCCTAAAAGAAGAAAGGACATGATGTGCCCTAATTTCAGTTCTGGCTGAATACCTGAAATTCCAGTAGCAGCAACTGACAGGCTCCAATCTGAAGCATTTCTGGACCGAATTGTTGTTGTTTGTATGATTTTTGTTTTTATTTTTAAAAAAGTTTTATATTCAGCACAAGAACAAATAAACTTCTCAAACAGATGGGAGTTCACCTGTAAATGTCTACTTATCTGTTAATATCTGTAGAGATACAGAACAGTCACCTTTCCTAATCGTTGACCCCTGTACTTATTCTCAAGACATTCCTGTGCTGACAGTAAACTTGTGCTTATATGAAAGGCTTCCTTTGTTTCATGCTTTTATAACAATCCAACACTGCTGATAATAAAACACTATGATAAAAAAAAATACGAGTCTCCTGTCCCCTGAAAAATCCCAAGTATTTTAAGTGTGGATGAGTACTTTGTGTGAGAAGGAGGAAGACAATGTGTCAACAGACAAGTTGCCATCCAAAAGCATTAATGTTTAGGGCAGAAAAACAGATGTGGCAATAGAAGCGTTTCGAGGGCAGTTCGTTCTCGAAATTAAACTGAGACACTCGTCAATCGATGGATCTGCTTAGTGTAGGTAGTCTCCCTCTCCTGAAGAATTTCAGCATGAAGAAGAAAAAAAGCATAGTAGAATGTAATTAAATGATCCCTTAAAACCACACCCCACAATAGCATTTCCTTCCTTTGCTAGTTGAAAAGTGCCCTGCTACATATTTCTCAGCTTTACTTTTTTTTACATATACTTTTTTTTACCTTCATTGTGGATTAGCACTGAAGTAAATAATTTCTCTGGAGAGAGGTTTAGGAAACAATGGTGAGAAGGAGTGGCTTGTTTGGAAACATAATGACATAGCTGGACACACTGAATGTCAACAGAGATTTCAATGCACTTGCACAAGAAGATATTACGGGAGAGGTCTGCACTGCAACTGGGTGAAATACTTCTGCTTCTATCAATAATGTATCATCATTACAGTGAGAATTGGTCTGTATCAGGTTCTGCCTCATGGCACCGGGACAGACATTCATTATGAAGCTATCCTTGGTCATGAGAAACAAGAGGTCACTTCTTTCAGCACCCCATTAGTGACTTGTCTACAAATACTTGAACTCTCAGCTCCAGCACACAGCTGGCATAACAGCCTTAGAGAGGATTACTTCATTTAAGAAACAAAAGTAAGCTATGCCTATTAAATAGAATTCTGTATTGAAAGATATCATTTTAAAGTCTATGAACTTCTTGCAAGTTACTGAAAGTTCTTGACAGACTCACATTGTGTGTGTATATAGATATAAATATATATCTCTCTGAAAAAAAACCACACACATACATGCATATGTAGAAGCAGGGTTTGTCCTCTTTCCCCCACTCCCCATAAAAAACCCATCACACCACAACAAACCCCAAAAATGTTATTGAAATAATTGTCGTGCTTCCCCCACTGGGAAACCTGGTATTTGGAAAATGATTTTTGTAATGAAGGTATTTCAAATCATATGCTGAAACCAAAGCAAGAAGCCTCAAGAAGAAGACATGGACTATTTCAGATTATAAATACTAATTGTCAGTGTTTGTGAAGGTCATTTACATCGTCTCGTTAACTCAAGAAATTAATTAATACATTTTTAATTGGCCTTCATTTCTTTGCTTTTCCTCTTTGGTCTCCACATTACTGTCCTCCCAGGCTGTTCTCTTGCCCTCCCCACAAACAGCTTATCATAGAATTTTTTTGGGGCACAGACTGGAGGGTTGTCACCTGCTCCACCAGGCCAAAGACCAACATCTCCTCCCAGATCTTTCTGTGCAGCCCAGGGTCATGCCTCAGCCTCAGCTCCGTCCAATGTCAGGGTGACTGCTGCCTCTGCCCTTGCTCTGCCCTTCACACTCCTTGCCCTGCTCCAAGGCAGGAGTTCATGTCAAGGCTCAGTAACTTGTTGCTATCAAAAGTGGATGCTCCAGCTCTCCTCTCTTCTTCCTCCTCTCTCCACCCACCCCATGGCAGGTATCCAGGCACAGGACACCCTGACTATTGGGGTGTGCAGAGGAAGGGTAAAGGAGGGCAACCAGGGTTTGGCCTGTGGGCAGTCACCTCTTCCCTTGCTTGCTTAATACACGCCTGGTCTATACTCTGCTCTTTCTTTGTATGAGAAGCCCAACAGTCATACACAACTTCTGGTATTATTTAAGCACCGTGTTCATCTTTGTGGAAATCAATCTTGCTGCTGACTCTTGGTGGGAGTTGACTCAAGTGCACCATTTGCATAAATAAGTTGGTTTAATGCTATATTCGAAATATCCTCAAAACAAGTGTACCTCAACTTCTTGCTCATGCTCCCTACTTGCATAACTAAAGCCATGAGTGGACTTTTTTTCTCTAGAATCCACCTGGTATGCAAGCAATCCTAAACTTTATGGAAACCTAGAGCCTTTCCATGGATATTAAGATTTGGCTGGCCATCTAAATATCAGTCTCAGGGCTACTTCTGAGTGTAGGCCCAATCTACTCTTCACAACAGCAGAAGAGAAGCTCCAGAAATCTCAGGACCTGAGAAAGGAAGCGGAGCATGCAGTTTGTAAGCTTACTTTGGTCTGGGTAGAAATCCACGTGCTGTGTTAGAGGGTTGCTTAGTTTTTCTTTGTCTTTTAACTGACAATACTCTAGTCCACATTTGTCAGAGGGGAGGCCTGCCAAAAAGAGAACCAAATAGTCGCACATGCCCAAGCTTGCAGAGGTCTCCAAACACTGACTCAGCGACCAGACCTCTCTTGGCCATGTCACAGCAACCTTGGCACAGCAGAGTAACAGCAATGACAGTTCAATGTCAATATTAGTTCTTTAACAGTTGGTCTTTTCTGTAGGTTAAGCTAAGACTGTGGTAGGTGTGAAGATCATAAAGAGGTATGAAACTCCACAGAGAGGGAAGTGCAACAAAAGGAGAAGAAAAAGACATGAAAATGGAAATGAGAGGGCCAGGGCATGGAAGGAGGGAGAGACAGGAGGCGACAGCAGAGTCAGACAAATCAGCAATAGTAGCGACCTAAAGGGCTAGCTTGTGAAGAAGCCATTAAAAATCCCACTAATTAAAGACTGGAGAAAAAGAAAATCCTTGCTCCCTCTAGGCAAGCTACTTCACGATAACAAGGATTCTTCTACAAGGACAGACCAAACAATGACCTGACCTTACATCTAGCTATTCCTATAAAGGAACTACAAATAAATGTACTGTCTGCAAACCAGAGAGATGAGACTCTGGGCTGAGCCCCCCTGAACAGTTGAAAGAGAGCAGCCATAGCACACCGTTGTATTCCCAAAGAGCAAGTGCCTTGGACAGAGCACATCTTTTGGAGGTAGATGATGTGCCAGCTTCCTCTGTCAGTGCAATTAGCTGTGAGCCACTGCAGGTGTGCCTGCCTCCCAGCAGGAATCATAGCTAAGCTTTCTGCTCCAACCTGATGTTTGCCGGAGACTTTCAAAACATCCAGAAATGTGATAAATAATTTATCTTTCTCTAACACAGGTCAGCTCTCCTCCTACCTCACAATACCTCAAGGGCACAATTAAAGCCTTTCTGGATAACAGAAACACTCCCTGGAGTGCTAATCACACTAGAAAGATTGTTGGAGCATTTAGAAACCTAAAGCTTATCTTCTGTACCATACAAAAGGAGATCTGCTTCTGCAGACATACTAATCTGCTGGATTCTATTTAAATTTCAGCTGATTCCACGTCCCACACTAGGAGAAAGAAAAGACTGATTAGAAGTTGGCTGAATCAATATGTGCTGAATGGCCTAGAGAAGTAGGAACATTCACTTTGGCACTAATAAAACTGGGAAAGCTGTGGGTGGATGACTAAAAGGAACAAAGGGCTGCTTAACAGCATTGAGCTGGGGTAAAAAGGCCAGGAAGAGAAGCACTCATAAAACTTTATGACTAAGATTAGAATGAGATGAGAAATACACTGGAAGATGTGTTGGATCAGGAAATGCGCCACTCAAAGCCTACAGTGAGTCATGTTGTGTCCTGCCTTTTAGAACAGGAGGTCTGCCTTGCTGAAAGGGTCCAGTTCCCCTCTTCTATACTCCAATGAAATGTCTGGCTTCCTTCAGTGAACTCATGCGACCACTCAAGGCAGGTCTAAACTCACATTTCAAAGCAAGATAAGCACAAAGGCGCCAGAGCTGCTGGTTATTCAGAGTTATATACATTAAGAACATCAATATTAAGAAGAGGGGGAAAAATTACCTAGAGGAGGTTACAGGGCAACAGCTGTGCCCTGAAGGACAGCTTCAGCCATAGGAAATAGAGACCTAGCTGGAAACAGGACGACCTGGGGCCAATGTTAAAGCACTTTGTCAGGGCCTGTGTTTCGTCTGCCTTTGCTTTATTTGCCCTGTGGCTATATGGAGAACTTTCTCCTGCAAAGTTGTCGATTTGCAAGTCTCATGAGTGTTTAACTCGGTTAATAATCTGGGTTTTTGCTAATGTGTATTTTGAGATGCAGTCTCTCTTCATTAAAAACAATTTTCTTCTAGAAGTATAGAAGTGTTTCATTTATTTTGAAACAGCAACAGATGAGGCCTCATGTTTAGCTTGTGTTCAGGCTTATTAAAAAGATGTCTGAAACATCCAAGTAAGATTGTTCTCTTATTATATTTCAGAAGCAGTATTTAGTATTAAAAAAACCCCCACAGCACTTTGATAGATACTCAAAGGCACTTGGTTTTGTGCCTTGAGTGCCTTCTGATGGTTTTGCCTTCTCCCTCCTGCCCCTCCCCACCCAAACCTACAACCCAACAACCTTTGGTACTGATGTGTAGTAGACCAGAAACATCAAGCACAGATGTGTGATTCCGGGCTCTGTCATAAGGTCACTGTGCCCCTTACAGAGCTTCAGTTCAGATTTTTATTACCTTTAAAGATTTTTTTCACAAAACTCAATAGGAACGTTAGCACAAAGTTTCTGAAACTATATAGAAAACAATCAGTATGACTTTTAGAGTTTTATTTTTCAGTTGTTTGTATTTAGCAAGGCTAATTTTGGGTGTCAAGGCACTCTGAACCATAGCCCTTGTCAACATGTTCATTTTCTGCCTGAAATACTTCAAACCCCTTTGCTTTCTACAGAGATTTTAACCTTCTGCTATCAACACAACACAAAAGTCAATGAACAGGATGAAATATCTTCAGTGAAGCCAAGATGTACTTTGGAGTGCTCTGTACACTCCCCACCAGCTCCAGCAAAGCAAAGGGCAAGAAGCTGAAAACAGCAAAACTACTGTCTCACCAGACAGTAGCAGGAAAGCAGTACTTGGAGTATTCCTAATCCTACAGTAGAAAATGAAGCAAAAGACTCAGAAGAAAGACTCTGATTTCCAGATGATCTGCATTGACTCAAAAGGTTTTGCAAGTTCAGGTGAAGTCCAGTTGCACACACAAGCAATTGCGTTTTTTCAAACTAATGGTGATAAATACTGAGATTCCTTGATTGTTCATGTTCATTGATTATTGGAGACTTATTTGTGCTGTCAATGAACATGAGATTCTTCAAATCTACTCTTTCATCTGGCCTTTAGGATGAACAGAAGGATCCACGTGCTTGTAAGCAGACAACACATCTATGGTGTATGTCAAGACGTGTTCAGAAGAACATTCTCTTATATTTAAAGGCATCTCATCGAAGCATGGAAACAGCAATGAGTGCTTTGTTACTGACACAGGTATGCTCTCAGGGCTAGAACCGACTCTCACTGCTGTTTTGCAGGCATGTGGAGGAGGAGGAAAGCCACAGCCTTCCAAACCGCAAAAGGCTGCTCTGGCTTTATTTCCCACACCTCAGACTACAACTCTATGAGAAATTGTAACTTCTCAGGTTAAATTACTGGCTGAGGACACCTAGTGGGGCTTTGCTCAAACATCACCACCACAAAAAATGTCTCTCGGAGACTGTTTTCTTAAAAGCCATAATTAGCATTAAATCTTCCTTAAAAAAAAAAAAAAAAGTGCTTGTTTTCTTTTAATGTAAAACTCAGTCACTGATGCTACAGAAAAAAAAAAATCCAATCTACTTTGCCAAATGTTTTCCAAGCTTGGTCACACCACTGTGTGCTGCTCTACTTCCCATCCCTTTCCACATTCTTCGCTCAGACCGGTGTTTCTCAGAGTTTGAGGTCAACAGATTGCTGACATATTTTGAAAGTGTTTCACGAACCTAAACCCATCGGTGGAGTAAATCAGCATTAGCAAGCTCATCAGCATTAATGGTTAGAAGGGCTCCATGGCTTCAAACTATCAGCAGAGTCCCAAACTGCAGGACAGCAACCAATAATTTAAACTGGAGAGCGAGAGAACTTTTCATTTTTATCCATTTGTAATGACTAGAGTATTATCCTGTCAACAGCAAAACAAATAAATACTTGCCCCAGTCTCTTACTATTGAATCACTAATATATTTGAGAGCAAATACGTTATTGGTGCAGATGGCTGAGTTTTTACAGAGGATGCTGTAAAAATCAGTTCACAAGTTGGTTTTTTTTTTGGAGTAGGAATAAGAAGATGAAGACATTTTAGGATGTAATCTGATTGTTGACTGTTTGGGGGGCGGGCGGCTTTTTTTGTGGGCTAAAGCACTTCTATCCTTTGAATTTATCTAAGCTGAGCACTTTTGGATTGGATTACTGCAGCTGCGTGAGAAGTTTTCAAAAAAGCCCAAGTCAAATAATGAGTACCACTTTATGATTCTTAGTGCATCTTCTGCTTTAGTCCTGGAACTGAGCTTTTATTAGATCAGAGCTCTGGAAAAGCCATTTCCTATTCTCAGCTCCTCAAGAGTATTGATTTAGAGCAGTATCTGAAACCGTAAGACATGAGCAGGTGAACTAATGACTTTATCTATTTTATTGCAGATTTAGTAAAAAAAAAAAAAACACAAACAAAAAACAATTAAGTCCCCAGACAGCCCCTCTTGAATACCCGAGGGACATATGCTGAGTACCCACACTGTTCTTTCACCTCTCCAAGTAGATCATGTAATGATTGATAACTCAGCCTGTGCTTGAGCCTGCCCCTTAATTGCCTTAAATACCTGTTTCATCATTTTCCCTCTGCTGGCTCCCAGGTTTGAGAGGCCAACGAAGGCAGGCAATGAAGAGGTTTCACAGCTTCAAAGTAAAATAGAGGCAAACAGAGACAGGAGAACTTCTTCCCACCCCTCCCAATCAAGGATAAACATACTTCTGAAACATACTTTAGTTAGGAGTGGATTGGCTGAGGAGGGTCATTGCTCTTCCTCTCCCTGGTGGGAGTACAAGGCAAGCACCAGCCTGAAATGGGTAAGAACATCTAATGGGGGAAGATAAACGATGAGGCAGCCCTAATACAAGTCTAATGTCAGAATTCACAATAGAAAAAAGAAGGGGGAAAAAAAGCTTAATTTCAGATCTCTGTCTAGTATGAAAAATTATGGGAAATTAATAAATAATAACCCAACAGCCATTTAGTCTCTGGGTAAATTCACCTGACCATGCAGGATAATTCACTAGTACAAGACAGTACCGTGAGATTTTTATTGTGCAAAAATCAAATTGCCTTTCATTTTAAGTGTCAAGTATAGAGAGGGAACAAGAGTGAGCATACATGCATACTGAACACGGCAGTATGAGGAAAAGAATGAGGAGATGGGATGAGCCACCATGATGACTTGCACACTGAAGCCCTATGGCTAAAAAGCAGAGTCATGTCCCTGGCTACAAAGCAAGCTTGAGATAAGGACACTGCTCCTTTTGGGAGCTGAAGGATGATGCACTTTCCATTCACTTGGGTGCTAGGTCAGCCTTTCTAAAGGAGATGATTTTCCTTCTGCCCACACTGTGTTTGTAGCTGTCTTACTAAATGACCTTTCATTATCAGGTACTGATAAGAGTAGGATACAGGCTTCATCATTAGCCCAATTCTTCATGTTTTACAGAGAGATTTGTGCTAACATTAACTGAGCATGAAGTTCATGCTAGGAGAACAACACTCTCTGGCCACTCATGCCAAGTAACAAGCTGTGACATTCAGAACCTTGATATGAAAAGCAGACGTAAGACAAGCTCATCAGAGCATGAATTAATACCTCTCAATGCTGTTGAATACTGTGAACACCAAGCATGATATCGTTTCTCTGACTAGGCATGCCTGTTCACAAGATGTGAGCTTCTGTGATAAATCAAGAGTCACAGCAGCAAGGCATCATCATTTTTTCCCCAGCACTCAGGAACATGGTGGTCAGCCATGTGACAGTAATGCTCACCTATAATTATACTACAACAGAAAACCAGAGACATGCTGGCTTATCTCCTTTTCAGATTTAGCACAGCCAATAGTTTGCTAAGACTTTGTTCAGTGCTATCTAAAATACCTCTGAGAGCTTTTCCACCATGCTCAGCAGTGTTAGGCATGAGGATCCTTCCAAGAAAAAGAACAAGACTTGCCCAGTTCCTTGTTCTGAGCAAGTAATGAATCACCATTTAAACAATACAGCCTGATAAACAGACTATCATGGTCTCAACTTTTGCCTTAAGCCTTGTGGATTCTCCCTAAGCATGTGCTTGGCACATGGTAGAGTCTGTGCCAGCATCACCCTTGCCCTGAAAAGTATGTGCACTTCTAATTTGTATCATGATAAGGAAAGCTTATCAATAGATAAGAAGCTGGTGATTGAGAAGGATTAGCCTAGTAAAGAGCATGAATAAAAGGCTTTCTCAATTGTTTAAGATTCATATTTTCTTGTGCTTGCAATAAGTATAGGTGACCTAAAATCTCCCCTCTGCATCCTCTTACTGCAGCTGGCCATCTGTAATCCCACGGGGTTTCATCATCAGGAAAGTCCCCACACAAGTTATTCGCATCCCCTCAGCAACTCTTCCCTAGCTGGCTTCAAAATTCAGATGTGTTGCCAGTTCTTATGATTCTATCACAATTGTCCCATGTTGTTGTTGTTTAATTAAAATCTGAACTCCCAAAGGCAAGCAATTATGCAGGAATCTCAAGTTTCATTAAAAAAATTTCCAGACCTCAGAAATGCTAAGAATAAACTTGAAAATGAAAACATTAAATTCTAAAGGTTAAAAATGTAGAACAAGACACAGAAACTTACACTTTTAAAACATGAAATCAAGACTATCAATTTTTAAAACTTTTTTTTTTTTAAGTCAAAGAATTTTTCCCTCACCTGGAGTGACTAGGGGATGAAACTTGAATGCGTTTTGACTGCGTGGGATTACTAATACTGAATTTTACAATTAATTTGACAAAATTTGATTAAAGAGGTCAAATAATCTCACATGCAAAGAGGAAGGACAATTCTGAAACTTGTTTATTGTTCTAATCCCTGTTATGAATGCCTCAGTTTAATTGAAAATTAATTCTGCTTTGTTTTTGCTATTGTTTACACAGCACTAAGAGAACATCAGACACTTTATGAATGCTGGAGGCTGACTTAAATAACTGAAATATGAATACATATCCTTTATATGAGGGGTGGAAGCTGAGCATTCTTTAATTATGTTCTCTGACTGATCCCAGGCTGTACCTTTTGCTCAGCTGAATAGCATTAAAGATATAAAATGCGTGCTTTGTGGAGCACTGGCACCAGAGGAAAATAAGCAGATTCAGGTCCACAATAGCTTTTCTGTTCCTACAGAACAGCTAGTGCCTTCACTAGCAAACTGCTTAAATATCATCAATTCCTTGCGTGTGTCTTTGCTCTGTTACAGTTATATAAACTCAAACAAATGCATCACTGGGATTACTTCACCTGATGGACTCTTTCAAAGAGTTTATTTATTGTGACCCTACAAAAGCACTACAAACCTTTGGGTGAGGACATCACTATACAAGGCATCAATCTAAACAATCAGCACAAAGACATGCTCTTCCACAGAGGACCTGAAGTACACAGCCTCAAATTTGGGTGACAATATCCCAGGCGAGAAAGTGGACAAACAGGACTAGGTGGAGAGTAAGTTCACACACTGGTCTAGACATAGTAGCCACTAAGGAGTTTGGAATTTTATTTATTTATGTATTTAATTAATAAGATCCACATTTGCAAACTACCACAAGACCTGAACTCCTTCAGCTCTGTAGCAATGCCATTCACTATTTCAATGCATAACACTCAAAGAAGCAAACACAAAGCTAGTCAGATCAGAATCAGACTTTCATAATGAGACTCAGTCAAGTGAATTCTCATCCAAGAGCTCTCTAAACAAGGTACAGTTAGAAACCTCAACGTTGTATTTATTGGGGATGTGGTGGTTGCAATATTCCACCTCCTTGTTAAGCAGTTCTGTAATAATATGTGAATGCCAGATAATGACAAAAGTACACAGAAAGCATGTGACATGCGGATTCCCATGATCCCTGCTGCAGCTTTTTCTTAATCTTCTCCAATCTATGCAATTTAAAGTTAAAAAGTGAAAAAAAATTGCTTTGCATCCAGACTCTGCACCACTATTTGTTCCAGTGTCCCAAATAGGACTACTCCAACACAGCAGCACTGGAGCCCCTGAGATGGTGGCCAGTGTTTTTTACCACATCTCCCTTCACACAGGATGAGCTCTGGAAAGCCCGTAAACAGCACTGAAGTCTATACAAGGCAAAAGTGCTTTTCTTGTAGCTTAGAATCTTGACTAGGGACTTGCATGTACCACTCAGGGAAAAAATTTAAAAAGACCCTAAAGGAGGTAGAAGTTTCCTCCATACAGCATAATGGCAGGCAACGATGCTTTTGTCATAGTTGCGCAGGGACTCTCCAATTTCCACTGCACCCTGTGCCCCACAGCGCAGCACCTCCAGCAGCGAGTCCCCAAGGGCAAGACTCTCTGTGCTTCCATCAGATCCACTTCAGGAGAAAGGCCCATGAATGGAAGCCACACACACACATCCCCCAAATAGCTGCAGAACGTGTGGCACATAGCTCACCCTTTCCTGCCCATCGAGCTGCCCAGAGCCCCTCATGGTGTGGCTTTTTCCTCAGGGAGTGGAGCGGCAGCTCTGCTTTCCTGCCCAGGTTGCCCTGCTATCACACACACAGGCCACCTATTGTAGCCCCTCATGGCCAGCCCAGGTGATCTCAAGGCAACAAAGGCAGACAGAAATTAACGCAGACAGAAATACAAATAGGAAGTGTGTTTGTTGAGGTTGCTTTGTTTGTTTGGGCTTTGCTTTTTTTTACACTTGTTTCATCTTTCACGCCCGATCGTTTTGATGACACGGTTCCTCCAACCCTCCCCCGCCAGGGGGCGGGCAGGGGCACCAGCCCCTCAGGTTGGTGCGGGAGAGCATGGGCGTCAGGCCGCGGCCGGGCCGGTCAGGGCGCTGTTACCGCCCGCCACAGCCCCATGGCCGGGCCGGCGGCGCCCTCTGCTGGCCGCACCGGCCGAGGGCCGGAGGACTGCGCCGCAGGCAGCGGCGCGGCCATGGGGGACGGCCGAGAGGCAGCTGACCGCTCACAGGGCGGGCCACACAGGTGGGGACATCCCCACCTCACCACTCTTAAAATCCGACGTAGTCAGTAGTAAGGAGGCGTCTCCTTTTCACCCTACAATGCTATTCCTAGGAAACAGAGATTCCTCGTAGAGCCACAGGCTGGAGGGAGCTTATAGGAACCCTGTCAGACGCCCTGCCAGGGACTCACCTTTACAAATCAAGTGACGCCAAAATAACTGGTCAAGGCTTGAACGTCAAGTGTATCTGCATAGAGCAGTTCTGTGTAGAAGTGCAACACTTCCCTTTGATTCATACTAGTTTGAGAATTGATTGACTGTTGCACTTCTCACAACATGTTAACTCATGGCGATGCCACAGCAGAGAGGCAGAGTACTTTGCAGAGCACCCGAAACCCACCTGCTCACCTTCTGCTTCAGCATCCCCCTTCCTGCAGCCACCAACAGGCCGGATCACTGAAAACAAGACATTTCCTTTTACTAAAGCAAAACACAACCCTTTCACCATTCCTTTATTTTGAAAGCAGGGTGTTTCACAATGAAAAGACAAAAGGCAAGATCTATCAAACAAGAAAGAGAATAACCTTAAGCAGTTTTCTTTTCCACCTGCTGTCCTGTGAACTACTCCTCGGAGGATGAGACCTCTCCCGATAATACCACAATGTGGTACTTCCATCTTGTAGCCCAAAAGACACGTTGACATTTGTAAAAGGCAGCATTGTGCTACAAGCTCAACCAAAAACAGCAAAAGAGAAACTCCCTGAAACCTGCTCATTCCTCACCTTACACTAATTCTGTAAATATTGAAAAGAAAATACAAAGCACTTGGGAAGCCCTTAAAAATCACAGCTGTGGGGAAGTTCCTCATGTGATTGATCTATAAAGGTCTGGCTCTGGAGAAGAAAGGGCTTTCAAATGTTTTTCAAGTTTAGGGCAAGTCACAAAGTTGAATACAGGGTTGCATCACAATTTTGTTTTTCTGCAGTGACCTGGATGGGCCTCTTGCAATAGGCAAACAAGGCAAGATGGTTTTCAGGGTTGTCAAAATTAGCATGTAGAGATACAGTATGTGTCTCCTCTGTGCATGCACATCCAGTGCGTGCTCTCCCTTGATCCAGAAATTAATGGCATTTGGCACAAAAAGAGAAAGCAGCTGCTAGGAACTTTCTGTAACAGACAACTGGTGTGATGTGGTACTACAGCCTGCCCTGCATGTATTTTAAAGTGAGAGGGGTGTGATTTCTTCCAGATGAGCTGAAACGTTGTCCAAAGTGAAAACAACAATACGAGGTGAATGTCCCAGAACAGCAGATGTCATCATAACAGTCTATAAAATGTTGCAGTAGTTTGGGGTATTTTTTTTGTCTAGCTAAAGACTGGGGTCAATTATGCTTGATAGAGTATTTGGTCTGTAACCTTTAGATACTGATAGGTCAAATACCTCTCTCATTTGAGAAGTTTACAGCCCTACTGTGGGCAGTGGCTTAATTTTCAGTCTCTTGTTCTAGCCCTCCTTCTTTGCATCACTTCACAGACACCTTGTTTTGTGTATGGATCCTTTTCCAGTTTCTGTCTCCTTTAAAGCATCTCCCGTTCAATTCACATGCCACTTCCCCACACAAACACCTTACACACAACTTTGTTCTCATTGAACATTTCTCCTGCCCTGCAGATGAAACTTGCTACATGCTCCTTTACTTCCTTCTACCACCTCTGTGGTTTCAAGACTCTCAGTCTCCAATTTCCATCCTCTCCTTCTCTCTCTGCAGTACCTGTGGAATTGAAATACATGAGGCATAAGTTATTTAATTCTGAGATTAAGGGTACGCCACAGTTTCAGACATCAGATAAGTGTATTTTAGTCAGATGAGGGCAGTGTTACAAAACATGTTGGTTCCCAGTACCAGGTTTCACTGCTCCTCCTCCCAGTACAACTACTTAGGTCTCAGATTTGCATTCTAAAGTGATCTAGACTAAGAAGAAACAAGTTAAAAAATAAAAAAAAGAAAATAAAAGAAAAAGAAAAAGTGAGATGCCAATTAATTTAAGAGATCCAGGTTACAACAGGACCACACTGACATTTTTGCACAGGAGGCAGCAAATACTGTGTCCTGGGAGTGGGTAGCCAAAGATAGGAGACGTTTCTCAAGCAGAAATTCTCTGCCAAAGGCAACGTGTTGCTGCAGCCAAATATTTCTGCACTTCTTTTTAATCCTGAAATTTGAAATGGAGTTGATTTGGCCCCTACTGCACACTAGAGATACTTTGTGTGTACATCACTCTTTTATCTCTAGCCCCTTTCCCTTTTTTCTCCCAAACTGGCTGCCACAAATCCTTGTGTCTTCCATAGAATGGTAACTTCTTTCTTTGAAAGTGACAGAGATGACAGTTCCTACCTCAGCACACAACAGATGCCAACTTGGGAAGGAGAGGGATCATGTCAATGGAAATTCCCTTCATCAAATCTATCTGAAAGCACACTTTGTCAAGGTAGAAGGAAAGTCCTGTGCATTTTCTGAGCCATTTCTTTTTAAAAAGTCCATTTATGACTTAGAGTTCATTTTCAGTGCAATATGCCAAGAAGCAGCCATGGAATTCCCAGTGTCAGTAATATAAATGTTGTAGCTAATTGCATTGGAAAAGAATTTCTTTCCCAGGTTAATTCAGGCTGCATATCTTTAATTCTGCCAGTCTAGGTCTCAGGGGCTTTTTCTACACATAAGGAATTAAAAAGTAGTAAGAACTGCTCCCAAAAACAACGAGTAGCTGGAATATAAAGTAAGCAGACAGCTCAAACATCTAGCATTTCATGCAATGGACTGACTACAAGATGGATTAGTAGAGGCCATGGCTGAAGAAGGATCGCATGAATGATCTGGATTGTAAAGGCTGAGTCTATAGGTCAAGGCTTTACCAGAAGCTGAAGAGGAGTCCCTAATCACAATCTTCACACACATGAGTACAGAGAACATGATGTTCCTTCCAGTAACCAAGCAAAATCACCAACAAACAACTTGTCACAGGTTTTCAGGGACGTAGATTGTTTACGCAATTCTATATGGAGATGGGTATTGAAACTTAGGCACTGCCTTGGAGATATTTTGGCCTACTGCTTACAGATGTGCCCACAGAGCACTTCACAATCCACTACAGTGTAATATCTCCAAAGGCAGTGCCTAAGTCTCCTATTTTTTGAGATATTTTTAGGATAGGAAAGCCTTATTAACTTTGTTTTACAAAACAGTAAGCAGAACAACTTGGTGGCAGAGAAGAGAGCAGCACTGAAGAAGAGGTGAACTGCTCTCTGTTGCAGTTAGACTCACAGGAAGGGCAGAGCACAGCTTTGTCACCTGTTGGGAGCACTAAGCATCAATGTGGCTTAGTCCATAATAGTTATTAGTTGGGCTGGTATGTCATGATCAACTGATTTAACAAATACCCAGGCCCCTTACATAAAGCCCTTGCTCTTCCACTTTCTCCCTTTTGCATCTATGCATAACACTGTGTTTCAAAATACAGTCCCAAGTCAGGGAAGCAAAATCAGTGCTTGAGTTTTTACCAGTTGTTCAATTAGTTTATCTTAATGTCAAACTTCATCTCCATATGCTTTTTCTTACACAGTAGCAGCTACTAAATGTTATCTCCCTGGAATTCAGATACTGTAACATAAATAATGTATATGATTAATACTGACACAAATATGGAATAAAATAACGGAGTTGTTAATTGGAGGAATTTTTACTGAATAGTTTACCCACAGGCAGAAAGTAATATCTATAAATTACAAATATACTGTCGGTTAAGAATATTGCCTCCTTGAAATATCATACAGAGATAATTTCTCCATCATTGGTCAGGTACTGGCCTATTTGCGCTGGTGGTGGCTCCAAAGGGTGTACATTGCCTCTGCAGTTGCTAAGTAACAACTCCATAGTTCAGAGGAGTGCAGCCCTCCCCATTGTTCTGTTGTCACTCACCGGCAGGGTGACATAGTGACATCATCTGAGGTTTATAAACATTTATGCAGTTTGTGTGCTTTCAGAAAAAACAATTACTGTTTGAATACTGTTTGGTCTGCAGATTATCTCCAGGGTATGTATGTCAAAGAAATAAAAATGAAAGGATGCAAAATCCTAAAGTGGTGCTAAAACTACTACACCTTCCAGCTTCTATGCACATGTAGAATTTATACTCCTTGACTACTTCTACTTTAAGCTGAACAATAGTACAGTATTTCCTTAGAAGTCCTGGGTAGGAGGCTTTTGCTGACAATTCTTCCTGCTACTCTCCTCTGGGCTTTTTTTAAATGTACTCTATCTGTTCCTGAGATATTGCACACGAAATTTCAGCCTCACAAATGATAAAGCATAGCATTGCTGACTGATGCTTAGCTTTTGAACTCCTGTAGACTTAGAAGCCTTTTCTACAGAATTGGCAAACATTTTGGTAGTGAAACACTGAAAATTGCTCTTGGGGCACAGTACAGCAGATCAAGCCAGTTTTCACTCACACTCTGCTGCAACAGATTTTCCAAGATTTAAATATTTTACTGACTTATCTATAGAAATGTAATCAAATAAATGGCTAAAAATAAGGCAAATATAGAATCACAGAATGGTAGGGTTTGGAAGGGACCTCTAGAGATCATCTAGTCCAACCTCCCTCCTGAAGCAGGTCCACCTAGATCAGGTCACACAGGAACATGTCCAGGAGGGTTTTGAAGACCTCCAGAGAAGGAGACTCCACACTCTCGCTGGGCAGCCTGGGCCAGGGCTCCCTCAGCCTCACAGTAAAATAGTTTTTTCTTATTTTTAGATAGAACTTTTTGTGTTCAAGCTTCATCTCATTATCCCTCATCCTTTAACTAGATACCATAGAAAAAAGGGATGTCCCAACATCCTGACATCTATTATTTACATACTTATAAATATTAATGAGCTCTTCCCTCAATCTCCTCTTCCCTAGACTAAACAGCCCCATGTCACTCAGCCTTTCCTCATAAAGAAGGTGCTCCAGTTCCCTGATCATCTTGGTGGCCCTGTGCTGGACTCTCTCCAGAGGTTCCCTGTCCCTCTTGAGCTGGGGAGTCCAGAACTGGACACAGGACTCCAGATGAGGCCTCACCAGGGCAGAGAAGAGGGGGAGGAGAACTCTCAACCTGCTGGCCACACTCTTCTTGATGCATTCATATGACATGAAATTAAATTGTTACAATAAAGCAATGCTGTATCTGCTACTCTAAAGCAGGATGTGACCCTTGAAAGCGAAGAAGACTGTAACCTTCAAAACTGAATCCAAAAGCCTTACTCAGGTGAGGACAGAATGCCAAAAATAGAGAATCGGCCCCAAATGCAAGTGTCTTAAGCTCATATTATTGACTAAGACTGCATTATATAATGAGCAGTTTTAGGAGGGAAGCTTACCTCACATGAAGTCATCAGCACTTCAGGAACTTAAATTTAGGTATCTGTACCTGGAATCACATCCTACCCCTGTCATTCTTTCTATCTATCTATCTATCTATCTATCTATCTATCTATCTATCTATCTATCTCTGCCTACTTTGTCTCTACAAAGCCTTTTCCTCAATCACAGAGGGAAATGAGACTTGATTTGTCATGCAGAAGATCTCAGACTTTTAGAGTTGAAAGGTGGACTTCTCTTTCCTAAAATCCAACCCCTAAAATCCAATCCCTGAGAATGCCAGGCATAACTAAGCCAGCATCAAGATGGAAAAAGCTCAAAATCAGCAACAGAAACACTATGAGCTGACATCTTTTTTTATTTATATGCATACCATCTCCATTCTTCTCCCTGAAGACCCTTCATGCAAATCTGCAGCAATCTCCAATGCAGATGCAAAGGAATGCAGTGTGAAGGCAGGGTAGAAGGTGGAAAAAAAAGTAAATCCCCAGTTAACCCTCTTCTCTGACTAGTGTTACTGGCAAGAGGGAGAAGGGGGAGGGAAAAGGCCATGTAGCTGGAAGCAGGATTTATCACCTCAGCTAGAACTAATTCCATTAACCATTAGCTAAGGGGAGAATTCAGGTGCCTCCCTTGGCTATAGGAGCTCTCCAGAGTCATAGAAAGAGGAAACAATGTGGGCCCTAACACAGTTATGTCTCCAAAGTGCATGGATATGGCTCCACACACAGCTAGGCAGATGGGAGAAAAATAATGGCATTTTGAAAAATGTATAGGACTTTTTTCTTCCCCTAATATTTCTATGTTATTATATATTTATAGTTAATATTTTCTACTATTTTTATACCTAACCTGCAGTTTAAGATAACATGTTTTATTATTCTTATGCTTCAGAGATTATTAACCATGCTACTTGTTCTCCCAGTTTTGACCAGAAAATTGAGCAACACGGAAGGAAAGGCAGAAAGATGAAGCAGATCCAAAAAAGACTAATGCTAACAGTGAAAATGCTTGTGATAAATTATAATAAGATATCTCTAAGCTTTTTTACCCATTCTCCTACACATCAATTTAGATTAAAACGTGGGGGGGAACAACACTTGGTAGATCTACCATCTTCTTGAAGGAGAGGGAGCACTGCCTGTACAGCATTTCTCGATCAGAGGTGCTGACACACATCCCATGGATCAATAACTGCTTGGTGGCAGATTGGCTGGGTTGGTGCAATGCAACACCACTGCAGATTTGTGTTACAAGCATGTTGTTAGGCCAGGTGAAGCTAAATTTCTCCACTCCCTATCTTTCCTTTTATTTTTTGCTAGTATACCCATCTGTTCCTTATTTGTATAATAATACCTTGATCTATTTGTATATCAAGTATTTGTATATTTGCTGTTTATTTATGTATCGAGTATTTGTATATTTCATATCTTATTTGTGTAATAATACCTTGACAATCTACTTTCCCCATCTTGGTGTATGGATGCTGTATTTGTTGCATTTATTCTCACAAAACCAGGCAGGCAATTGTTTTCTGCTCGCATTTAGTAGTTGAGAGAAGGAAGCCAAGAAAAAGTGAGGTCAAGTCTCATAGTGCCAAAGTACTCAAATACAAATTTCCAATACTGCTGAAGCCCCTCCAGGTCCCCATCAGCTGACATATATCTCTCTGTACCTCTTAGCTGTGTGACTCGGAGCCCTCAGTCATGCTGAACTGCAGAGAAAGCCAGGGCCTGTCCCTTACCAGTTTCCCATACCCTGACGTGCTCTCTGGATCAACCTCCACTCTTACACATGATCAGATCCAGAGAACAGATACCCTTAATCAGTGGGATGGGCTGCAGGTTGAGAAATAGGGAAGAATTTAGTTCTCCTCCCATCTGATCTTTGAATCTTGAATGTGGATCTTCCCTATGCCAGGATGGTGATTGCTCCACAGGTGTGAAGGGTGCCCATCTCCATATTAATAACCTTCCCTGGGGCCATCTTTACCCTCATGCTTAGTGGTGCTTTCCTTGAGATTCCAGCAGTTCAGAAGACTCCTGGTACTTACCTTCTTTCCTGGTTTCCTGTTAAAATGAAGACAAGTGATAAGATGACAAAGCTCAGGCTATACTTTACACCCTTATGATGGAGTACCTTAGCACACACATCAACTCCTAGGGATATCTCCAAATATACAATCCCATGTTTTCCGCTTATGGTTGTATAGTCTATTTGAATACATTGTCTCCTCCTAATAATGACTTCCACGAGCTCTTTGTCAAAATGCTTGTTGCACATTAAATTTGTTCTATGTAACTTGAACTCCTGAGAGTTCCAAAACCCAGCACTTCATAGGCACAGTTGAGTGGGAACATGCCAGGAAGAAACAGAGTTATGCAACTACTAATTATAGGATTATAAAATAATAGCACTCTATTAGCAGAACAGCCCAACAGAAATGTTACTGTTCAAAGTTTTGACTTATATTACGAGGCATCAAAAGGCACCTTCAACTCATCCCTATATTCAACTGTTAATATCCTTTATCATGTGATTGTAATTCTTGAGGCAACCAAACAGATGTGAAAAACATATTCTCTTCCTTAAGACTGATGGTGAAATTATGTGCTTTAACATCAAACTTCAAACAAAATTACAATAATGCTTATGTAAGTTAATATGCAAAATAATTCTGCTGCAATTAGGTTTTTGTTTAACCTTGTGGCAAAACCAACTGCTAGGTGTATTGCCTTCTTCATTAAATTAATTTGGACAGAAAACTGAATGGAAAGCAAAGCTCCAGAGCTTTTCAGAGCTTGCTAAAACAAGATCTGCTTGGATCCTAAAGAAAATCCCAAATAAACAAAGGAAACATGGAGAAATAAACCTAATACTCTTCTCAAAACTCAGGTTAGGTTTTCTTGTTCTTATGACACCCCATAAATATGTCTTTGCACCACACTTTGCAAATTACTCCTTCCCAGGCCTTTGATGATTTTTCCTCTTGCCTTAAGAGTCCCAGCTCCCTCTACCTATTCTTATATGCCCTCTGACCATTTTGGTGGCCCTGTGCTAAGACTTGCTCCTGTAAATTCACATGTTTCTTGTACTGGCAGCCCCAACCTGGACACAGCACTCAAGATGTGGCCTCATTAGTGTTGAACAGAGAGGATCACCACCCTTGACTTGCTGGCTACACCCTTGACAAGTTCCATCTGAGCAGCAGCCCTACCCTCCAGTGTATCCACTCCTCCTGCAGTCGAAACTTGCAGTGCCCTCTGCCTTGTTGCCTTGGTCACTAATAAAGGCATAAAACACCACTGGTCCTAGTGTTGATCCCTGAGTCACACAGTTGGCAACTGGTTGCCAGTTGGACTTTGTACCACTGATGGATTATAAATAACCCTCCTAGCCCTGCAGTCCAGCCAGTTTTCCATCCACCTTATCATCCACCTATCCAATCCAGATCTCACCAGTTTGGCAATAAAGATATTGAAGAAAACAGTGTCAAAGGCCTTGCTGAAGTCTAGGAACATGGTGTCTGCTTCTCTCTCATTATCCAGCAGAGCCAGTAGTATCAGCATAGAAAGCAGTCCAGCTGGAAGGGCACAGTTTGCCCTTGTTAAATCCATGTTGGCTGTTACAAACCAACTTCTTCTTGTTTGTGTGTTTGGAAATGGTTTGTGAGAGATTTGCTGTATGAGCTCCCCAGGGAATGAGCTGCGGTTGACCAGCCTCTAGCTCCCTTCTTGCCTTTCTTAGGGATGGGTGTGACATTTGCCTTTTTCCAGTTGTCAAGATCCTCACTGTGACTGATGACAGAGGGTGGCCTTGCAGTGACATAGCCCAGTTTCCCTAAACTATCTAGATGCGTCCCACTTGGTCCCACAGACTTGTCTATGGCTAATTAGCCCAGGCACTCAAACTCTGTCTCCCTGTGAGTCTCTTTTCACTTTCACAGACTCCACTAGTGGTTCAGACATCTCAGAGACCAGAGAGCAAACCTGACCAGTAATAAACAGGGAAAAAAAGGCATTGAGCATCTCAGTCCGTTTTTTACTTAGCATTAAGTCCTCAACCCTACCAAACATCAGGTCCACATTTTTCTTAGCGTTCATTTTACTGCAAATATAGAAACCTTCCTGTATGTACTTCACATCCTTTACTAGATCCACCTTGAGATGAGTTTTGGTTTCGCTAACTCCATTCTTGCATGCCCAGACAACACCTCCATATGCCTCCCAGGTAGCCCATCCCTGCTTTGTCCTTCTGTGTACTTCCTTTTCATTTCTAGAGTCTCCTGAATTAAGACCACTATACTAATAGTTAGAGCTTTAGGCTATCTTACACAGGCATCCCACTGCAAGTTCTTACAGTCAACAGACCCTTTTGATCCTAAATTCCTTTAGAAGTTTTCTGATTTTTTTTCCATTCCATTTCTTATTACCTCCCATCTTAATTTAATTCTATGATTTTCAGCTCATGTCTTCATTTTCTCTAAGTCTCTTAATGTGGCCTCACCCCTGATATCACACCACCACCAAATTAAAAATTCACAAAAGTTTTTTTTAAAGTAACATCCATATATTCCCTTGAACCTATGTTGAACCAATGTAATTACAAGGGACTGAAAATATGTATGCATATGATGCTCCAACGAAATCCTTGGATAATTCCATTGTCTTTAATTGATTATGCCTAGGGTTCTTTTCGTCTAGTGTCCAACAATATGAACTTGCCACGTTTAACTGCATAAATCAATATTAACAAATATCTATTTTTAAAAGCTTGTGATGCAGCCAATCTGACGAGTCTTTACCAGCTGCATCTTACTATGTAGTAAAGGTTCTTGGGAGAAGGCACAGAGGTCTGTATTTTCACATATCATCAAGCTAATGAATGAGATTTTCTTCATTCTGCCTTTTAAACCACAAAGAATACCAGGTGGCTATACCATTTATTCTCCTTTACTTGGAGTTAATGAAGTGATTAACAGATTTGGCTAAGTTTCTCAGGAAGTAACCCCAAACAGTGGGTAGCTACTCAGAATCTGTTTTTCAGGTGAGCCAAACCATCTCAATCTCCACTGAGACTATGTGGGCCTTTATACTTCCAGTACCTTTGGAGGGGAGGAACCTGGTCCAACTTGGCACATAAGCAGAAGAGCAATGCCTAGTGCAGGATGGACTCTGGGGAATTCAGTAGTATTACTCAGCATAGTTACTCATGTATATCAAGGTTTGCAGTTTCAGCCTTATAATCCTATTAAGTTTCTGATCACGTTACAAAATGCAGGTCTGGGGAGAAGAAGGAAGTCCAGGTTAGACCTCCTCCTCCCAAAGTTCCATTTCTCTCTTCTCTCACACACCCATAAGCAAAAGCAAACTATCCTTCTAACATTGCCCATAGTTTTTATTATTGTGATTCATTCTGCTTAATCATGCAGCAGCGTGCATGTGCATGTGGAATGTAAATGTACTAATCTTAAAAAAACTATCACTTGATAATTCAAGGACTTATGGCCAAATAAAGGATCTCCAACAATACAATTGGTAATATGTACTGTTTTCTGTGCACGTGGTTCCACTTTCAAATAACCCTAAATAGTGTAGGTACCAATTAAAGTAAAACTAAATAATTAATAAGAAAATTCACACCTCTTGCCATAATTTTGATCATTCATTTCTGCTTACTATCAGAAGAGAGGTGGAGGCAAACCCACATATTTCATCCTTCCAATTTTCTTTAGCAGAATACCAGCTTTAACAAGGCATACAGTACAAAGTATGAAGTACAAGGTATACAGTACAAGATACGTACAGTACAATTATGTGTATTTTTTTCACCTTTGTGCAGGAAAGCTCTTTCACTATGGAATATTGAGCAATTAGAATAGCAGTAAGTTTAGCACTAATACCCCTCCACACACACTTCTTTTCATCAAAAACATGAATCTGTCTATGTTTGTATGTATCTAACTATTTTGGAGTAAAAATGCAGGTCTTTTGTCCTCTCTACAGCATTTTTTCATATTCAGCAAAACCAATTTATTTCTCTTCACTTTTTTAAAAATAGCTTTTCAATTCCTCCTCCCCACGAATCATTTTTAAAAACCTTTTTCACCTTAGGTAAATCTTGGTACTGATAAATCCAACAACCACAAATTAAATTTTAGGGAGGAAAATATGAAGAAAATCTCATGGTGTTTATTTGAGTATTTAGGAATGAGGTATTAAATTAATTCTATTTTTTTAAAAAAGAATACATTTCCCAAATATCTGGTTGGCTTTTGGATTAAAGGGAGAAAAAGAGGGGGAAAATTTGACTTTCTGAAATTCTCGTTTCTGAAAGCTGAATCAATCTTAAGGTTTTTGGCCAGAAAACAATGAGAAGGTGGGAAAAGTTAAACAAAAATGAAGCTTTGTAAAATCATGCTCTTCCTTGTAGCAACTGAGTCAAAACACTTTTCTGAAGAACAAATAGATATTGTAAATAGCCATAATTTTTGTTAATTTGTCTTTAATTAGGCCATGTCCCCCCAGATCATTAATCTAACCTCTTAAACGCCCAGCTCTACTTTGAGTCAAGCCTTTTAGCAGTCATTCATTGTGTCTTTGATGGTGATTTTTGTTTGGATTTTTGCATATGCTCATGATATGCAAAGCAATGGCCACCCATCTGCTACACATCACCTATCCAAAGCTTATCATAACCTGGAGCAGTGCAGTGCTGGTACCATCCCATCATGCCTGGAAGGTGTCCTAGCTCTAGGCAGAGGAATGTCTGGGACCTTATCTTATACTATGAAAAAATGCCTGAGGTTAGAAAGCAGAGGTCTCTCCAGGTTCAGTTTATTGCCCTCGACATTCCCCACCCACCACAGAAGCAGCTCTCACTGCAGCAAAAGTTGTTGAAGTCAAGCACTCCTTGGGGGCAGCACCCCCAGCAAGGGGCCCTCGCCTCAGAGCCTCTGTTTGCTCTTAGAAATCTCTGTTCTTAAAACCAATAGTCAGGGCCACGTTGCAGGTATTAACTGTGTTGCAATCGAGGTCAAAAATGCACCTCTGCAATCTTAAACTTGTGCTTTTAAGCAAGATGTTCCACCAGATTAACTGCAAGAGGAAACAGTCTGTTATAAACTTTGCACACTTGTCCACACTGAGCTATTTAAGAGCAGTCTTTGTTGATGGAGATGAAGGTGCATGGTATTCCTTTAAAAATGGGGTACCTTGCTTAGCAGTATGATGAAGAAACAAAATGGATTTTGATGGAGCTGGCAATTGCTCTTTATTTTCTATGTATTATTTTTTGTAGTTTCAGTACAGCCTATGAGAAGCTGAGTGCTTATTGTGGTTATATATTATCATACAAATAGTCTCTAAGATCTACTATTAAAATGATTTAATATAAAAGTGGATTTGGCAAAAGTGCAAGTGCAGTGGGTTCTGAAACCCTCTCTCTTGTGGACAACACACTCAGAGAGATTTCCCCTTCCTCTTTTGTTAATGGGTGGGCTTTTGTTATGGAAGTATATTTTCAGAAAGGCCGGAATGGAGCAATATGACAGTCTTGGAAAGTTAATATAAGGAAAAAAAGACAGGAAGAGAAAGAACTAGTGCAAGAGAGGAGGAAATGGGAGAGGTCATCTATGTTGGTTTTGTTGGAAAAGCAAAAGATGGATGTGGATCACACAGACAGGCAAATGTGAAAGAGAGGCAGGCCTAGATGGTCAGCAAGTAGCTCATGTCACACCTAGGCAAGTCCTGCTGACATATCTCAACCTCTGTTACTGTGACCAAACAGCTGCCAGGCTGCTCTTTTCAACAGCATAAGAAGGAAAAGAAAGCTGCCAAGGGACACCTCTACACTTATTTGCTGCCTAGATCCATGTAACAACAATGCTCCATCAAGCACACTCCCTCTCACACAAGTGAGGTTAAAAAGATGGTCCTCTGCAGTCACCTTGCAGGGTGGGGAAAAAAACCTGAAGGAAAAAAATGAAGTGAATTGCAGTTTACCTTCATGGAGCTGAACAGAACAAATAGAGATATGCCAGCTACACCGCTTTTATGATACACAAACCATGCAGGGCTATGTCACTTTAAGTATTATAGGTTAAATCCTGGTTTTATTGTAGCCTTCACCGAAATAAATTTTCAGAATTGATTTAAGGATACTTTAAATTGTGTAAAGAAAGAAGGGAAGAGGAAGGCAGAAAGACAGTCTCAAACAGCATACCAAGTCGGATCCTTGGGTGAATGAAGAGCTGTAGCATACACCCATTGACTGTTACAATATATCAGTACTTTTCCCAAGGCCGTAACTTCTCACTTTATATGACTTCTTCACTTTATATGTGACACTCTGCTCACTTCACCTGCTTGCATGGCCCTGAAGGCCCCAAAGCATGGAGAAATTCCTGTGTTTTCTTAAAAAACCCCACCTTTGTAGCCCAAATTTTAGCTCTTTTATTATCCAGGGGAGGTCTCAATCTGCAACCTGTGTAAAGCTCGTCAGTCCAGTGTTTCTTAGTGGCTTAAAAGAACTGCTGACCATGAGGCCTGATGCTCAGGTTAGCTCCAGGCTTTTTTCTCTTCTGTGACAGACTTTGCAAAGAGAACAGCCAACAATGAGAGCTGCCCTTCTTCTACCATAGGCTTCCACAGGAAATCCTGCCATGCCTGATGTAAATTCAGTTAGGAATAAGTGAACACTACTCACAGTGTAGTATATTTTAGAGATAAAAATTTATGTACATATTATTTCAACTTGGATAACAGACGCAGTCAACAGTGAGACATGAAGAGGATTTAGTGTACTACAGCTACTTAGATGTGTGAAATTCTATGTTAGACATGAGTTTTTCTAGTTGCTGCTAAGGGACGGATGACACTAAAAACGAAAAAAACAAAAAATGTGTGCAGGCACAAGTGATACATGTTGTCTTAGCATCTCACACCTCAGACAAAAGTGTCTGAGGGAAACCTATGGAAAAACGTGTCCTACAAGCTTGACTTACGTTTAGCAGGTTGGGTAAGACATGCACTAGTTTCTGAAGCGCAAAAGAGCACGTGCTAGCTTTAGTCTCGCTAACTTGCATGACAAAAATTCTATTGTGTGACAAAAAATATCTTTCTTTCTGTTTGTTTCCCACACAGCTCTACTGAAACAAGTCTTTCAAGTCATCTTGTGGCAGACTGTTTTATGCAATACTCCTTTAAATGTTTTTCAGTTGGGGGTTGTTTCTACATCCTTGTTTTTTTCTGAAGTTAGTGCACTCGTAGGGTGAAAAGCCTGTTCCAACTGTCTGCCCCTTTGAAGCTGATAGAGCCAGGCTGCCTTCCCAAGAGGACATCTGTCCATCAGTCAGTCTCTGGAGAACGTGGAAGATTTTTTGTAGCGAACTCTTTATCTTCCATCTGTCAAACCATCCTGCAGGAGCTCTATTCCCTAATTTCACCCTTGTATGTTGCTTTGAGTTCAGATAGTCTGGGACAAAGCCAAACAGAGCACACACAGAGCAGGCAGTGTCACGGAGTCAGCAGGGCTCTTCCCTGAAAAAAAATTCTTTTTATTCATCATCCCAGGACAAAGTCAGTCCCCTGAGCAGGTCACAATGCAGCAGTTCAAAGAGACTTGAGAAACAGATAAACAGCCTCCAAGCTCTGAAGTGTAGGGATCTGCTCTAATACCCCTCAGACCCCTTCTCATTGATAGCTGCTGTTGCTGCTCTGCTGCAGAGTGGGATGTCGGAAAGTGGGTTGACAGTTTGTCAGCAATGAGAATGGCCTACCATTAGTTGGGATCTGAGACAGGTATTGAAAGACCTTTCACCTCTCAGCTCAGCAATAGTAGAGAATTACTTCCTTCGAAAGGATGACAGCACTCAGGTGAGTCTTCCCAATCCAGTCATGACATTTCTAGATTCAGCTGTGTGTGTTTTAAAGACCCACGTACAGCTCTGACTCCTGTGCACTTCACTGGTATATTTAGCACACTTGATGCATGTGAGGTCCATTCTGGATCATCTCCATATACCTCCTGAGAGAAAAACAGATTCTCCCTTCCAAAACATTCATTTTTTTTTGCATATCAGGATTGGTCTTTACTGGAGAGACACCAATTTTTCCTTCAAAAACTTGAATGCCTTTTTTCGTTTGTTTCATCATAGTGATATCCTTCATGGAGCCTGTCACTGCAGCCATGGAAGGCAGAGTAATATGAGATGGTCCATCTGTAAATGCCCATGGGGGAAAAAAAAAAGAACATACTTGCCTCTTTATCCTGAGTAAGTGAGCTTTGAGACAAAGACAACTGCTGCTTTGACAAATGCCAAGCTGGACTTGACAGTCTCCTTCAGGAGAGCTTTGACCTTGGCTAGTAGTGCACTTGAGCAGTCTGAAGCCCTTATTTTGCACTGAATGCAGATTGGGAGCTACAGGTAGGACTCACAGTGCCTTTGGTGACCACATAAATACATGAAGGAATACTAAGAACAAGGTGTCAGGATGAGGTACATTTATGTTAGACTTAGATGTGGACATTTATACACTGAATAGTACCTGTGAGGACAAGAATTTCGGAATGATCTCTTCATTAAGACTGGGATCATAATGTACCTGACCTTTCACAGACATTTTAGTAACTTCTTAAGACAGGCCTGAGTAAATGTTAAACTGGTATTGACATTCCTGAAGAAAATGGATAAGGAAGCCCAAGGATTAGTGGAGATGCCAGCTCTGCACTTGTCCTCAGACTGAACATAGCTCTTCATTTATGGCAATGCTTCTCAAAAAGCCTCAGGGGCTTTACAGTCTACATCTCATCTTAGCTCAGAGGTTTTCTGAGTGCAGTAATGAAAATATTGGTAAAGGTTTCACACAAATACACCGAGAGCTCTGTCTGCACCAGGAAAGAGAACCAGGTCCTTCTTCTTTTGTCATAGATTTGTAGTCCTGGAAACTTGTCTGTTTTGTTTTTCTCCAGGCAAGGTCACAAAAGATATTGACAGGGTTCTTTTATGCTCTTTTATGAGCTGGCAAAAGCCTGCATAGACCACATGAGGTAAAGAAGGGTTGGGAAAAGCTCTTGACTTCAGGTTTAAAGTCTAGCCTACTCTAAGCTCTCCCATAACATTTCCATTGGCTAAAATAGGCCTTTTACAGATCTGCCGTGCCTATCTACCAGCCTTTGAACCTAAGATGGAACATATTTGAATACATTTTGGTGTCTTAAATAGAAACATCTATTATAGGTCTGTTTTTCTTAGGGACAAATATTCCTAGGATAGAGTGGGGGGAAATCCCATCAAGGCCTGCCTGTGACGTTTCCTAGGATGATTAGCAGCAGTTAGTACCGTTGCTCTACGCTGTTGTACCTCTTCTTTCAGCATATATTTTACAGTTCAGTCAAAATGCCATACAAGCCTAGAACCCTGGGTGGCTCAGCCAGCAGGCTTTTGTGTGTTTAATCCAAAAGCCAGATGTGAAAATCATGTTTCTGATTCACAATCCCACTAGACAATAGCCTCAACAGAAGGTAATTTGCAACTGCTTTGCTTCCAAGGGATAGAAATACTGCCCTGGGAACAGTATGTGCTGTTAGGTCTTACACATAACCAAAGCTACACTTCAAGCACTCACTCATTGGAACAACGTTCCTTCCAGTTGCTTCAGTGCATACTCACAATTATGAGGTAGCTTCTGACTTGGACAGTCTAGAAAGAGTAACCTAAAAAGCTTCAATGTTCTTGTGGGCACCTAACCAGTGTTGTGATTTAACTCCAGCCAGCAACTAAGCACTTCGCAGCTGCTCTCTCACTCTTCCTCTCCACCCTTTGGGATGGGGAGGAGAATCAGGAAAAAAAAAAAAGAAGTAAAGCTTGTGGGTTGAGATAAGAACAGTTTGCTAACTAAAATGAAATAAAATATAACAATAGTGATAAAATATTTAAAATAATAACAATAATGAAAAGGATTATAACTAAATGGAGAGAGAAATGATTCTCAAGAAAAAAACAAGTGGCACAAGGTGCAATTGCTCACCACTGACTGACTAATGCCTGTGCAGCGATTGACCCCTTCCCAACACCACCCTCAGTTTGCATAATGGCCATGACATTGCATGGTATGGGATATCCCTGTGGCTAGTCTGGGTCAGCTGTCTTGTCCACTCTCCCTCCCAGCTCCTTGTGTCCCTCCAGCCCACTCTCTGGCAGGGCAGGGTGAAAGGCAGAAAAGGCCTTGATGATGTGCAAGTCCTGCTTGGGAACAGCCAAAATATTCCTGTGCACAAATCCAAACTGTAGCCCTGTACAAGCTACTAGGAAGAAAATGAACTCTACCTCAGCTGAAACCAGGACAACCAGGAAAAAAAAAAAAAGAGACCCTAAAAAGGATCAGAGACAAAACAAGGTCCTTCAATTTTCCTTTTTTTTTTGTTCCTACAGTCTAGTGACTTGTACAGTGACTTCACTGCTCTGAAGGCCCTGTAGAGCACAGCCATGAAAGCTGTTTCACGCTATGCAACCAGTTTGCTGTGAAGCCGGCTGAGATGCTTTTATTTTGTGTGTCACAGCAACCTTTTTCTAACCTTCCACTAAAGAGATTATCTTCTTGCAGGTTTTAAACCAATCTGTGGGCAAGAGTGCGTCTACAGCTCCTGCTGTTAAGGAAGTAAAACTTTCAGGCATCTATGAGAGAGGTGCATAGCTTTTCTCTTGTCTTCTCTTTTATGCTCGCTTTCCTTTTATTTAGGTGCTAGGCAAGCAATTGGGACATCCCTCAGTTTCATAGTATTAGGGATGCTTAGTATTTGTATTATTGCCAGTATTAGGGATGTTATCCCATAACAGGAGTGACAGGCTACCTGCATGCTACTTTGTGGTTTTAGCTTTGGATGTATAGCTATGAGCACAACAGCATCTACAAAAAAAAACCTCTGACACGTTATTTCAGGGATGCCACTCAGGACATCTGGATATGAAAATTTCCTAGCTGAAAAGAGAGACTGTTGCTCCTGGGAAGGAAAGACTGGTTTGGCGATATAGATCTAACCTTTAAAGAGATTTTCAAGGTTGCTTTCCTCTCTGAATTACCAAATCTTTCTGGATCACTGTGCTTGCATGCAGCATCTGACAACAAGACATTCTACACTGTTAATAGGTACTGGAACTATCAACCTACACCTGTTTTTGTTGATACTACATTTCACAGCAGCATAGTCCCTGTGGGCACTACTCTGACCCAGGAGGAGCAGACTAAGATCTCCATCCTCAGCCTATGGGTCACATTTTCTACTTACCTCTGGACAACCTACATTTAGATTTATCATGATAGTCTGCTGATGCAGATGGACAGATACACAATCCTAACTTACTGGGCTTGCACCACAAGTCTTTCCTGTCTGTAAAGGTTGACTTGTGTGCTTATGTCCTCCAGGGACATGTCATTGCCCCTCCTTCACAAGACAAGAGGGCTAACCTCAGCCAACTGAAATTTTGCTAGCCTACTTTCTTCATCCAGAAGCAAGCATCTGAAGAAGCTGTTAAAGAATTATTGTCGGTCTTTCTGGGACCCCTTTGAGGATAATGATGAAGTTACTCCATGATGAAATACTGTCATTAGGCTCCTCCTGTTCACATGCAAATATGTGAAACCTCAGCAGGGTCAAAACCTGCCGTTCTTGCCCCATTTGAAGCCTGACAAAATAGCCTGGGAATCTCATCTAGGTAGTATTCTAGGCAAAAAGCTCTACTGTCCAAAAGGTTATTAGGACAGGATTGTCTCCCTCTATGGAACAGGAAATAGACATTTGTAGCCCCATCACGTAGTGCCAGGATTTTTTGTGTTATTGCAGACAGGTTGCATTCAAGATACAGACAATCTACTTATTCTGGGTGCACAGGACACAGTGAACCCTGTGGAGTCCTTGAAGTCTTTTTTTTTAAGTGAATAACCAAATGGTTGAAGGTCAACCAGATTGTACTGAATAAAATGACTAATGGTCATCTGGACCAATTTGTCACCTTTAGCATATCTAAGGCAAAAATTCCAAGTTTTCTCTGATAGGACTCAAAGGAGTGATATTTTCTGAAGTATGTTAATAGCTAGCTCCATACCTGCCCTTCTGAGGCATGTAATAGGCTGCTAAAGGTCTGGCTATTTTGTGGATTCTTTGCCTTAAGGTCATCTAACAGTTCCCAACAATTAAAGGGTAAATTCCTCTACTAATCTCAACTCTAATCTCTGCAAGGATACCAGGAAAATAATATTTTCTGTGTGGAATCCCACAGTTCTTGTTTTGAGTGTAGTCTAAAGTTAAAAGATTGTGTATTGACTAGGATTTTATAACAAATCTCACTAGTATCAGGACACACAAACATAAGCAGGATAACTTTATAAATTTAAGATTTTTTTTGTTTTATAAGCCATTGGAAAAAAATATTTTAACCTCTACATGTTATCTAGTCCACTCAAGTGTTGCCAACATCTAAGACATGCACTATGGTGAAGTGTCCACCTCGGCTTTTTCTGCTGCTCTTCAACAGTTAATCAGGCTACCCAGCCCCATTGGAATTAGTTTCCAGTGTCTGAAACTTGCTGTGTTAAACAGTTGATCCTCCAGCTTCTGTGCTGGCACTCTCTTGATAAACCAGTCTCCCTGGTGAAAGAAGCCGGAGAGCTCAGGAAGCAGCAGGATACAAAAGGACCAAGCTCTTGCATCACTTCTGAAGAACTCCATCTGCAATCTGAATTATAACTCTCTTTTGCTTAAGCACAACCTGTTTAAGAAGAGGTTATCTCCTTGTTTTCATACAACGGGCACCTTGCAGCACTCAGGTTGTGTTTAAATCTGTGAAAATCTTCATTATCAGTCTTGCAGTAGTTCAGTACAACTACCAGAACACTGGAAACAGAGCAGAGGTTTGTTTTATCTTGAAGATGTAGCAATAGAAGAAGAGAAAATAAAACAAGGTTGTGTTTTTCAGGTATTGTTTAGTTAATATTAACTAATATACATAGACACTAGTAGAAACAAAACAAAACCAGAACCATTAATAAAGGAGATTCCTTTTTTTTAAAGATAATTAAATATTTACAATTGCCTCCCACAAAATTTGAATAATCTGAGAATGGTCTTGAAGTAGACTTTAAAAAATAAAACAGGAAATACAACTCCCCTAAAACAATTACAGTGTACTGGCTCAGACATTTGTTATCTATGGGATTAGATAACAACAAAAATATTAATCCAATCCAGATACAGGGTCACCTTGTACCACAGACAATATTTTTATTCCTCAAGGAAATGTTCTTGCAATATTCTGTGCATTCCTGGGTACTGCAGTACCTATATCTCTGCAGGGACAGCTATGCAGTCAATAGCAACACAAGCTTTATGAAGGCTGGAGCAATACATTAACACTATTAGAGGAGGGATGCTTTTCATACAGTAGGACTAATTGAACATAATCGTGTGAAAACTGAAATCTGCTTACAAATATGTGAAGGGGGAAAATATCTGTGTGAATGATAGAAAAAGATTGGAAGAAAGGGAAAATTACTCGAGCATAACAGGCACATAAGCAAAATGGTAGAAACAAATCTGGGAACATGGAAGATTGTCCCCAACAGGATTTTTTCATGGTAAATAGGCTAAGTAACTAATTTTTCATGCTCTTTTTCTCCATAACTTTCCTGCAGATAATAAGAATATGTAGTCTGAAACGTTGTTTAGTAAAACTACATAAGGAGCTACTATAAAACAAAACAACTGCTAACTTTTAAATTTTTCACCACAAAAATATTACAGGAAAATATGGGTTGGTGGGAAGCAAGTAAGATTTCAAATAGCTGTAGCTGCAGGAAAACAGTTCCAAAGTAACCTGGATTTTGATTAGTAAATTATTGCAAAGATATTTACTTCGTACTTGAAGGGAAAAAAAAAAAAAGACAGGCAGGAAAGTTTTATTTCCAAGTACCTCAAATATTTACCAGTTCCTGCAGCTTGTATAGTTTTCTGAAACAATATGGTTTACCTATGGTGATTTTTTTTTTATATGTTATTATTTCAGATGTAGCATTCATATGTCTCAGATGATGCTACAGGTGGGGGAAAAAAGCCCTGAGTACAGACACAATATCTAATGAAATTAACTATCAGTCAATCCACTTTTGTTACCTGACTTCCATCTGTGCTATCTATTCTGGGTTTGGTTTTTGCTTTTTTTAAACCTGTGCAGACAGAGGGCAAGATAATCAGTATTTCACAAAGAAACTCTATGAGCCACTTGGCCAATTAGTACTAGTGGTACAGTGTTAAGATCTAAAGCATAGGCTTTGTCAGATCCCAATACTTACAGAAATACTCATTTCCCAAAGACATTTCCTACAGTGTGTATGGAATGTTGTCTAAGTGTTTTTCATTGTACTTATAGGTTGAACAGTTCTAAGCAAAATAGAAGTGAAGACACCAGCCCTAGCTGGTATTTGGTTTATGAAGACGGTTGCTCTTGTTACCATAGAAGTGTCTGGGACAAGAGGTTTCTCACCAGCAGAAACTTGTATTATCCAGCTGATACTCCATCTAGGTTCTTTAACTTTATATGAAGCTTTGACACATTTCAACGTGGTTGGAATTTGATTCCAAAAGTTACGGGAGTAGTAAGGAATAGTTTGGTAAACAAGCAGTTAAACTAGTATAGAAATTTCCTCTTCAAAACTTTTCTTTCTTAAGCCAAAGTGTTGACAATTAAGTGAAAGTAGAATTGAAGCATCAATCTTTTACCTCTTAGAGGAAAATAGTTATGCCACAGTTCTCATTAGTCACCAGAAAGGATTGGTTTTCTTCTGTTAAAGAAGTATTTTGTCTTTGTTTTATTTCTCCCTTCAAATGCAAGACTTCTTTACATAGTCAGCAGGCAAGCAAACATAGTTCCTTCATAAGGAATTAATGCAGCCACTGAACCAGAATAAACCAAGGAAGAGAGTCAGACCTAAATTATGAACAACACAACAAGATAAAGACTGTAAAATCTCACCTTATGCACAAGTAAAAAGCCACCCTCTGAAAAGTTACGGACAACACATCTCAATGCTTCCATGGAAAGCATAGCTTCCCGAATGTCAAGGAACCACAAAATTCCCCTCACTAGGAGTGTTTATTGAGAAGTACAATTACAGAAACCGAAATCTTGTATTTGCATATGCAAACAGCACAATTATTAGAATAATCATTGCAATTAAAGATATTGTTTTCTGAGTTAATTGCTGTCTTGCTGAAGAATATAAACAGGTGAAACTGAATTGCATTTTCACTTGCTTATAGGATGCCCCATCCAGTGAATCGGATCAGTATTTTGTTTGCAACCAATTGGTGATTTACAATTTTATTGCTTAATCTGCAAAGTTTACCGTGAATTAGAACAATGCCCAATTGTTGATAAAAATCAAGTACATATACCTGACGTGGGAACAGACCATAAAAACTTTAGCTGCAGATAAATATAAAGAGGACACTTTATTGTTACCCTTTTATAACAGGTTAATCAGCAAGTCTCAAGTGTTTTTAACAAATATTTATTTAAATATGAAATCAACTGTATTCCAATGTATATCATCTTATAGAGCAAATGGAAGTAAATTCATTAAAATTATACAGTAAATCTGGAGCTGAACTAGGATTGAAAGTGAAAAAAACCCACCTCTACCTTTATTATTCAGACAGACAAAAGGCAATTCTTTTAGAACAGGATTTATCTCTGGTTATTTCATGCAGGTATGTAGAAAATTCAGCTGTTCAAAAGGTCCCATTGCATTTTTTTTGTTGTTTTTTTACTTCTGTAGCATAGAACTATTACCACAGAAATGCAGATCAGTGGTCTTCCTGGATCTGTAAAAAATAAGTTATTGACATAAGATGTCATGACTAACAATCAAGTTTGTAAAAAGAAATTACAATTTGTTTGATCAGTTCAGATCTGGATCGACTAAATCAGAGTTAATTTTGTTCAAGGTTATTTTTTTATTAAAAACATTACTTTTTGTTTCTAATGGGGAAAAAAAAATCTTAATTTAATAATTATTTGTGTTTGCATGTTTTTTTTATTTTCCCAATCAGTATTTTTCTGTATGCACCAGCAAAACTAAATATATTTTATTCTAATTTCTACTGAAAACACAGTTTTCTCACCAAAGTTTAAAGCCAATTGAATAAGAATTGAGTAATTTTCCTTTTGCAAACACATATTAAATAAAAATGTTTGTGTAATTTATTTTTATAAGGATAGTGAGATCAGGCTGCATTGAAATTCATATTTACTGATGCATTGTACTTGCTTCAAGCCTGTTTGCTGGCACAAAAGTAACTATAAACCTGGTTAAACCGGAAGAGTAGTTTGGATTTATGGCTGCTTTGTGTTAAAAGTGCAAGACAAAGCTAACAAACAGATCAGTGGAAAAAAAAAAAGTCCCAAGTATCAGGAAAGAAATTGTACAATAAATTACAGTTGTCATTCAATTTCCATGCCACAAAACTATCATTATTTTGATATAGACAGGAGGTCAAATTTGTAGGCCAAATTATATTCTGATAAAGGAAAATGCAGCTATATTTACATGTTACACCCAGAAAAATACAACAAAGAGCAGTATTTGAATTTTTATTCTCATTTGTTTTACAGTAAGAGACAAGAAGCCCATTAAAACAACATGTATTTCAAGGAAAGTTTAAGTAATTCATTATTTCTGACAGTTTCTTGCCTCTGGGAGAGAGAAAAGAATTTCATAAGTCTGAGACTTTCTTTGTCCCCATACTATAAAGTTAAACTGGGAGGGAGGGGAAAAAAGCAGAAAAAAAAAAGAAAAAAAGAAAGGGGAAAAAAAGGAAAAAAAAAAAGATAACCAAGAAAAGCTGGGTCAATTTTCTGGGGTTTGGGGTTTTTTTTCATCTGTGTAGGGCTTGAAGTTCCTAAACAAAGTTTCTGGAAGGCTGGGAAAGAAATGAGAATGCTCACAGGAACACACCTACTAATCTGCAGATGCAGGAGAATCTCCTAGTTCCCAGATAACAGGGTAATTGGTTTAAGGAGTCACGTTTTTTTTAGCATATTTAGTTAACACCTTAACAAAGGATTGGCATTCAATAGTTAGGAAAAAAAGGATGATTTTTGAAGATGTCTGCCTATTTATTTTGATTTTCAAATACACCTGCAGTAGGTAAATTTATGTGTGCGTATTCTTGGTAATGCCAGCATATGCAAATGTACTTCCAAAGTCAACATACATTTAGTTTAAGATTAGTTATTGAATGACTAAGTTCCCAGCTTTGATGCAGTTTTATGGGTGAGTCTGTTGCAAAACTCCTACTCTTTGTACCAATGGAAAAACACATGAGTAGAGGACTCCACTGCAGCAGGGCAGATACCTGATGCTTAAAGCTTGGTTGTGAAAACTGTGAGAAGCTGTTGGGTTGTGTGAGCTAGTTCCTGTGGGGTTTTTTTCCCTCTCATTGTGAGATTTAGCACTGAATTTCCCTGGAGATACCTGTAATTGAAACTCTATTGCTGTGGTAAAAGGAAGTCTTGTGCTGTAGCCCCAAAGTGGCAAATGCAAGCTCATTCTGACATGCTTTCAGTAAGTACCCTGCAGTCTGGCTTTAGAGAGACCTTATCTCCTACTCCCCTGGGTTTTTGATTGGACGCAGGCAGAAACTCATAAGTATGAAAGAGGAGGGAGCAAATGACATGTTAGGTGTAGAACAGAGTAGGAAATGAACTGTGATGACAAGAGCCACAGAAGCAAAGTGTTATGACTAATGGGTGGGCAGAGCTATCTTAAAGAATAAAGAACATGTTCTAGGAAGCCAAAGGCATTATGTGTTAGAATGAACAATGGTAGGTGCCAGACACTTAAAAACATCAGTTTCCACAGCCTATAGAAAAAGTACCTTGTGTGCCTGTAAAACATCCAAGCATCATTCACCTGCCCTGAAGGCTCATAAATATGGAGGAGGGAGAGGTTCATCGAGGAGCATTTGAGAGAAAGGTGTTTGGAGTAAGTGCTGGAGTAAGTGCATTACCCTAAGTCATGTCAAAGCTCTCAGACATCCAGAACTAGGCAACGAATTCTGAGTTCTTCAGCAAGAGAAAGTCTCTCTCAAGCAGAAAGTCCCTCTTAGCCAGGGAATTTCCCTGTCCCTCCCAAAGTGTGCAGCCACACTGAAAAAAACCAAAACTTGCCCTGATCTCTCCTTTAAAGGTGCTTATAATCCATCAATAAAACGAATACTCACCACCCTGCTCTGCAAAAGCCAGCTTGCACGATTAAAACACAATAATACATACATACAGCTATTTTGGAAGAGATTACAGGGTCACAAGCTCAGTCCTCAACTAGAAAATACAAGCTGAACAGACCTGACAGCTTCTGCTGCCAAGAGGAGGCAGTGTCCTCCTCCCCACCTCTTCCTCCTCAGCTACTCCAGCTCTCCTGTTCCTTTGACCTTTGTTAGAAAGAGCAGTTAACCTTGGGGAATATTAATCCAGTTAAAAAAAAAAAGAAAGGCAGCTTTTACCACATAGAAAGGCCAACCCTTTAGTGAGCCAGTTAGCAGCCTGAAGGAAGGACAGAAGAATTGGGGTAAAGAGGATGGGAATTTATTGTCCACCGACCAGCTCAGTCCTCTCTAAGGAAAAAAAAAAAGTGTTAACAGGGCTAATCAACAAGCTGTTGATTTATGCCCAGATCTTTAAGATCAGAGTGTCCTTTTCTTAATGGAGTTGTACTGAATCCCCACCAAGGCAGGTCTGGCATTGCCTCACAGTGCACAAAGAAATGTGCACTCTCATAGAGTTTAAAACTTTTCTGGTGGAGGAGCACATCACACCACTCCTCAGAACAATGTGTTACCTGTTACCAAGTCCTTCTGCCCAGTTTTGTTCATAGTACCTAAATGGATGTAATACTCTCAAAGTGGTTACATATAGGCAGCATCCACTTACAGAGGAATCGGCTTATATATTTGCTATCTCCCTTTCTCCTTGTCTGTGCAAGACACTCAGGCAAATCCAAAGTCAGATCCAGGATATACTTAAGCTCAAAATAAATACATTTTTGAAACATAAGTAGTTAGATATCCTAACAACTGAGAGCTTTGTGTTGGAAGAGGAACTAGACATCATTAGTATAGGAGTACATAGCTTCCACATTACTTTCAAAGAAAAAAAAAAAAGTGAATTTCCAAAGTAGAGAAATGTTCAGATTCTCCTGTAAGACCAGAACAGATCTTGATGGACCTCTCTTTGATGATGATGTGGTCATCTTTCCTTGTGGCCATGAGGTCAAGTGACAATTTGCAGGGACATGTCCCACTGTCTTGGTAAGGAAACTTAATATGGAAACCTTATGACTAGATACCTTGCTTCCAACTTACAATATCTCTAAGCTCTGAAGGCCACTGACAGAATTAAAAGGTGAAGACATGTTACAGGAGCACAGAAGGTGACAAAGCAGTGCATTTTGGTTGTAACTTGCAACAACTTTACATTTTACTTCAGGTTAAATTTGAGGTCCAATTCCTGCAACTGGATCTATACTGTAAAAGTAATGAATCTCACAGATTCATTTTGGGAGACTGTGGGAAGAAACAGACCTGCAAAAAGGGTTCACCTGAAAAGCCCAAGCTAAAGTTTAAAGCTTCAGCTGATACTCCTTATGTTTTTGTACTAAAGAGTCTGAAGATACATAGTTATATTTCAATAAACACATAGAGCTGGGAAAATACTAAAGGTATAATCTTGGCTTCTTGGTGCACTTGATGTAATTGCTTGATATCCATTTGAAAATACAAACAAGTCCCAAGCACTTATCATACCAAACTTGTGTACTTTACCTTATCTGTAGTCTCTGTACCGAGATTTTAAGGGTAGCATGCAGCAATATTGTAGCCACTTTCGAGCTGTTTTAAAACCTAAGTGGAATTTCTTCAAACACCTGTATACTTTTTCCAGTTGTACTCTGCGGTTTTGGGATATAAGTGTTTTGTTTTGTTTTTTTTTTTTCCAGTGGACCTCTGCTTTGGCAGAGAAATACCTCACTCATTCGTAGCTCTGCTTAACAGGAAAGTTAGCACAGGTCACTAGAGCGTTTCAGTTTCAAGTAATGTGACAATTAAGATTGCAGTAATTTTTCAGTGTCCCTTTATTAAATGGACCTAAAAGGCAAAACAAAAAGGAAGTAATTTTCACAGTCCAGGCCCTTTATGAGCAATTCTTATCAGCTCCTGACCTGCACTGTTTGGGGAAGCCTTTGGGCTTCTTATTTGCACACAACACCCTGAAACGCAGGCTATTATGCAAGGTCAAGAAAGGCACGGGCCCCCCAGCACAGCACGCCTAGGCTCCGGGAGCAGCAGCAAAGCCTGGGACGGGTCCGTCCGAGGGGTGTCGGCACCTCCGCCCCTGGAGGGGACTGTACACCTGTACTGCGGATGCCCCTGGAGGACTGCGAGACCCCAGTACTCTCTTTCTTTCCTCTGGCCTCTTTGTTTTGCAAACAGGGAGGAAGGGGGCTGAGGGAAAGGGGATCCCGAGTTCGGTTCGGTGCAGTCTGGCTGGAGGCGGCTGCAGTCCCTAGCTGGGCAGGAAGGGTTACCTGTGCTCCCCCGTGGGGGCTGGTGGGCGCCGTCCCGGGGACACACCGGCTGCCTCGGGGCGAGCGAGGCGGGCCGCGGGCAGGGCCCCTCCTCCGCGGCCGCGGCGGCGGGAGGAAGGGGCCGGGCGACGCATCCACCTGGCGGCACCTGCCCCTCTCCCGCTGCTCCCCCCGCCGGCTAACTCCGCCCCGGCCGCAGCGGCTGTTCCCAGCTCGGTGTGCCGCCTTCCCTCCCGTCCCGTCGTCTCTCCGGCGGGGGTAGCCCCAGGTAAGCGCGGCGCTCCCCGCCGCGGCCCCTTCGCCCCGCGCGGGCTATTCTCCGAGGCGAGCGGAGCCACCTCTGGGGCCAGGGGTCGCGCCTGTGGTTTCTGGCTTTTAGTTAAGGAGCTTTGGCTTTGCTTGGGAGGAGTAGTGCGGAGCGACTCCGGGGGCAGCTGAAAACCTCCGTCCCGCGGGCGCCGGGGAGTCGGCGCGGTGCCCGGAGCGGACAGCCCTGGGGGTGCTGCCTTTTCTCTTGAGAGCGAGAAAAGGAGGTGCCGGCTGATAAAATCGAGTGGGGATGTAAGCTCACCTCTCTCAGCCATGTCTCCCTCTGCTTTACCTGGCTCCCCACTTTCCACAACCAGTTTCTCTCCTGGTAGTTGCA
This sequence comes from Colius striatus, assembly GCF_028858725.1. Taxonomy (NCBI): domain Eukaryota; kingdom Metazoa; phylum Chordata; class Aves; order Coliiformes; family Coliidae; genus Colius; species Colius striatus. The sequence continues at coordinate 91,577,496 of NC_084759.1, forward strand.
AGGCGAAAAAGTTGCGCTCCGCGGCGGGGAGATGGGTAAGGCAAGAGGCAAAGCAAGGCAGGAGCTGAAACTAGCTTACAAGGGGGTGAATGGGTGTTGTGAAGTGAATAACGCGATCTGGCGAGGTACAGGAGGAAAGGTGACGCCAACGCTGCCCTACCTCGTTCTTCTCGAGGTGGAGGTTGTCCGTTTCTTGCCGTTGTGATAAAGAGAGACGAGATGGGGTGAGTTTAGGTAGGATTTTCAAGGTCACGGAGTGAGTAGACTCTGGACATGAATAAACTAAACCATCGTCTAGTTCTGGGGCCTCTTCATTGTTTATTAACGTTACTGCAGCTTTGGTTTCTCACAAAAGTGCAGATTTCTGGTTACAGTTGTCACAGCTCGTCAAGTAATTTTGGAAGAATAACTTTTAATAAGTGCCTTTCCACAGGAGCCATATCATTGGAACTTTTGTGCCAAAGCTTTGAATGCTGAAACCAACCCCCCCCGCTCTGTGCCTCCCCTCAGGTGGCTTTACTGATGATTAAATCTTACCTGGCTTTCAAATTTGACCTCGCGTTTCTGAGTGGGTGTTGGTGGATTTAAGGGACCATTCTCACGTTTGTCTGAAGTATCCGTATTTGCCCCGAGTAAAGTGACACTAATGCTTTCAGTGCTTTAGAGCCAAAGGAAGCAGCTTCACACCTGAAGGATAATTTACATCCACTAAGGTAGTATTAGGCAGGGAAAGAGATGGAGATTATGTGTGGCGAGTCAGCGAAACTCGGAAATTATAGCAGGTGTATGGGTAGGCAGTTACCTTCCTACAATGTAAACGTAAAGTTGAAAGACAGGTGGACTAAGATAAAATTTATGACAAAGTAGGATTTAAAATGGCTTGCTTCCTTTTGTTTTAGAATTGTTAAAAATTATACTGATACATAGGAAAATCAGCCTAGAGTAAATCTGTCATGGCAGTGTAGCCTGAATATGGAAAGAAGTTGAAACTATGTTCCTGGATGTTGACGGAAAAACAAAGCAAAACAGTCTTCCAGGACGTTGGTCAAAATATTTCTCTCAGGAATTGACACTCCTGAAGATACGGACTTGTCCTCTTGTGTTAGTCAAAGGTCAATCCACACTGAGTAGTTTCAGTACTGCGATGGTAACTCACCTGTGTCCATACTTCTGCATACTTCTCCCATGTCTTTAAAGCTTGGATTCCTAAACCTGTTGCTGGCAATAGGAGCCTGCCCGTGGAGTGAATTCAGACCTCCTGCCAGCAGGCTTACTTTTCTATTTGCCCTAGACCCCTTGGAAGTGGTTTACAGTTCCTTAGGATCTGTAGTTCACAGGTTGAAAGCAGCTGACGTGGACAAATATCTAAGTAAGCCTGATATGTTAAACATTGCTAGTTTTTGTTTTTCTGTGGGGTGAGTACCTACTGGTACCATATTCATGCAGTATTTATTTGCAACTTGGATATGAAAAACAAGTGTTCTTGAGAGCTTTTTTTTCTCTTGCCTAAGTCTTTCAGTGCCATGGAGAGAGGTTTGAATTTTACTACTAGAAATTGAGGTTATTTGCTTCTGCCATGAAAGGAGAAAAGCAGAGGCAGAACCAGAGATGTAGTATAGGGGAAGAAAACATCCAAAGGCCAGGCTGGCTGTTGCTGCAATAATGTGATGCAGCAACAATGTGTTTTGTGTGCATGAGGTGGGGAGTGCTGTAAGCAATGGCTGTCTCTGCAGTTGTTACCTGCCCAATTGGTCTGTCTCCTACTATGCCAGCAAATCTGGTTCTTCTGGGCTCTTGGACCTTTCTATTTCAGAAATGGGGTTTTTTTTGAGGGTTGCAGCTTCTGGCACTCATCATCCATTCAGCAAAGCAGTAGCTTTTCAGCCTTCTTTCCTACTCCTCTGTCCAACCAAAGACATGTGATGTACATGTGACGGGCTGAGTTTCACGGTAATTTGTCTTCAGAGAAAGACAAATGGATGATTACTTGTAATATGAATACATAATTGCATAACTGTTTAAAATGAGACTGCTGCGCTCAGAGCTTTTTAATGCCTTTTTTTTTGCATGTGAAATTTATATTAATTTTTGTTTTGCTGGCCTTGGGAATACTGTTGTGGATTTTATTTGAGCTACTAGGTAGTGCTTATCAAGAGGCACTGATTTTGACTTTTGTTGATAAGTAGTTCTACAGTTTAATGGTATTTCAGGAACTAATCTAGACTAGGTTCAAAGCTGTTTCTTAAGAGATCTAAGAATGCCAAGGCTCTATGTCAACTTTTCATATAAATGTTTGCATAGTCTCATATAGTTCTCTGCAATGTTACTGCATAGATACACTGACTAGTGCTTACCCCTATAAAGAAGGTTAGCCTAAAGGCCAAGACACCAGGAGAACATGATTTTGATGACTTTGAGACATTCAGTTGCTTATTGATTTGTCTTTGAACTCTACCAGAGGATAATTTTTACCCTGTGGAGTAAATTACATTGACCTTTTTAATCATCACAATAAAAATATTCAGTGCTACTTCCTGAAGAAGTTTCAAGGACATTTTGTTAATGGAGTGAGATGAAAATTCTTATTTAGTTTCTTTCTTTTTTCATACATAATTGGATTTTTTTTTTTAACCTTCTATATGTAATTTGCAAGTCGTGGTAATTTTTAATGCTCCTTGTTAAACAGGAATCTTGGCCACGTTTCATTTCTCTTGTGCAGATAGCAGAAGCAAGAATCACACAGCCTGTGTAAAGATCATGTAAATGAATTTAGAATCACCTCTTTGCTTGTTTTCTCTCTCTCTTTTTTTTCTTCCTTATTGCCTCTTCCCGCTTTGCTCCCCACCCCTTACATCCTGGTTACATAGTGTTTAAGGTTGTGCTACCGAAACTTCTAAGGTGGTCATAAAACAATTGGGAATAAAAAAAATATGAAACCATAATTCCTTTCTAACGTCATCAACAAAGATAATAATTTCTTGGCTTACCCCTTTCTTTAAGGTTGAGCTTTGCACTGAATTTACTCCTTTGCTGCCTTAATGAGTTTTGCTGATTTGTTCATTCATTTTCCCGTGCTGTATTTGTTTACCTGAATAAAGGGAACTGCTATTTTTTTTGATGTAACACGGTGTTTGTTAGTGTTCATACAGAGTGTTTGGATGCTTTTATGCTTCCTCCTTTTAGCAGCTGGACTTGACTTCATACATTTGTCTTTTTACTCTTCTGTCCTCTCCCTTCTTCCTTGTTTGCATGCAGTTGCTTTTACATAGGTCTAACCATGAAGTTTCAGTTTTTCTGTTGTTTTTTCCATAGAGCTTAGCAAACAGCTCATGGTGTTTCTATTTCAAAGAATAGGACAAAATATTTACTGAAGTAATATATAAATGCAGGAAGTATACTGTGGCCAATATAACTGACTTCATTGGCCAAGTCCAATTCATGGTGTTCTATTAGGATATCTGAAGGTAATTATTCTACTCTATTGACTTAGGTGTCCAGGCTTGTAGACAATATTTATTGATCTCTGTATAAAAGCTTGTGAAAATGAATATAGCTAGTGGTACTCGTGAAAGTCTCCGCTTCCAGAGCATGGTACTCAATTAACAGTTACGACATGTTGGGTACTAAGGAAGTACCACTATTATATCTCTCATAGAAAACTAGAGTAGAAGCGAGCAAAAGACCCCACAGAATCATGGTTAAATATTTAGGGTTTCTTTGCATTTTGTTTTTTCTATTGTCTTTTGGAGGTGTTGACTCCTGACTAGTGAAGGACACTCAGTACAAAGGAGTGATGATCTGATGCTGCTGTAAGCAGGCAAATGGGGTGGCTTACCTTTGTCCAGCAGTTGTGAGGTGAGAGGCTTAGGGGGATCATAGAATCATAGAATGATTGGGGTTAGAAGGGATCTCTAGAGACCATCCAGAGGTCTGCTGGATGCTAAAGCAGGGGCGTCATGCAGGAGTGTGTCCAGAAGGGCTTTGAAAACCTCCAGAGAAGGAGACTCCACTCCCTGGGCAGCCTGTGCCAGGGCTCCCTTACTCTCACAGGAAAGAAGCTTTTCCTTGTGTTTAAGTGGAACTTTTTTGTATTCAAGCTTATGGCCATTACCCTTTATCCTGTCACTGGACACTACAGAAAAAAGAATCTTCTCATCCTCCTGACACCTACCCTTTAGGTACTTATAAGTGTTGATGAAGCCTGCCCTGAATCTTCTCAGGATGTGGCAGTGAGGAGCACTTACAGCTGAGCAGCACCACTCTGTGCATGGTGCCTTTCTGGATCAGAGAACAGAGTGACTGTCACCATGGTAGGGAAGAGGAGCAGCCTTTGGAAAATCAATAGTCTAGGAAGCCTATATTCAATTAAGGAGTAGTTTATCAAATACAGACCAACTGTACTGCAACTTTTGCTTAAATATGAAGAACTGATTTGCAGAAATTGATTCAATTTGTTGTTAATCTAATATTTCAGTTTTTTAATTGTTGTTTGGGTGTTCTTTTTCATTCTGACAACTTTTGTTGGAAAAAATGATGTATTTTTTCAGTCTTTTTTTCAAAACATTAGTTCTAACATTCCTTTCCATGCAAGACGAATGTATTTCAAATAATACCTGCAAATAATGAGGCAGTACATTTCATTGCATTCATCAGTATACCATGTCAGTGATGACTATGTGTTTTATACTCTTATTATCACTTAGAAGCAGTACCCTTATTTCTTTATGTGAAAAGTTATGAAATATAAGCACACTCAATTTTGGAACTTCTGTGTTGCTGGAGGTCTGAATGCTGTCTCTGCTCCATCCATACTGGAGTAAACTGGAGTTTTTAAAATTTAAAGGCTTAACTGCAAATGAGTGGCAGATCTCTCTCATTCTTTGGGTATAATTTTTCCAAAGCCAGAAAGTGTTAGCAAGCTAACCTACAAGGCTCTGGCTCCCTGGACCCTGTCTCTTGCACACTCAATCCTGCTGCAGGGGTGAGCTCCAGCGCTGTTTCCTTTCCCCAGGACCTCTGTACACTTTAACTCCACCAGCTCAGTTTAAAGAACTCTTAAGGTGTGTTTCTTCAGGTGTAGTGTTTCCCAGTAAAGTCCTGTTATAGGTGGACAGCCGTCAGGAGGAGTGACTGGCAGTGGGAGGGAAGGATAGGTGTACGTTCTCCCTGAGCTCTTTTGTGCCAGAGTGGGTTTATCATACTTTTGTATGGGATCTATTTAAATGTCTGATGAGTGAGGTGAGTTAGAGGCCAAGGTATTTGGTGGAGGCAAAACCGACCAATCTCTTCTAGCTCTGTAGTTGTTGTCATGAGAAGTATTTGACACTCAGTTTGTTTCTTCGTGACCCAGCTTCCTTATCTGTGGAAATTGTTGCCGTTCTCTTGATGCATTTGTAAACATTTTGAGGTGTGGATGTTTAAGAAAACTAAATTATAACATCATTTGTTGCTACACATCGATTTCTGCCTTAAATGTTTGCAAACTGATGGGAGCCCACCGGTTTCAGTTTAGTCTGTTTCTAATGCCCTGGCAAATGTGTGTATGTAATACCACAGAAATCTATATGTATCTATGACTTTCCTGTGTTTTGTGTTGTGATAACGGAAAACTGTTATTAATCAGAAACTGGATGGAAAATAGATTAACAAGAACTGAATTGGGAGTGATGGTTGAAAGATAATTAAGCAATACAGATATATTTTTCCCTCAATTAGTTTTAAAAAAACTCCAAACAACCAATAACCGACTCCCCCCAAAAAAGTGTGGAAAGCTGTCATCTGCCAATTTGCAAACCCTTTTAAATGATAATGTAAAAAATATTTTCATTTTTCTTTGGTCATAGTACCTCAGAATCACTATCTAGTATTCTTCTATCTGCTGTCACTAAACTTCCTTATCTTTTTTTTTTTCCCCTCCTTTACACAGAACAAGGAACAAAAGTATCATCCTAGGGCTTGTTATTTATTCTTTAAGTCTGGGCAGAGCTACACTCCCCGACTCTGCTGTGAAGAGCTGATTAAGAATGGATGCAACATAAAGCAGAAGTCCTGAAGCCTTAGTCACCAATCTGATGGATTTATTGTAAGTAGGAGTAAGACTTGTTTTTCACCTGTCTGCTATGCAAATAAGAGTTCAGCAGTGTGTTATTATTTACTTTTTCTTTGCCAGCTTTAATATGTAAATACCAGAATCAGCCTCCTGAACTGTCACAAAACGTTGGCAGGCTTGGGGTGCCAAGCTGTGGTTGAAACATGCTTCAAAGATACTTGCAGTATGGTTTGGAGTGAGATGACACTTTGGTATAGGTTTTGAAAAATTACTTTATACTTGAGGCTAAATTATGCTGTGTTTTAATGCAACTGTTCTTTATAGTCATGGCTTTCAACAAAGGTCATAACAGTGAGTCTGTGTGCAGAGTACTGCTCTGCAAGCTAGAGGAAGGTATTTCTCAGTGCATTACTTAGGCACTTCATAGGCTTCTCTTCATGTAGAGTAACATTACGAGAGAACTCAACAGGTTAAATGATTTGTTAAAATTATTGTTTATAACTGGCTATTTTAGAACTGTGGCAGCACACATTCAGTTGTTTCTTGTGTCTTTGCTAATCTGTGGTTTTACTTAATGTTAATATTTAACTTCAAAATAAACTGCTATATGCTTGAAACAGTGGATGTAGCTCCTCTCTGTTACTCGATTTGAAAAACTTCCATTTTGGTATTGCATATCATTTCTCTGTTGTGCTTCTTTCCATAATTTTGGTGTGGCAGCTCCAACACACAACAAAGAAAACAACTGTTTGCAATGTGGAAAAGCAAAAAAAGACGTGGCTTGTGGGGCTGTTAGGCATGGCATTGTCAAATGAGTTAGCTGAATTTGTATTTCCCAATGCTTTGTTCGTGTTCTCGTTTCTGTGTCATAAACCTCAGAGTGATACATGAGTAAGTGTTGAGAGAGACAGGAGGACCTGAACTTGGTACTGACACCGTGTGGGTTGTTGCCAGGATATTCTTTAACTCTTGGTCTGTCAGCGAGAGTGAGCACTAACTTAATCTTCTTGGTTTGTGTGGCGCTCGTGTTAATGAATAGTTGCCACTGTATAATGCTCAAGGTTGTATTGAGAGGCTATGGAGATCTGATTTCATGCTGCACCTTAATTTGTACCCTGTCTTCAAATACTTCCGTTTATTTTTCCGCCTCCTGCCAGGCTTGGTGTTTTTCCAAAGGAAAAAAAAAAAGACAAAAAAGGTGGACAAAGGTTCTGGTTATGATGGTTGTTTTTTGTTTTATTTTGTTTTCTTCTTCTTTTTCTAACATAGGTTCACTCTTTACTTCCAAACACTTGAATTGTTTCTGTACTGCTGACAAAGGAAAGATGACCTCTACTGTAGTAAGTAAACAGAATATTAAAAAATATTCCTCAATGGATTTTTTTTTTTATGGGCTTTTATTTCTTCAAAAGTAACAGCCTGTCAAGTGATGTCTTGATTAACAAGTCCTTTAAAATATAGAATATTTCTTGTGTTTTCTCCAAAAGGGGAAAGATATACTGAGAGGCAGATGTAAGAGGCTTGAATTAACAAGCATTTCAAGTGCTCAGATAGTCCTGGGAGAGATTTATGCTTTTAAAGCTTTTTTGGAGTGATAGACTGGAATGGCTTTTAATTAGTGCTTAAAGCTCTTCCAGGATAAAAGTTCCAGAAACTGTTAAAGGCCTGTGCATTTGAAGTAGCAGCTTAGGTATACCTGATGTTGTCACAGGACAAAATTGGGCAGTGAGTGTTTATCCTAGACCGAGACAACTGTACACACAAAGGCTGTTACTTGCCAGAGTTTCTTTCAATGATGATACTTCCTAAAACTATCCTTACTGCTTATTTCTACCCTGTCAGATGTTTGAGTGCAATGGCTTGTGTGGCCAGCTGGAGGGCTAGGTTCAAGAATCCTTCTTGGGTTTAGTTGCTTTGGATCAGGAAACTGACCTCTTCATATGCTTTCTAGCCTACCTCTCATGTTTATTATTCAAGGTGCAAAGTGTCAGACATGTATAATAATACATGAAAAATAAATGATATTCATAATTTATATAACTGGATATAATAATTGAAAACCAAATCAGAGTCACTAGTCTGTGTGTGCATGCAGGGTGTATTTCTGTGTGAGCAGAATTGCTTGTTAGGGTTCTGAATGTAAACATCACCTGAAACTTATTTTGTCCTAATTGCAGTCTTGTCTCTTGTTGTCCATCTTTTCCTGTTTCCTTCACCTCAACTTTATCATTTAGGGTCCACCGCCATACTATGAAAATTCTGGCTTTCAGCCAGAAAATGTCTATTCTGCCAGGCAGCCTGTAGGTGCTAACCCATACGCACAGTACTACTCAACAAGTGCTCCCTCAGTGCCAAGCTATGTCCCAAGGGTGGATACCCGTCAGTCCACTAGGCCAGTAGCACCTTCACCCGTGAGAACACGTGCATCAAGTAAGTTTTGTTGGGATTTCTTCCAGTTTTAGACCTAAGGTCTTCCAAATTAAGAGAAATAAAAGGGATGTTCCCTTCCAACTTCTCTATTGAAGGAGCCACCTCCACACAGACAAAGAAGGAATAGCTACCTGGGATGCTAGTGTAATGGAACAGGAACCTGGACATTTTGGAGGAAGGGTGGTAGAGAGGAGAAGAATCTGTCTGGCAAAAAATGTCTGGTTTTATTTCCCAGGGAAATAGGTAGTGCTGGTGGGTGGAAATTATGTTATTTGTGAACCTAATTTATCTTTTTCTACCTTATTTTCAGATGTAAAGAAAATCTTAATCATTATAATATCCATTTTAATAGTAATTTGTTGTGCAATTGCTGCTTTCTTCATCTGGTATTTTGGTAAGAAATTTTTTTTGGTTCTGAAAGAAAAGATATATTAAACTTTTAAGATTAGAAATATACATTCTTACTTCCGTTTTATGCTGAATTAAGGACAGGAAGTTCTTTGCTACCTGTCCCCTGAGAGATGAACTAATGTTGCTTCTAAATGGCTCCATTTTGTTTGTGTGAGGTTTTTGTATTTATTTATTTTTCCTCTCTTTTTAATGGACAATGCTGCAGTCACTTTCCTTTCCCTTCATGAAGGAAATACAATTTTGATGTTAAGTCATGTCATTAGCTTTGTGACTCTTCTGGAGGAGCTTATTCATGTGACTTCTCTGGAAAGCTTTCAGCTATCTAGCAAAAGGTGTTGCTGTAGAGCTGTACTGCACTGTAGCTGTTAGTAAAGAGTAGTTTGACTTCTTGCAAGGGTTTTTGCACTGGTGGAATAGCTGGAGCATGACTATGCACAGCCAACACATTATGAGGTGCATTTCATCAAAGAAGTCACTGATGTATATCCTTTCTGAAATGGAACTTTCTTCCAAATTGGAACTTCACTTAATTTCAGCTGAAGGAAGGCAACTGAAGTAAATTTTTACAACTTACCTGCAAGAGTGTAAATGTTCAAGGTATGTTTTTTTTTGGTGAAATGACATCTCCCTTGGAGCAGAAGTAATTCACATCTGTATATTTGTTTCTGTGAGGCTTTTGCTTTCAAACTGTGTTAACTTTGTGTGAGCCCAGCCTGTCTTGCCACTGTAAGCCATACCACAGATGATACGTTTGCCTTGGAAGTCATCCCCAAGCAGGATGACAGAGCTTTGAAGCTGAACTAGAGCAATTCTGTTCAGATTAGGTGAAGTTTGTGATGTGCTGTCTTAATTTTGTTTTCAATGAAGGCCAGTTTTCAAAGGAAACTAGAAAACAGTTTTCTGTGGTTTTAGGAGCCTCTCTGTTCTATGCAGTAAAAGAAAGGAAAAGAGAAGGGACCTAATTTGAAACTTTTATAATGACACATTGTGTTCTTATTGTGTGGGTGTTTTTTTTAATCTCACTTCAGTTTATACAGACTGAATGTAATCTTGTTTTAAGTGGCAGCAAAACCAAAAGTGTTGTGCTTTGTCAGTGTAAGGCTGTTTCCTTTTAGACAACTTAATGGTGCTTGCTTATTCAGGGGAGGTGGTGGACAAAATCCAATCAGCTGCATCAGTGATTTAATCTGACCTGTGACGTGAAGGACACAGCAATACATTTTCTGTTGTGTCAGGCTGGGTCTCTTCCCATCTCTGGCTTTAAGAGCTCATTGTTATGTTTTGATCCATCAAAGTGAAGTTCTCCTTAAGATGAGAGTTCACAGTAGTCTCCTGAAGAAAAGCTGATGTTTGTCCATGTTTCTCTCTTCCTGAAGTACAGAGTGGTTGTCTCAACTCCTTAATAGAGTGTGGATCTTCAGGAGTATGTGTGACAGCCTCGCAGTGGTGTGATGGAGTGAATGACTGCCCCAATGGGGAAGATGAAACCCGGTGTGGTGAGTACCAAAAACCATTTTAGCTTAAGTTATACCTCTAAAATGTTTTAGGATGTTTGAGCACTTTGAAGCATATAACCTAGAGATTCAATTTGTTTCCAGTCCAATTAAAAATCAGTTTTTAAAATATTACTTTTTAATTCGAATAAGGTTAGTGCAAAACTGAATGTAATATTGTTTCTGAAAAGAACAATCATCATTGGTTTCTTAGTAGAACCTGAAGTGATAACTTAAATGTAGTGAGGTTCAGTCAAGCTTGTCTCTTTCCACATATTTCACATTCCTCATTCTCCCAATAATGCTTCAAATACTTCATAACTCCTTTGTGTAACAAAACCTGATTTGATCAGTGTTTTCAACTGAAAAGAGGCCAAGGGAAGCTTTAGTGCAGAGCTGGAAGTAAAAGGCAGAAACATCAACAATTTGTCAGTTCCAAAGGTGTGGCATCTTGTTTCTAACATCTGTGTTGTGCTGGTGCCACTCTTGAAAGCTCTTGTTTGTGCTCTTTGGGAATCTTTATTCCGCACATGCCTCATGCAGGATTAGTATTTACTGGCATATGCTCAAAAGCTGTTCCTCTCCATTTGGTTGAATAATGGGTGTTTGGAGAAGCTTGTTCAATCTGTTGTTTTGCTTGAACTATTTTTAATATTAAATTCTTGTGCAAATAAGTAGCATAATGTGGTATGGAATGTCAGACCTAATTGCTTTTTGTTACATTCTTGCTCTACAAGTGCTTCTCTGAAGAAATTTGATATATTAAGGTATAAAATGTATTACAATAGGTTCCGTTTTATTTATACATGATATATGATATACTGAGAAACATATGATTGCGTAGATAAAATATAAGAAAAGTTTGGATGTTGCAGTCTTTTGTTAGTGGCAGAATTTGAACAAGAATTTTGGGCATTAAAGCTGAAATAAAAAGATGAACGCTATCTTTATACACTCACATTTTTAAACCGGTAATTGTTTTGAGTTGCCTTACATAGAAATATTACAATGACTTATTTCTTCTGTGTACTTGATGTTTACTAATAATTTGAGTAGAAGTCAGCATTAAACTAACACCAGTTTATACATACAAGCAAATATTATGGGTAACAATACTTTTCAGTACAGCAAGAGCAGTAACATAGCATGTGGTGTTCTTGTTTTCTCTCTTTTTTTTTTCTTCCCTTCTTCCTTTTCTGGCAGTTAGACTTTTTGGACCAAACTTTACCCTGGAAGTTTATTCACCTGTCAGTAAATCCTGGTATCCTGTTTGTCAAGATGACTGGAATGATGATTATGGGAAGATTGCCTGTAAAGACATGGGCTACAGTGTGTAAGTCTAACCTTTGTCAACCTTTGCACATACCTAGAAAGGTTAAAGTTTCCCTCTTGCTATTTTTAACCGTATATATCTGAAACAGAGAGCAGTGGCAACCTAGTTCTCATGAACCCAGGTGGGTCTGATTTTTAACAATAGTAGTTGTTATAGAATCAAAATTAAATGTTACTCCAACAAGTAGCTGGATCTGGCATGCACACAGTACTTAGTGGGGTCACTTGTATCCAATACATTCACTTACAACCATCTTCCAGAGCTTTCTTCATGTCTTTGTAGTTGCTCAATAACATTCAGTCTTAACCTGTCATCACCAGTATTATACCGAAAGCCTTGATGTTCTGAGCACACTAGTAACCCTAGCTCATGTGGAACATTGCCGTAAACATTCATGGCCCTGAGTGTTGCCTGTGTTCTCCCCATATAATGCCATAGCCCAAATTCTTCTGCTACTGAAGTACTTGACGTTGCCTCTCTTTGATACAGTTGGCAAATACTGTCTTCTTTTACACGTGGAGGAATGGAGTAAATTTATTGTCCAGGCAGGCAGAACTTGTGTATGCCCATGCTGGGTCATGGCACTCTGACTTCAGATCTCTGGACCAGCAATGATTCTAGCAGCTCCAACTCCAGTAGTTCCGACTTCTGTGAGTCAATGTGGCAGCAACTACGTAGAGCTGGTCCTCAGCTAGAAAGCCTGGTGGAGCAGCAGCACTTGCTACCCTTTTCGTTGTCCCACAGAAATGTGGCTGGCAGGATTTACTGAACCTGAACTTTACTATGCTGTGCACTGGCAGAGGCATCTCTTCATCTTGCCTTGTTTCAGGGGTCTGAAGATTCTTACTGTGCATGAATATTAGATAAAAATATTGTTTTAATCTATCTGTTTGATGTGAAACAGAACTTGACAAAGAATGTTGTTTAAAGAATCTGTCACTGTTCTACATCAACATGGTTCTATGTTTAATCAAAAAAAACCCACAACAAAATGTATTTTTAGTGTTATTCATATCAGAAGCTGTAGCTTGGCGCAGCTTATTGTCACTTGTTTGAAAACTGAAACTATTGGGTTTCCTAATGGACTTTTTGTTTTGCAGAGATACGTATTATTATAGTCGAGGAATAGTAACTGAAGTCAGCTCTAAAATCTACATGAAGATAAACACAAGTGCTGGGAATGCAGACTTGTACAAAAAGCTATATGCCAGGTATCTTGGTTTAATACAAACTTCGTTCCTTTTATCAGGGGTCTTTTTAGCTGTTGTAACAGGTGTGGCTTCTGCCCATAGCATAATGCAAGCACATCTTGTATGAGTGGGGATCATTAAAGGGAAAGAGACTTGTTCTTAATCAGATTGCAGCAATTGCTCTCCCTTCTATCTGAAAACACAGCTGTCACTTTTACATCTTTCCTCTCCTAAAAAAGATGTCCTATCCTCTTCCTTCTATGCTGTCTAGAAGGTGGCCACATCAAAGATAGTTTTCTAGGGCTCTTTGGCCATCTACAGAAGTTTCTGTACAGTGGCAATAGCTGCCAGCTGTAACACATTCACAGCAGCTCGTACAACTTATTTTTTCAGTCACATGAACACATAGCATGCAAAATGGATCTTTTGCTGAGAAAGCATCACTTTTATTCTCATCAACCAATTCTGAAGTGTCTGGTTTCTAAACATGAAGACTACTGTGCCTGCAAAGTTCCTGTGTCTCCTGTGTTAGGTTCTACTTCATAAATCAGCTCAGCTTTTTCTTATGCTGTTCTTCTTACTCCTCTATAGTCTTACAAACCTTTTGTACTGGTGACTGCAGTCTTCCACATGACAGTTTTACTGAATGCAAGAAATGGTAGAGGCCACATGGTTGCTGGTAGGGTAGCTGGAGAGAGTGAAAAAAGGAGGATGATGAAGGTGAAAGGCAGGGCACATAGCTGGAAAGGATAGAAAGAAGATACATGGTAACCTTTGTGCCCACCACTTGCTTCAATGTGTGCCTAAAATTCTGTTGGATGTTTTATTTCTGTTGCAGTGATTCCTGTACATCAGGAAATGTGGTTTCTCTGCGCTGCATAGGTAAGTGATTGTGTTTCTCAGACTTCTGCTTGTTCATGCTTTGAAATGGTCTGACTGGGAGCTCCTTTTGAATTTGCATAAATAATTGCTGTCTTTTGATGGGCAGATGATTTAACTCTGGTTCCCAAGTTTCAAACAGAGCAGTTTAAGGAACAAGGTGAGATTGGAGACAAGGAGGATATTGGATCCCCAGTTGCATTTGTCTTTACTGCCACCAGTTCCTTTAAATGACTTGTCTGTGGTAAAGCTCTGTAGCCCTTCCCAGTAGTCCATGGTGGGGGGCTGTGGTGCATCTGCTCCTCCAGTATGTGGACATTGGGTGAGCAGTGCATGCCAGGCTAAACAGGCCCAGGTCCCATAGCCTTTCCTCATAAGAGAGGTGCTTCAACCCCCTGATCATCTTGGTAGCCCTCTGCCACACTTTCTTCAGAAGTTCCCCGTCTGTCTTAAGCTGGGAAGCCCAGAACTGGACACAATACTCCAGATGTAGCCTCACCAGGGCAGAGTGGAGGGGGAAGATTGAGAATTGGGTAGAGAGGAACCTCATGTGGTTCAACAAGAGCAAGTGCAGAGTCCTGCACCTGGAGAGGAACAACCCCATGCACCAGTACAGGCTGGGGATTGACCTGCTGGAGTGCAGCTCTGCAGAGAGAGACCTGGGAGTTCTGGTTGATAATAAACTAAACATGAGTCAGCAACGTACCTCTATGACCAAGAAGGCCAATGGCATCCTGGGATGCATCAGGAAGAGTGTGGCCAGCAGGTTGAGGGAGGTTCCACCAACAGTGTAGAAGTGAGACATGGTCCACGTTCCCCCTCCACTATTGAAGCCTGAGCTGCAGAAGCCATCTTCAAGCCCAGCTGGCCCTTTAACCTAATGCCTGTGTGTGTGTGTAATTAACTCCTTAGAGTGTGGCTTGTCCACAAAGAGCGTGAGCGCGATGAACAGGATTGTGGGGGGCAGCGTGGCAACACTGGGGCAGTGGCCATGGCAGGTCAGCCTCCACGTGCAGGGCACCCACGTTTGCGGGGGCTCCATCATCACCCCGCAGTGGATCGTCACAGCCGCGCACTGTGTGGAAGGGTGAGTCTCTCCCAGCTTCCCACCTTTAAATGGAATTAAATACCCTTCCTACTCCTCTGCCTTGAATGCAGGTGGTAGGCACAGTATTTTATCTGCATAGCAGTATGGTTTTCAAGTATTATGGGATGTTTTATCCTGGAGGAGACTGGCTGTAAATCACCTGTCTGCTTTCTATAGGCAAGAAATTCTTATTTTACTTCTTAAAGGTGGAAACTAAATTGAGTGGCGGTGTTAGATATAGATATGCACCCAATCAAGGCACCAAACTTAACACCAGACAAAGTTTTAATGAAGATATTGAATTACACAGTGAGGGGGGGAAAAAAATCCTTACCCTTCAAGTATCACACAATTGTAGATACAGTCTCTTTAAAGATGCCCATATTATTTATTTCCTTGTGTCTTCATGCCACAGTGTAGTAAAGCCCAAGTCAGTATTAAACGCCAATGTATATCTGCTTTACGTAGATATTTACAAGTATCTAAATGGCTGATGTCAGGAGGTCGAGACATCACTTTTTTTCTGTCATATCCAGTGACAGGACAAGGGGTAATGGGATGAAGCTGGAACACAAAAAGTTCCATTTAAAAATAAGGAAAAACTATTTCACTGTGAGGGTGAAGGAGCCCTGGCCAAGGCTGCCCAGGGAGAGTGTGGAGTCTCCTTCTCTAGAGGCTTTCAAGAACCACCTAGACACATTCCTGTGTGACCAGATCTAGGTGAACCTGCTTTAGGAGGGGGTTGGACTAGATATCTAAAGGTCTCTTCCAATCCCTACCATTCTGTGATTCTGTATCAACAAGAAAAATAGTTGGTGCTTTGTACATTTTTAAATAATACAGGAGAATTGAAGAGGTTGTCATACCTTGTGTACAGTAGCAGAATATGTTTAAAACATGGCTGCTTCTGTGGGAGGGAAAACATACTAAGCAAAACCTTTGTAACGGTTGGTTGACTGGATCACAGTTTTGAGGCTAAGCCAAGGAAAAATAACTTTGTCCTTAACCTTGAAGAAAGAATGCAAGCGTTTATTTTTATGTGATGATCTTATCCCTCTTTTATTTTCTGATTTGAGCTCTGTAGTATGCAAAACCTTTAGGAATGGCAACCAAGCTGTAGCTTGAAAACTGGTTTTTCAATCATGATTTTTTTTTTTGAGGGAGGATGGCTTACAGGCACTACTGCCTTGGCAGCTCTCATGGAGGGAGGTTTAATACTTGTGGGAAGCTCTCTATTGAGCATTTGTAAACCTCCAAAAATCAAAACCAAATTAGCTTGCCCTGGCATTTTCAAGACATGAACATTTCTTTGCTAGATCGTGTGTTTGTTTTTTACAAATTCTGGCTTCTGCTGCCCTTACATGCTTTGAATTATACACACAAGTCACACCACTAACATGAGACATCTCAGAAATAACCACTTGATCCCTTAGCCATGGAGATCAATAGACTTGAGTGTTGCAGTTCACGCTATCATTTGCCTTGCTGAGTGACTAAGGGAATGGACAGGGATAGATCACCCATTTCAAAGACTTTTTGGAATTATTTATGAAATTTAGAGTCAAGCTTTCCCGAAATTGGTTATCTCGGAATTTGTTTACCTTGTTCTTCAGAAATGGCAGTCAAATACATGTGTGTTCTTGGTCGAGTGTGCATTTGACTGCCATTACTGAAGATAATTTTTTGCAGGTCATAATCTGTAACTTGTTGCCAGAGAAGCAACCTTTCTAACCATTCTGTTTTTCTTCTGTAGACAACTTTCTGAGGCATACAGATGGAGTGTTTATGCTGGGATTCTGAATCAAAATAAGATGGTCCTAGGAAAAGGATACCAAGTGCAACTGGTGATTTCCCATCCAGATTATGATACAGATTCTAAAGACAATGATGTTGCCCTTATGAAATTGGAGACACCGCTGAGTTTTAATGGTACGTGTTCTGCTTTTTTAAGGCAAAAATGCAATGACTACGAGCACATCTTTTACAGCTTCTGAAGTTCATTGAGAAATCCTTGTAGATACTCATGGGAAGAACACAAAATGTAAGTAGAGACACCGTAGACGTGGAGACAGGGTAGGGGTAGAGGTAGAGACAGAGGACACACCTTCTGATTTTCTACGTAGGATTTATTTAAATCTAGTACACTGTCAAGGAGTTTAGGCTCATCTCAGTAATGAACTTCTATCCCAGAAGGATGTATGGTACTTAAGTATTGCCAGTCCTATATGTGCAAATTCAGAATTTGGTGGTGGAGCAGCTGACTAAACCCCAAACCAAATTACATCAAATAACAGTTGAGGGGAAAAAAACCCCACCCCAACCTCAAAATCAAACATTACTAGAAGTTCCTTCCTTAAAAGTAAATGTAGGTAGTTTGTAAGGAAGCAGTAAAAAATAAGAGGACAAACTATTGTTTAAACTTGAGGTGCTTTTTATGGACAGTGCATCAGTTTAAAGCTACTAGAAGTAATCTGAAGGGTCTCTTCTGCTAAGAGCACAGAGGTTGTCTGTTTACAAGGTTTTTGTTTCACACCTCCCGTATATGGGCATTGAATCCTGCTTACATTGTGGTTATTTTCAGCAGGGTTTAGCAAAGAGAATGCAGAGGTGGTTGTTAGAAACTTTTCTTCTTTTTTTGTGTTCTGCTGATCAGAATAGCTGGTATTAATTGTTCTAGTTAGCCTGATGAGTTAATGTAGAACCAATAACTGTGCTTGTTCCTCATTTTGAGGTGAAGATTAGGTAGCCATTGGGAAAGGGCAGCTGATAAGCTTTCTGCTGCTGCCTACATTGCACAGTATTGCTAATAGGCAAGGAAGATAAAGTACAGAGAAAATTCATGGTGTGTATGTATTTAAGGGGTGGTCATGCTGAGATATTTCATAGGCATTTTTTTGAATTGTGTATGGACATCTATACTGTGTTTGTTTTGTAGATTCTGTACGACCAGTTTGTCTACCTAATCCAGGAATGATGTTCCAGCCTAATGAAGAGTGTTGGATATCTGGGTGGGGAGCAGAGTACCAAGGAGGTAAAGAGTGGCTCTGGAATATTTTGGTCATCAACATAAGCCAGTCCTCTTTGATCTATGAATAACTGATTAGAATCATGGAATCATAGAATTGTTTCAGCTGGAAGAGACCTTTAACATCAAGTCCAGCCTTTACTCTGGCCCTGTTGAGCAATTTGATCCAGATCTGTTGATTTCACCTGTTTCACAGCCTCTAATATTTACACAGGCATTCTGTGTCAAAGAAAGTTGTGATGTGTTGCATTCAGCAGACTGCAGGGGAGCCTCAAATCAATACCATGGTCCAGAAATATTCTCAAGTCTGTGCTCCTGCTAGCAGGGCCCAGTCTCCTGTAACAAGGATAGCTCTATGCCAAGCAAGTCCTCTGTGGATGTGGGAAAGGGCAAGAGCGTGCCCTTCCCACCACCTCAAGCTAAAATAGCAAGATGCAAGCAAATTTATAAGTGAAAACGAAGGGGAAGAAAGGTTTCTTTCTGTATCAGGGAGCAGTTGTAGAGCTGGACCCTGAATATGGGAATTGTTGGCAGCTTGTTCTGGACTATGAAACTCTGGAGAAGTCCTTTTTGGCTCTTGCAGACTTTGTGTGCTTTTAATAGCCCTGTAGATAACACAGTTGATTTGGGGCTGGAGTAGGCAGGTAGGTGCCATGACCTCTCACTTTACAGTATGCTCACAGCAAAGCAGAATAACTTACTGACCTCTTGGAAGGGAGTTTTAATGTCACAGTTGTCTCTGTATGATGGACCATTGCAGCTTCAATATCCCTCCTGATGTTTCTAGTAAGTTTATTTCATCTTGAACAGTACTACCTGCTGGGATTTGTGATAGCAATGTATGACGATGCTTGTTCTAATTTTCTCTTTGTGTTTTTGTACACGTTTCAATTCCAGGTAAAACATCAAATAACTTGAATTATGCCATGGTGCCCTTAATAGAATATTCAACATGTAATTCTGTCTCTATCTATAATGGCATGGTTTTGCCTACAATGATCTGTGCTGGAAAGTTAGTAGGAGGGGTTGATTCCTGTCAGGTAATTATTCTTAATTAACACCTAACAATGATCTAATTATTTTTATTCATCTATTAGTTACAATCAGATCCTATTAAAAAAAAAAAGCGAGCAACATTTTGGTTGGGCCCTGTAGTTTCTTTTGCGTTGTATCCCTTTTGTTTTTGTTTCATCTTCTGAATGGTTGCTAGTTCCAAGTTCTTGCTAAATATCCAGATAGGGTGAGGTAGTCCTTTCAAGGATGTTTTTGTTATCTAGTGCTTGGAAGTGAACAAGTGCTCCTCATAATCATGATGATATTGTAGCATTGTGCTTATGACCAGGAAAGTCAATAATACCTGTCTTATTTAGTGTTTAGGTCAAACAATTTTCATCCCTATTGCAAGCAGTCATCATTTTATATTGTAATTGCCATCACATTTTGGTTTAGTGACTGCCTTAAAAGGCTAGTTAACTTTTTTGAAATGTAACCTATATTCCTGAAGGTGGAACGGATTGTGTATTTTCTGGTGGCCAAGTCACTAATAATATGCTTGTATTTTGTGCAGGGTGACAGTGGAGGTCCACTAGTAACCAAGAAAAACTCCGTGTGGTGGCTGGTTGGAGATACCAGCTGGGGAACTGGCTGTGCTAGTCCCAATAGACCTGGAGTATATGGTAATATGACTGTGTTTACAGATTGGATTTATAAAAATATGCAGGTAAAATATTTTGGTGTTTTAAGTAATTTTAAATGCTCCCCAAAATGCTCCTGAAACTTGATTTTATTTATAAAAATAAGTAAATGTGACTTGTCTGCTAATGAAGCTATTCTATTGACAAGCACTCAAATAACTAAGGCAGTCTGTCATCAATACTTGAGCCTTTGTTTTTTGTTTTGTTTTTTAAACAGGCAAATAGATGATGACCCTATTTGTGCTTCTTGCTGATCGATGTTTCTGAAAACAAGAAAAGATGAAGCCATGAGTTTCTGGGATATTTATTCACTTTGCAGATGATTTTTTTTTCTCCTCTTTGAATTTTCTTTTTAAAAATAACATGAAGGATTGCACACTCGGTTCTGTGCTGGCTACAGTGACTGATCTTAATCAGTGAAGGATTATCACAATGAGCACCTTTCTTCTTGTTGTGCCTGGCAGAAAGTCATTGTCAACTGCTTGCTGAAATGTCTGCCTTTAGTTGAGTAACTTCCACTTGATAATCAGATATAGGCTTATAATGGCATTTTTAATCATAATTTAATTTAAGGTCTTCTTTGTGGGATGCTGAGTCAGTTGGTTTAGTCGTGTTTTAAATTAAATGTTAAGTGATGTGAATGTTGAATCTCTGAGCTGCTGGTTGGCAATTTAAAAAGAAATTAGTGGTTTTTTTGGTATATATGAAGGGATTTTTTTTCATGCACTATGGTAGAGACACAAACAAAAAATACTGTATATTCAGGTAGTTAAAAATCCTCAGGATCTCAACACAGCAAGTCATCCAAGTCAGATTGTTCCAAGTGACACCGATCTGACTGTCTCAGCAGTGAATTAAAAAGTGCTGTTCTGCCTTAAGCTACTCAGAACCCAAAAAGGGCAAAACCTGCCGTCACTCTTGATGTAGGCAATGGAGAAGGATGCTTTGGAGCTGTAGCAGGAAGTATGGAGACGTCCCTGGCTGCACATACGTCACATTGAGGCTTAAACTCTCTCTGCTGGGAAAGGCAAAGGGCAAAGCTTTTCAGTAAGGCTGTGTTGTGACCGATAGGCCTCATTGCAGACATGCAGATGTACAGAGGCTTGGTGTTTTATACAAAGAAACATAAATCTGCGTTTCCGTGTAACCAGGCGAACTACCTCATTTGTTAAATCTGGCTTTTAATTCCTTAGAACTCTCCTTTATGTATTTGCATATATGTTTTAGAAAAAGTGTAATTAATATCAGAGTACCACCTCAACTAGGATTTTGAAAATAATTTGTAATCATAGTATGGAGGATCAAAAAGCCATACCAAGTCATTGTTGTTGAGAAGGACAAATCTTTTGAATGAAATGACTCTACTGGTCTTGTTTTCTCTTTTGGTACTGAAATGCAATTATCTTGCATGTAAACACTGCACCAAATAAATTTCCTTTTTTTTTTTTTACAAAGAGTTGTCCTTAGTAGTGGTTTATATCTGCTTGCTTGGATTCTTTTGGAAGCAGTTCCTGGATTCAGTGTCTGAAGTGCTTCAAGAATCTAATTAAAAAAACCCAAAAAACAACACACAGAGAAAAATCCAACCATAGTAAAAAGCAAAAGAAAAACAATACGAGGCTAGTCCAAGAGATGATGTTAATTTCAATATTTCAATTCCTTGAGCTGGATATCCAGAAATATTAGATGCCTTTAGTGGCTGGGTCTGATGAAATCACTCTGACTCATGAAATTTAATTAAATGAGGAAGTTTAGCCTAAAGGCAGTGGGTTGCACCCTATTTTGTTAATACATTTCATGCTCCCTGAAGCAATATGTACCTGCCTCTCCTCCAGATATCAGACAGGGTGTTTTCAGTAGCCCATGATCATTCAGTGTGCCTTGCAAGATACCGTGAAGTAGTCAACAAACTTAAAGTACTTGCAAAATAGAAGTTAAATAAATGAAGTTGTTATGGTACCAGGCTTTTTTATGGCTTCTGGCCTGCAGCACTGCAAATCAGTGGCAGCAAAACAGTCTAGTGAAATGTAGAAAACTGCCTGTACTGCTAAACAGGGTTCAGAATCATTGAATGGGTGGGGTTAGAAGAGACTCACCTTCCATCATACCATATTCCTCAAAGCCTCATCTAGCTTGTCCTTGAACACTTCCAGGGATGGGCCATCTACTGCTTCTCTGAGCAACCTGGTGCAGTGCCTTACTACCTTCACAGTGAAGAATTTGTTGTTTACATCTCATCTAAATCTTATCGTTTAGCAATTTAAAGCCATTACCATTTGTTCTATCACTACATACCATTTTAAAAGGTCATTCTCCAGCTTTCTTGTCAGCCACTTTAAGTACTGGAAGGCTACTCTCAGATCTCCCTGGACATTGAGCCATTGACCACTGTTCTTTGAGTGGAACCATTCAGCCAGTTCCTTATCCACCGATTAGTCCATCTGTCAAATCTAGGTCTCCAATTTAGAGACCAGGATGTCACGCAGGACAGTGTCAAATGCTTTGGACGAGTCCAGGTGGGCAATGTCAGCTGTGCTTCCCTTACCCACCAATGCAATAACCCTGTTGTAGAAGGCCACCAAATTTGTCAGGCACAATTTGCCCTTAGTGAAGCCATGTTGGCTGATGCCAATCACTTCCTTATTTCCCTGTGTCTTACCATAGTTCTAAAAGAAACTATGTTCTTGCTCTGTGATCTTGCCAGCCACAGAGGTGAGACTGACTGGCCAGTAGTTCCCTGCGGCTTCCTTTGTTCCCATTTTAAAAACAGAGGTTATATTTCCCCTTTTCCCATGAGTGGGAACGTCACTGGACTGTCGTGACTTCTCAAAATTAATAGATTGTAGCTTAGCCACATCATCCACCAATTCCTTCAGGACCTGCAGATGCATCTCGACAAGTCCCATGGAGTTGTGCACCTTCCTGTTCCTTAGGTGGTCTCAAACCTGATCTCCTACAATGGGCAGTTCATTCTCACAGGCCCTGACTTTGCCTTCTGTGATTTGGGCCATGTGGTGGTGTGATCTTGGAGGAGGTGATCATTGAATATTAAGCAGCTTTCTCGAGGCCCTCTTCCCTCCAGGGCTTTCTCTCACAGCACTGTACCAGGCAGATCCCTAAAGAGGCCAAAGTCTGCTCTCCTGAAGAAGAGAGTAGCAAGCAGTCATGACCTTGCAGTCATCTTTTAGGCAATGGCAGGAAAAGGAGCAAACAGTGAGTCAAAGCCACAAAGGGGAATAGGGATCACTAGAGTTGCACAGTAATCTTAATTTAAGAAAGTTAATGACACTTTTTAAAATTTTTTCCTACAGTTTGAGTTATAGAAGACAAAGCCGTCACACTCATTTAAAAATACCCCACAACACAACGCTGAGAGCTTTAGGTTTTTAATAATTATTTCAAACATTCTACAGAGTTCATAAAGCAAATGTTTAAAGAAATGATAACATTTATTGAATTATAACTCCCCCAACAGAGCACTTTACATAAAGGTAGGTGTTTGCATATAACTGATTATGGAAAAAGATTGCTGAGCTGAACACTAGCAATGGATGTTAAAGGCCTGCGCTGACATTACATTTTTAGGAGATTTTACAAAGTTATTCAGTAATGATAGAAAGCAAGAATAGCAAAATACTTTTGAAAAAAGAAGAAACCTACCAAGTGAATTCTCTCAGGTGCTGGCAGGCTTTGGTGAGTCGAGTAACTCGTTCACTGAGGTATTTCCTTTGTTTAGCAGCTTCACTGTCCTCCTGAAGGAGATGGCTTAACTTGTCTTTCTCTTGCAAAAGATGCAACATTGAGATCTGTAAGTTATCCCCAAAATCATGAAAGGCAGAAGACAGGATGATGAGTGGTATCTGATTGGAGAGGCGTTTACTTGCTCCCTGCAAAAAGGGGAAAAAAAAGGTAGGAGACCTGTTTCCCAAAAAGAACTAAAAATGGAAGGGCCTATAAATAATCTCCTAAGAAGTGACTACATGTTTTTAAAGTGTTATATTGAGTTAATCTTCAAGAAGTGAGTGATTCTAGGAAATAAGAAATGTTTGCCATTAGTCTCCTTTGTGCCTGAAGATCTCAAACTGAAGTGTTATGGGAATCATCTGTTACTTATTCTCTCCAGCAAACTAAAACTGAGGCAGGCTCTCCCCTGCTTATTTCTGCCTGCTATCATTCGTAAGAGTTATATTGAGGACATATCTGACAAACAGTGCTTGTGCAGCCTTTCTGGTGTCAACTCTGAACACTACCAATCCATTATGGTACAGGAAATCAAACAGTGATCTTTCACAGAGGTGTTAAAATTCTGTATTTAGATGGTATTTCTGACATGGCTGTCCTTTTAAATGTAAGACATCTTTGGGGTAAGCTTTAGGCTTAAAGGAAAATGTCTTCAGCAATAGTGAGACTAAACTGTGCCTACATTATGCCTATTGATAGCTCAATGAGATTTTCTTCTGCTTAACCTGACAAACTGCCTCCAACCCTCCTGATACAAGGTGAGCACCTACAGCTGAATGGCTGATAGTGAGACACATGCTATCTTGTTTTCTTTTTGTCACACCTGACTTAAAAATGGGAAGACCAGGTAGAGGCACATGTGATTTATAGGTCCTGTAGATTTTAGGCAGCCCATTCCCAGAAAGTTTAAGGTATTTCTGCCTTTAGATACTTCCAGAGCTCTGCCTGCAAACCTTTCATGTATGAGGATGGGGTTGAGCTCAAGCTGAAAAATACCTAAGAGTAGATTTTTAGTTTTTCTTTTGAGTTTGCAGAAAATCTAGTCAAAAGCAAGCAATTTGGCTGAGTCAGCTAAAGAACTTACTGAGTCTATATATTCTCTAGGCACTACTGACTGTGGCAGTAGCCAGAGTGCTTTAAACATGGGTGTTTTTCTGGAGCCAAGTTCTACCCAGAATCTTGACAATCCTACTATAAGTGATGCAGATCAATGCATGCCATTTTCAAAGGTCATAGATGCTTAAGAGCTTCCATCTCATTCATAGTGTGTTTTGCCTTGTGTAGATCCCATGGAGATACGATGCTCTGGCATTTGTTATTGTTCAAAATGGTGCTTAGGATATTTACAAAAATGTATAACTAGCATGTAAAGCATTTGTGTTATAGAAGAGAACATAGGAAGGAGAGAGGGAAGAGATTCTGCAGTTCTACCTTTGTCTCTTGTTCTCTGAAAGCCTTGAGTTTTCTCCCCATCAGCCTGAACAGCCTGAACATTTAACTCTAGGAATTTGTCAAAACCTTGCTATTGAAATTCTGAGTGTGCTGCTGTCTACCTTACTGTAATATTAATATTGAACTTGTCGCTTTCTGAGGGAGTTTTACAAAACAAAGATCAAAAGCAAATCCCAAAACTGTGTGTTCCCTTTGCTGTCTTTCTTTAACATGATCCTTTGTTAAAACATCAAATTTGTCTTCAGAGACCTAACTTCTGTGGTGCTATACAGCCTACACACTGATCTCCGTAGATGGGCAAATCCATTTTAATGTAAAGTTTTATTATTACTCCTCCTGCTGCATTAGTTTAGGATCTGACTACAAGCCACTGACACCACTTTCTGCTGTCAGCAGGGATATGCAGAGGGGCTTGAGACTGACTTGAGCTCACACACGCTGTGCCAAAAGTGAAAGCGCTGTACATAATGCTGTTAAACTTGTGGAAACTAGTGTTATTTGAAAACCATGAGATGAACTTGCAGCATGGAGAGCAATCCCAAGACTGTTAACTCCTTTGCTGGAGAGAGGGGCTTCCCATCAACTCAATATCAATAACATAAAATTACAGGGCAAAGGGCTCTTCCCCATCCTGTCCTCAACTCCATGCTGGTTCATGACTGACTTTTACTCCTCCTGAAATATGTCCCATAGGAAAGCCAGCAAGAGAGCACTGTACTGGTGTGAGGCTGTGTGAGTAGCAGGGAGTCACCCCCTTCTCCATAAAAAGGCTGGAGGAGGGTGAGAAGAGCCAATGGTGTATTGCCTGAGCAAGGGGCAGCTGCAGCAGAGAGCCATGCCGGGCTGGGGGGTAGCTAACAAGGAGTTTAGAAGCCACCTGTCATTTTAGCAACCTGCAGGCTTTTCTGATCACCGCATCCCATAGTGTGCAACTGCTTCTCCCCAGTGACTGTGCTGACACAGACTGTCAGACCAGCTTTGTCCTGCCATTTTCATCACTGGTAAGAAGCTGCAATTCATTTGAACAGAAGCTGTGTGTGTATCTGGATGAGACACTCACACCCTCTGGCTACTATTACCTGCATAGTAGTATTGCAAGAAAGACTACTATTAACTGCAGTGAGATCTAGATGAGGGTATATGCTATAGCATTTGGGGTGCAGAAGAACTACTGTATCATAGTCTGTAAACTCACATTGAAATAGGCCTTTGTATGACAAACCATTTCCTGGACAAAGGAGGGGTCTTGATTTGAAACAGATCCAACGCGACCGGCTTTCCCATTGCCATCTTTGAAAGCGTTTTCAGCCTTAGCAAAGTTTAAATCATTAATGTAATGTTCATCCTG